>NW_015539753.1:0-954 GCF_001515605.1 Sinocyclocheilus anshuiensis | reverse complement strand
TCACACTTTATTAACAGATGATTATCAAATTAAATAATCCCCTCAAATATGCAGAAAAGTATATTACTATATTACAGTTTTTTTTTCAACTGCTTACACATTTTCTAAACTTTGCCTCTTTTTTACAAAACTTTACACATACATCCAAGAACTGTACACACAAAATGCAAAATGCCTCACATCTCTTGCAAAATGAAGCACTGCATTCAAAATATCACAAACACATCTCAAAAGCAAACATTTGTCTTACGTTGCAAACACCTTTGCCATTATATTGTACTTTGGATATCATGTGCACACAGTTATTCAAAACCCAAAGCTCTTCTTTCATAAGCTCCTGTGTTTATTTCTGTTCAAGATTGAAAGTAACTGGCAGAGAGATGTTAAACAATTCACGGTAAACACGAAAGCAAGATTGAAACCAAACTTTTTTACTGTAAGCATTTGTGGTTGTGAATACAATATTACACAGTACGAAAGAAAATAAACCATGTGTAGTTGTGTAGATGTGTATTTATAGGCCTATTCTAAAGCCATGATTGGTTGGTGTTAAGTAAAGCAATGAGTGTTTGCACATGTGAGGGTTTAGTGTGAGGCACTGATGAATTAGTGTGGCATTTTGATTAGATTTTTGTGTGTTATATATTGTGTTGGAATTGTGTGTTGTGTTTTAGTTTTGTGTGTTACACAGAGAATTGTGTGTTGTGTTTTGCAAAAAGTGTTTTATGAAATTGAAAACTGAGTCAAAAGCTGAAT
Source organism: Sinocyclocheilus anshuiensis (assembly GCF_001515605.1). NCBI lineage: Eukaryota > Metazoa > Chordata > Actinopteri > Cypriniformes > Cyprinidae > Sinocyclocheilus > Sinocyclocheilus anshuiensis. The sequence continues at coordinate 198 of NW_015539753.1, read as the reverse complement.
TAGTGTATGGTTTTGCAGATCTGGTGTGTGCTTCTGCTGTTTGAGTGTCAGCTTTCAGAAATTGTGTGGCAAGTAAAGATTTTGTGACAAGTAAAGACACACTCATGTATCATCACTATAGTGAAGTGTGGTGATGTACTCACAGGTGGAGGCGTCTCTCCAGTCCTGCTGCTCTCGCACGTCTCTGTACTGGACGCT
>NW_015539752.1:0-544 GCF_001515605.1 Sinocyclocheilus anshuiensis | reverse complement strand
GGCAAAATATTCAGTACTATGTGGTACATTCAGAGAAAAATAAAAAGTTTTTAACTGTTCAGCATGTTAAAGTTGTTACGTGTAGTATAAGACAATAATAGTGTACAATTTTGTTCATTTTAAAGGCCAATGAAGGATTTCCTCCCCTCATTCTCTTCAACATTTGAAAGCAATAAAGAGTCAATGTCTGTCATTGGATTCTATAGTTGTTTTACGATGTTTGCGACTGTTTTTAGTTTACTTCTCTCTCACACAGAGGACTTTGCTGCAGCTTGTTGATGGAAATGTAAAGGCCACTGATATTGCAAGGGGTCCAAAGATCGAGTACACTGAGAAAATCATTGGGATGTACCTTGTCATTGATGCTAACATTGGACTGACAGTTTTGTGGGACCGCAAAACCACCGTCCGCATAATTCTGCAACCTCAGCTCATGGTGAGTTGGAGCCATGACTCATGATCTTCAATTTTTTATGTTTTGAACTTACGCTTCCAAACTATTTGCAACAGTCCCTGAATTTGATTTATTTGTAGCGCAACATCT
>NW_015539751.1:0-790 GCF_001515605.1 Sinocyclocheilus anshuiensis | reverse complement strand
GTAGGCTACAATTTCAATTTGTTTATTGTAAAATAACTCAAACATTTATGGTTTTCTCTGATAAGTGATGAGCATTGCTCTGGACTGCCGTTCGCAAAAGCATCAGTAGCTATGTTTCCATCACCCTGTTTTTATGCGCATTTTGAAGTATCGCATCAGAAAAGAGTGATGGAAACAGCACATTTCGAATAAAAAATCCCTTAATTCGCAAAAAAGTTTTTACGCTGGCTTGAGGTGGTTTTTGACTTGTACGAAAAAGGGTTAATGCGAATAAAAGGAGATGGAAACGCATTTGCCGTGTAAATTCCTCCATGCGCATAAAAAAAGTCATGTGACTGCGCTATGGGATGGCAAAACCTAACCAGTGGACCAATCTCGTTCCTCAGCATCTGAAATGTTATGGTAATTTTGAAATGTCCAAGCAAAGTCTGTCATCAACGTATTTCTGTATAATTGGCATCGATACTTTCGATACTCGCGTCAGTATCGATATATCGATACTTCGGATCGATACGCCCATCCCTACAAAAAAGTCATGTGACTTTGCGCTATGGGACAGCAAAACCTGACTAACCAGCGAACCGATCTCCACAGCATCTGAAATGTTGTAATGGTCATTTGGAAATGCACGAGCAAAGTCTGTCATCAAAGTATTTCTGTGTAATTGCCTCAAACAGCAGCATCCACCTCCGAAAATGATGACCGCATTCATTGTGTTTTGTCTGCTGGCTCTGAGACTTTATCCGGAAGTGACAATTTTGTTCTCTTTGACTTGTTGGATGGAAACGAT
>NW_015539750.1:303-1257 GCF_001515605.1 Sinocyclocheilus anshuiensis | reverse complement strand
ATGAAATATTATATATTATGAAAATCTTGTCAATTATTACTCTCATTATTACAGTTCTTTTTTCATTACATGTTGCCCCAAAAACACATTAATATGCAAATTTGATTTAGTTTATAGATACATTATATATAATGAGAAAACCTGTTTGTGGCCATTTTACACACATTTTGCATTAAGAAAAATGGTATATCAAATCATTCTGTTATAACATAGTTGAGAATTATCTTTATACAAACTTTGGTAAAATTGTTTTTGCCTATGCATGTTCATTCATGTCTTTTTTTTTTTTTTTTAAGAAATTGAGTCCCGATGTCCTCTACCAAGGACGTAGCATAACTTATGAATGAAATATAATTTTTTTTTTGTTGACATTTTTTTTAATGCTCTAAACAATGTAATGACATCAAAAAATTATTTTTTTTTCCTAAAATGTTTTGCCGGGTCTTAACAGGTTAATGCGTTCACACATAATGTAAAGACTGTTTAATTCATACTGGAAGCCGGAGGGCGCTCTTGCACAGAAACTCCACATATCCATAGCAGAAGAAATACTACTGACAATGCTCCAGGAAGGTATCCAGTTATCGCTGAATAAAACGCACAATGGAGGTAGAGACATTTTAACTGATGAAACTTGAGGAAAATAAACATACGACTGCACAAAATATAGGGTTTATCGGTGTTCTTCCATCTTGGGTATTTTTTTAAGGAAAGTATATTTATAATGCAATGTTAATCGACATGGCCTTTATCACTGTATATAATACTATCATTCTGTAATATGAAACCACGTCTGGTCACAAAAAGAAGTATTTCAAACACTCGACTATGTTATTAAGTTAATTTGGAGAAAAAGCATGTCAATAAATTATATCTTTGTTGGACAACAGTTTTGTAAACAGGCTCATACACACGCAAAACTGTATAGCGCACGTGCTACAGTAGTACATTTAT
>NW_015539750.1:0-266 GCF_001515605.1 Sinocyclocheilus anshuiensis | reverse complement strand
AGACCGATTTTTTGTGCACTGTACAGCCCTAACCAAACCAGTTACAGCTCGAGCTCCTCATTTAGCGACATAGGCTACTCCTCAATTTCATGTCCGCTTTCCGTGATGTCGCTCCGCACTGTTGCACACAGAAATATGACAACAACTAGACTTTATCGTTATCGCAGGAAGACTAATTCTTATTCGTGGGGAGAATTTTTACCGGTATATCGCCCATCCCTAATGGACGGAACATAAAATATGTTGATTTAATTCTGGAACCGGTC
>NW_015539749.1:0-909 GCF_001515605.1 Sinocyclocheilus anshuiensis | reverse complement strand
CACTCATTCATACACGTGCTCACATTCCTTCGCATATATGCTTGTGTTAAATGTTATAATATCAGTGTTAATGTTGTGGTTTATTTTTTGTACTGTCATGCCAGCATAGTTTGTAAAAAAAAAAAAACGTAACTAATGTTATAATATCAGTGTTAATGTTGTGGTTTATTTTTTGTACTGTCATGCCAGAATAGTTTGTAAAAAAAAAAAAACTTAACTTAACTAATTGTACAATTATTGTATAATAATGTTTTGTATAATAGTTTTATGCAATATACAAAATTTACCAAAAAAAGTAAAATGTGGTCTTAAAAGTTATATTCAACAAATGTTCAATGCTAAATTTATCAACTCTGTAGCTGTTATTGCCATACTTTTCTGCATTTCTTCTCACATGCATGTTACTTTTGACTGTTTTCACTTGTTGTAGTTTTTAATAAATATTTACCTTTTGATAGTCATTCTGTGTGTGTAAAAGTGATTTTAAAATGAACAAGATTTGTAGATTTAGTGCCTATAGCTCAATTTAGGTTCATTTTAGCCTAGCAGTGTAGTAATTTTAAACCATAAAAAAGCCAACCCAGCATACTGGGTCAAACATATAACCCAAGTTGTTGGGTCAAAACAACCCAGCGCTGGGTTCGTCCCCTTTTGACCCAGCGCTGGGTTGCCAAAATAACCCATGTTGGGTTGTTTTTAACCCAGCAGTTTTTAGAGTGTATGCTAAATTTCACTTAATTACAAAGAAAATTGAGTTTTTAATGAGTTTTGGACAAGAAAATTTGAAGTAAAAAGATATGATATAAATATAAATAAGTATTTCCTCGTAAAACGCCTTTTAATAATCCACTTCATTTCTCAATCATTTCTACAGTGTACACTCTAAAAAATGCTGGGTTAAATACAACC
>NW_015539748.1:485-827 GCF_001515605.1 Sinocyclocheilus anshuiensis | reverse complement strand
TAATTTTTTCAGTTTAACGCGTTAAAAATATTTAATGCAATTAACTTTCACTCTGTCACTTGGTTGGCCACCCCACTCACAACTGCTGCTTCTGTCACTTTTTCTCGTTACAAAAACTGCATGTATTCAGTCGCAGAATGACTGAGAACGGGAGACGTTTCAGATGCACGCTCCACTTCACTTCAGCGCCAGGCGCGAGTCAAGCGAGTACACGGTACTGTGCTCGCAGCTCGTGCTCTTCAATTGCACGCACAAAGGCGCCGGCGCGTGCTGTAGCCTGTATCCTTTCATATCAAAGCGCGAAATAAACTACGTGCATGCAATGTCGTGGTCAGTTAAGTC
>NW_015539748.1:0-209 GCF_001515605.1 Sinocyclocheilus anshuiensis | reverse complement strand
TAAAGAAATAACAGCCAAAATAACCTAATGACCAGCTGCTGTGATGTCTATTAATCAAAGGACAAAGAAAAAAAAGAGAAAAAAATAACTTTTATAGCTTTAAGGATTCACCAATATTTAATTTATAATTTAGTGTTTGATAACTTCAATTTCTGTATTTCTGCTGAAGGGTACAGGTAAATATGACATTTATTATAATGGGTTTATGT
>NW_015539747.1:0-1289 GCF_001515605.1 Sinocyclocheilus anshuiensis | reverse complement strand
TATTATATTATATTATATTATATTATATTGTATTATATTATATCAATTATATTATATTATTATAGACATTTTTCTTTACAGATTTTGTGAAGCTCATACTTGTAGGTAACAGTTGAATGATTTGCAAATTAAGACAAAACTAGAATGTTTCAAAAGCCATAAAAGTCTGTAAATGACTTGTTTTCTCCTCTAAACACGAGCCGCCGCAGGAACACTGGTCCTGGAATCAAGATATTTTGGGAGTGAAATAAAGACAATGGCACTGTTACCTTGAAGGACTGCAATTATTCTTTGTTGCCATGGCATTGGTTAGACACAGGCATGGAAATGATGAGAATGGTAAAGGACACACGCCAGCCTGACACTCCTGCTGCGCAGCTCCCTTTATTCTGTTCACATCGCGGGAAAATCTAAAATCGGCTTTTTTCAAGAATGCAGGCAAAAGATAGGCAGAAGCAACCTGTTGCGTATAACCTTTCCTCACGCTCACTCTCTCTCTCTCTCTTCTGTCCTGATGTCACACGAGCACGACTGGATGCAGCGGATCTGACACGAAATGTGACAAGCCACTAAAAATCACTGTCAGTCAAACGGCAGGAGACGACTGCAGACGTTACAGTAGCGATGAGTGAAAGATTTCATCAGCCGCAATCTCACATCTACATTAAAGACCCCGTGAAATCACTATCACAGCCTTATGCTTTTCATTCTGTGTCTGTCAGATGTACTAGTGACTAAATCAGTGGAACTGTTGATAAGAGTCGTTTGTTATATCTGCACTAATCTATAATCATTTCTACACAGAACCACCACCTAGAAATGCTGTCCGATAAGCATTACGTCATGTTCTTCATTCTAAAATGTTGGTTATTATTAATATATTTTTTTGTACTCACATCATCAAAAGCCTAATTTTAGGACCATTAGTTTTTCTTTTTGGCATTGTGACATTATTTTAATCACAATTAAGCAATTAAAAATGCCATTGCCATTACTGTAATAATAATAATAATAATTACAACATATACAAAAAATACAACATATTTCATTCCCCAAAACCATTTTTAAACCATTAAGATGAGTTTTTTTTTCAATTGCAAATTCACATTAATGTGAACACATTTTTACAAAGAAAATGTGCTTGAATCTTATAGAAAATAATGTCACACACAACAACAATATTATTATTATTATTATGATTATTAATTATAACAATAATAATATTAATATTAATATTAATATTAATACCATACAGGATTTTAGAAAAGTGGGCAAAGCATAACGTGCAC
>NW_015539746.1:0-526 GCF_001515605.1 Sinocyclocheilus anshuiensis | reverse complement strand
TCTTATAAACACAAGATGCGCATAATAGTATCCAATTGCAGAGTCACAGCCCTAATGAATGGAGAAGTGCGACACGTTGAAAAAGCTGCAAGGCGCAATGGTCAAAGATGTCCATCTAGCACCTATTTACATAGAAAAACTAATTAAAAAGCAGCGGAGCTTTGTAAACAGCTCAGAGTAATCATGTCATCTCCATAAGAACGATATGATTGCCAGAACAAATTTACCGGGATTTTTGAAAAGGTCCTGAAAGGTTTTGAAAGCACCCACCGGCAGAAACATAAATCGGCACCTAAGAAATGTACTTAAACGGAGACTTTTGAATCTGATGCATGGCTGCCCACATTCGCTCTGCGTATCCTTGACAACTGTGTAAACAATAACATCCTGCTCATTGTTGTACCCATAGATTTTTATAGGTAGATTCCCCATTCGACCGCTCCAAGCACGTAGATGCATCCGCTGTCTAAATAATAGGGAATCTACTAGGGCTGCACGATAAATCGCATGCGATATTTAACGCGCA
>NW_015539745.1:432-973 GCF_001515605.1 Sinocyclocheilus anshuiensis | reverse complement strand
GTAAAGAAACTTCCCAAGCCTCGTCATCCAACTCCCGCTGGAACGTGCCGCGTCTCCCCAGCTCACCCTACGCAGAGAACCTCCACATACCTCTCCAATGGCTCCTACCGTCTGCCCAACCCCAAATTCCCCACTGTCCTCCGAAGCTCCACCCTAGTCGTCAGCCCAGTACCGGCCGTTCCGATGTCAGGCCCGCCGGCCGCTACGAAGTCAAGCCCGCCGGTGGCGGCTCTCTCCTGCCCTCCGACCGTTCCGATGTCATCCCGAGTCAAGCCCCCCGGCGGCGACTCCCTCCTGCCTGCCGGCCGTTCTGATGTCAAGCCCTGCCGGCCGCCATTGACGCAAGCCCGCCGGTCACCGCAACGACAGACCCGCCGGCTGCCCAGTTTCCCCGTAACCCAAGGAGGAGGATGAAGAGAAAAGGACTGTTCTCTGCCTTCATCCCAGCCCCAGAGCTCGCTCCATTTTCAGCTCCAGCCCCTAAGTTCACTCCAGTGCCAGCTCCTCAAAAGCGCCTTGCTGTGCCTGCTCTTCGTACGCA
>NW_015539745.1:0-376 GCF_001515605.1 Sinocyclocheilus anshuiensis | reverse complement strand
CCTGAGTCAAGCCTGCCAGCCCTGGAGCTCGCTCCAGTGTCAGCTCCAGCCCCAGAGCTCGCTCCAGTGAGGGCTCCAGATCCTTAGTTAAGCCCAGGGAGGGCTCCAGATCCCCAGTTAAGCCCAGGGAGGGCTCCTGTCCCCTGTCATGGCCCACGGAGGGCCTCGGAACCCGTAAGCGTCCCCAAGTATTTTTTGGGGGGCTGGGGCCGCGGCCTCGGAGGCTGCTTTGCCATGGCCTCCTGAACCACCTGCTGCACCGTAGCCTCCGAGTCTGCCTGCTCCGCCATGGCCTCCGACTCTGCCTGCTCTGCCATGGCGCCCCAAACTGCCAGATCCGCCATGGGTCTCGGAACGGGCGCCGCCCTGGAGGCCT
>NW_015539744.1:0-584 GCF_001515605.1 Sinocyclocheilus anshuiensis | reverse complement strand
AGTAATCAATCTGCTATTTAAAACCATATTTGTTGAACACTGATCTAAATATTGGACAAGTAGAGTACAGTAATCCCCTGTGCTTGTTTTCCAGTGTCTGACATTTATGTCCCTATTACTTTGGCTTTGAACATTAAGTAGCCCTTAAAAAAAAAAAAAAAACTCCACTATGAAGCAATATAAAGTAGTTTAATGGTCAAATTTTGTTGTACACTTAATCTACCAGAAGTATTCAGAATCATCTTGCCTCAGTGTCTCCAGTTTACAGTGAGGATGATGCAGTCCAACAGAGAAGAACATAACACCTGAGTCCTGGAGCTTATTCTCACTTAGAGAGCTTTTTCAGGTTTGGAGGTGTTTGTAGTATTTTAACCAATGCTATACAACTTTTTGTGTGTTATGTTACAGTTATTTAACCTGTTAGTCTTATTAACTTCAAATTTATTTCATAATTAATTGTATAAGCTGTTTGTGTTATAAGTCACCTTAGTGTTTCCAATGCACACTGAACTTTAACCAGAGAAGAGATGTTTCACTCCAGTCTCCTATGTCATTACAGCTCAGGTCCAGCACTCTCAGATGAG
>NW_015539743.1:0-562 GCF_001515605.1 Sinocyclocheilus anshuiensis | reverse complement strand
CAAAAACAAAAGTGTTGCGTTTATAATTTTGTTCAGTATATGTAACATCTCACTCACTCTGTTCCTAGGAATGATAAAATCTTCATTTTTTTTCATCTGTTTTCATTTTAGATTATCCAACTGTGGTCTCACTGACAGCAGCTGTCAATACTTGGCTTCAGTTCTTAGTTGTCAGTCCATATCTGTTGAGCTGGACCTGAGTAAGCTCCTTGGTTTGTACTCCTGGTCTCCTGGTTTCCTCGTTCCGTGCTCCTCACAGTAGCAACCCGTGACAGAATACCGGAACCAAAACAGAAAGTGAGTGGCGACTTTTTCCTCGCATTTGTTTTTTCTGCCTCGACAAGTTTTTGTTTTCCTTGGTTCCACCCCCGCGGCTATGGAAATTGCCGCTCGCTTCTCCGCCCTAGCTCGCCTCGATCTCCCCTTCTACGAGTGCGTCAGGGAGTTCTGTAAGCTCGCCGCAGTGACGGTGTTAGAGGACGCCGTCCTTAATCAGCTCTTCTGGCTCGGGGCCAACGACCATCGCCCCGTGGACCTCCCAGACACCACTGGACTAAGTTGG
>NW_015539742.1:0-509 GCF_001515605.1 Sinocyclocheilus anshuiensis | reverse complement strand
GAGCGCGTTTGACCCCCAAAGCCCGGTTCGTTTGACTAGTGTGAGAGCTCCGTGCTGCGCGGTTCGTTTAGCTGTCCCTGGCCCGGTTGGAAGAGGTGGGACAGGGCACGGTTCGGTTGGGTTCGGGCGCGGTACGCATGCAGTGTGAGCGCTAACCGCACCGGATCACGGATCAAATACTGTTTTGTGTGCTCTACTGTCATCATTACGACCCCAAACATATACTATTACTACTACTACACTACACTTTTCAATTAATTTAATTAAATCAAGTATATTTAGGTTTATAATGGCTCTGGTTCTCACCTTATTGATGAACAGGAAATGTAGTTTGTGAGTAAAGCTGCAAATTATTTAATTAACGTCAGCTGCCTCCATAATAATTCTCTGATACAAACAAATGAAAAAAAAAGTGTGAGTGCAGGCCAGTGAGGGAGTAAGGAGGAGGTATAATCGAGTACACCCTTAGCAGTGTTGGGGAAAGTTACTTTTAAAAGTAATGCATTACA
>NW_015539741.1:289-492 GCF_001515605.1 Sinocyclocheilus anshuiensis | reverse complement strand
CACAGATCGCTTGCCGGAGAGTGAAACTCTGAAGCGCTTAGTCAGTGTTCTGAGTGAGTGAAAATATATCTGTGCTAATCATATACTCAGCCTCCAACTCACACACTGGCGAGTCAAATCTGAGAATTTATTAGCCATTGGCTAATATTAGACATAATTTAGTCGCCCAGAGTGAAGATTTAGTCGCATATGCGAGTGATTTA
>NW_015539741.1:0-169 GCF_001515605.1 Sinocyclocheilus anshuiensis | reverse complement strand
ATAAAATTAAAATACATTTCTTTTAAATGTATAGCATATTTTTTTTTAATAAGGCAACAACATATGATAGATTCGATAACAAATACAGTGCGGCATGAAGCGCTTACAATATGCACATCCGGTATGCAGAATGATGCGCTTGAAGCAACACAGAGTCACAGCACGCAGC
>NW_015539740.1:0-588 GCF_001515605.1 Sinocyclocheilus anshuiensis | reverse complement strand
GGCAGTCTGCAAAATCTGAGAGCCAATGGGAGTCCCAGAAGGAGTGACAGTCTGAAAGCCAGAGTCAATCTGAGAGCTAATGGGTGTCTGACAGCCAGTGTCAATATGAGAGCTAGTGGGAGTCTCAGAGCAAGTGGGAATTTCAGAAGAGGGAGTCTGAGAGCCAGTGAGAGTCTCAGAGCCAGTGTCAATCTGAGTGCTAGTGGGAGTCTCAGAGTGAGTGTCAATCTGAGAGGCAGTGGGAGTCTCAGAGTCATTGTCAATCTGAGAGCTAGTGGGAGTCTCAGAGTCATTGTCAGTCGGAGAGCTAGTGGGAGTCTCAGAGTCATTGTCAATCTCACAGCCAATGGGAGTCTCAAAGCCAGTGGGAATTTCAGAAGAGGGAGTCTGAGAGCCAGTGGGAGTCTCAGAGCCAGTGTCAATCTGAGAGCTAGTGGGAGTCTCAAGAGTGAGTGTCAATCTGAGAGGCAGTGGGAGTCTTAGAGTCATTGTCAATCGAAGAGCCACTGGGAGTCTCAGAGTCATTGTCAATCGGAGAGCTATTGGGAGTCTCAGAGTCATTGTCAATCGGAGAGCTAGTGGGAGTCT
>NW_015539739.1:334-615 GCF_001515605.1 Sinocyclocheilus anshuiensis | reverse complement strand
ATCCGAAAATATTTTCCAATGGAAGTCAATGGAACAATACGACTAAATAGCATTGTAGATATCTCAAATGTATATTATGACTAGTCATAATCACATTGTAGATATCTTAATTCCAATTAAGACGAGTCAGAATTGCAGAATAGATATCTGGAATTGGAATTTTGACTAGTCAAAACTAAATTATGACTAGTACAGCAAGGAGTATTTAATGCTAAAACGGCTTGCCATGGGGGGGGGAAGGTAGACTAGCGAGAGATAAAGAGCAGAGGCAGGGTTGCGAC
>NW_015539739.1:0-200 GCF_001515605.1 Sinocyclocheilus anshuiensis | reverse complement strand
TTATGAAATATCTGGATACAGCCATATGTGGTAAAAGGTCTCCAGCGTGCATGTATGTATAGCGCTGTGATTTTAAATGGTTGCAAAATGGTTGCAAAACAGACCAAATGCAGTGTAATTTTCAATAAAGGCAGAATACCGCAAACTGCTCATCAGAATTTATTTATTATACATTTAGACATAATCAAGAACAATGGAAT
>NW_015539738.1:194-983 GCF_001515605.1 Sinocyclocheilus anshuiensis | reverse complement strand
TAATACCAGTGCTCAACGTTTTTGGATATTTCCATCTGAGTTACTGTCACTGATATGACGGGATTTCTCCAAGTATTGTAGACCTCCTTGGGTTCAACTTTGAAGCACAAATGTTTAGTACCTAGTCACCAGGTTTTTATCCAAATTCACCTGGCACTTATTGTACATGACTTTTGAATAGTGCATTAGAGCTGACAGCTTGAGGCAATGACATGGTATGGGTCAGATGTTGAGGGTGCTCTGCAGGCACTTCATGACATTTTTCATCCCTTGGAATGTCTGTTGTTTGAACTAAGAATTATGGAGGTTAAGTTCCTAGCTTTAGACCCGTCTCGTCCGTCTGCTGCCGACACTGTACTATCTTCAGACCTGTCACTATCTGTTTCCTCACACTCAGCTGGCTACAGTGCCACCTCTGTTCAAGGGTCTGAGAACAAGGGATGAAGGGCCTTGATGTGATCTGAATCAAATTTATTTTAAACATCAAAGACTTTTGCAATCTTTTTGGGTGACACCACCTCAAAAGGAATTTCAAATGGCTTTTATACCACAAAGGTCCTGCTAAATGTCTTTGTATGCATTTCAATCAGTGATTTGGTAGGGCATGTCATGCTTACTGACTGCTTAACCGTCTGAATCTCACCCTTTTTTGTCATGCTTACTGATTAAAGAGACAGGTCACCCATAAATAAAAATGTATTTATGTCATTCCAAACCTGTTTATTAAACAAATTGTTCAAATTCCTCTTTTTCCATACAATATAAGTAGAACGTTCACTTCCATCCTTC
>NW_015539738.1:0-180 GCF_001515605.1 Sinocyclocheilus anshuiensis | reverse complement strand
TTCCATCCTTCCCCCCCCCCCCCTTTAACTTTCCTTTTAATAACAGAAGTGGAGTGACAGACAAAGCGACTGCCTCTGACATTTCCCTCCGATTTCATGTCATGGATTGCAACAGCCAATTCTGGCAGCAAATCAACATGAAGCCCTCTGAAATAAGAAAAGAAGTACCATGGACATGAG
>NW_015539737.1:0-866 GCF_001515605.1 Sinocyclocheilus anshuiensis | reverse complement strand
GATGCATTTACACTTGTCCAGTTTCGTCTGGAATGCGGCCCAGACTACCTCCTGGAGTTTTGGATTGTACGTCTTGTATGTCTTGCAGTTTCGAATCTCTCTTCATTGTTGTTAATTATTTTATTCTAGTGGTTTCTCGCCATGGCAACTATTGATGCTCACAATCATTGCTTGTCACTGAATAAAGAAATAAATACATGCATCCACCTATTTGAAATTAGGTCGAGTTGTAAGTATAATCAAATTGTCTGTACAAATCATTTCAACACTTTTTTATATATAAATATTGTCTAGTTGAATCTCATTTAACTTAAAATTAAGTGGAAATTAGTCAATTATCATGAGTTAAAGTAATGGAAAAAACATGCTGACTTATTGATCATATCATATTTTAAAGCGTATCATGTAATATTTTATCATTTATAATACAACTTGCTTGCGTTTCATAGCATCAGTAAAGATGCTGCTCCAGACATCTAGTGGTGAGAAATATTAGCATTCCAAACATTATGTGTGAATTAATATTAAGAACTGTATTTAATGTATGGACTTAGCAGTCCTCTGACACTTTATGAAGTTATATTAGGCCACACCTAATATTACACCTACACCTGATACAAGTTAACGAATATTTTTCGTCAATGAAATTAACACTGGGTGGACCTTACTGAAGATCCAATCATTTTCAGTTTTCACATACAACTTTATTGTGGTCAACATTAAGGAACAGAGAATATTTGAGGCTGTAAATGAAGAGCATCAAAGCAAATAATCAAATATATGCATATTTCTTTGAATAATTTACTTCAAAGTCAACATTCCTTCTCTGTTTTCTGGTGTTTGTATGAACACATTGACTTGGCACA
>NW_015539736.1:674-861 GCF_001515605.1 Sinocyclocheilus anshuiensis | reverse complement strand
CACTCCCTTAGGTTTAACCATCAGAGTAGCTATCCAATGCGTTGCTGAATGCAGAGAACACTACGAAGAACACTACGAGCCAGTAGACTGATTGAAATGTAAATGGGAGCTTTTAAAACCTTGATCAAGTGAAATTTGCATAACAACAGCGAAGAAACCCTGTTGTTCATAGTGTTTATTTGTGTAC
>NW_015539736.1:0-209 GCF_001515605.1 Sinocyclocheilus anshuiensis | reverse complement strand
CTTGTTTTTGTATTAGTTTTTCATATCCAGTATTATTTGTTTTACTTTATTCTCTTCTATTACTTTTATAATTTTGTTTGTTTGTTTGTTTTGCTCCCTTTTTTATTTTTATTTTTAATCAGGGTTCTTTCCCCCTCTTCTTTCTAACTTTACCACTCATTTATTTTAAATTTAGTTTCAACAGTGTTTGAATTCAAATTTAAAGTTAA
>NW_015539735.1:0-1104 GCF_001515605.1 Sinocyclocheilus anshuiensis | reverse complement strand
CCAAATCAATCTGGCAGCGTGACGTTTAGTCATGGTTGTCAGAGGAGCGGCGACTGCACTGAAGTCTCTGATAAATCACCTGTAGAAATTTGCAAAACCTAGGAAGCGTTGTAATTCTTTGACTGTTTGAGGTTGTGGCCAGTCCAGGACCGCTTTGACCTTCCTTTCGTCCATTGCTACCCCGTCCTGGCTGATCACGTAACCGAGGAACGAGATGCTGGTTTGATGGAATTCACACTTTTCAGCTTTGGCATAGAGTTGGTATTGCATGAGGCGTTTCAGCACTGATCTGACGTGACGAATGTGTTCCTCCCGAGTGTTTGAATAAATCAGGATATCGTCAATGTATACGATTACCCATCTGTCGAGCATGTCACGGAAGATGTCGTTCATGAACGATTGGAAGACTGATGGACTGTTGGCAAGGCCGAAGGGCATAACCAAGTATTCATAGTGCCCACTAGTGGTCGAAAATGCCGTTTTCCATTCATCTCCTTCTCGGATACGAATCAGGTTGTAGGCATTGCGTAGATCTAGCTTGGTGTAATACTTGGCCCGGCGAAGCTGTTCTAGCGCGGCTAGGACTAGGGGCAATGGATACCGGAACTTAATGGTGAGGTCGTTGAGGCCACGGTAATCACTGCACGGTCGCAAACCTCCATTCTTTTTCTTTACGAAGAAGAACCCGGCTGAAGCGGGAGAGGTTGAAGGTCGGATGAATCCTTTGGCTAGTTCCTCCTTGATGTAGAGTTTCATGGCTTTTTGGCTAGTTCCTCCTCGATGTAGAGTTTCATGGCTTCGGATTCTGGTTGTGATAGCGGGAAAATCCTACCCTTAGGAGGATTGGCGCCGGGCGTTAAGTCTATGGCACAGTCGACAGGACGGTGAGTGGGGAGCTGGGACGCTTTCCTTTTACTGAACGCCTCGGCGAGATCAGAGTACTCTGGGGGCAGGTTCAGATTGTCTGGGCTCTGAACAGGCGGGGAAGTTGCATGACTGGACGCTCGGGGAATCTTTGAGAAACAATGATCATGGCATGTAACGTCCCACTGAAGAATTTCTCCCTCTCTCCAAGAGACGCGTGGATTATGTGTGCGCAGCCAG
>NW_015539734.1:0-1247 GCF_001515605.1 Sinocyclocheilus anshuiensis | reverse complement strand
ATTCACGTGGTGAATCCACAGCTTATGGGGGCCTGTTTCACAAGAAAGAGACCTTACATTTATTTGTAAATAACTTTATTCATTGATGTTATGCATTTTCTTTCCTTTTGAATAAGTCTGTATATTATTACTATTTTCCATTATTAATGTTTTACTTAATAACAAATTAAGAAAAAGTTTGGTGAAAGCACAAAGCAATTGAAAGAGAGACAGAGAGAGAAGGTTGTGTGATTTGTGTGTAGATGCTGTGTGTTTAGAGGCACAGGTGACCCTCCATGTTCAGTAAGAGGCCGCGAGTGCTCATCTGCTGATCTTCCCTCTGGCTTCATCACCGCAGGGGAAACTCATATTGCGTGAGGTGTCTCTCCTTGCCTGGCCCGTGAGAGGTGAATGTGTGTATGTATGTGTGAAATGGCTATTCTGTAATGACCGCTGTGGCACTCTGTTGACAGTAAAGGTCGGTCATGTGGAGCACATTAAGCGAGGACCTTTAGGGAATGCACACAAACACAATGAGTGAGAATGAGTGTGTATGTGTGGTTCTGTGTGTCATGTGAGTAGCGACTGTACTATTGAGAAGAACATAATGGCTGCCTCTCCACCCACAGCGATTAACACAGGAACTCTATTATTACTGCCTGACAACAGTGCTTAAGCGTGCTGTTTCCACCCCTGCCCTGCCCTGCCCGGCTGTACTCACATCGACAAGAGCTGCAGCTCTGCCGTTACATCCCTCTATCCTTCCCTCCGCAGCTGGAGACGGGTTCCCGTCAGGGGGAATTCACTAAGAATGATTAGTGCACTTTCTTTACACATATATGCATTATTTTTTGGGGTTGGTAAGATGTTTTTGAAACAAGTTCAATTGATAGTTTTCACGTGACGTCACTCTTATAGGAACGCTCTGGTTTAAAAACAGAGATATGTCCACTGGTTAACTCTGGAAAATAAGATTGTAGAGAGGTAGGTAATTAAGGATTTAATGTTATGAAAAATTTCTCGGGTTACGCATATAGTTTGCATTAAGTAGTAATGTAGTAAAACATAGATATTAAAAGGCGAAATTCAGTAAACACCTTATTGATTATGTATATTTTGTACAGGCAAGCAGATGAAGCCAGAATAAACGCATTGTGCAAAGTTTCCCGTTAAATGGTTTCCCATAGAAAACCATTGGAAGGAAAACACTGAACCATTAAGCGGATTGGGTTCAGATTCCGGCCTCATCTGCTTGCCTATGTAAACTA
>NW_015539733.1:356-542 GCF_001515605.1 Sinocyclocheilus anshuiensis | reverse complement strand
ATTAGGATATTAAGTAAAGATCATGTTCCAAGAAGATATTTAGTACATTTTCTACCGTAAATATATCAAAACTTCATTTTTGATTAGTAATATGCATTGCTAAGAACTTCATATGGACAACTTTAAAGGCGATTTTCTCAGTATTTTGATTTTTTTGCACCCTCAGATTCCAGATTTTCAAATAGT
>NW_015539733.1:0-313 GCF_001515605.1 Sinocyclocheilus anshuiensis | reverse complement strand
TCATATTCCAGATTTTCAAATATTGTCCTATCCTAACTAACCATACATCAATGGAAAGCTTATTTATATAAATATCAATTGGTTTTGTGCTCCAGGGTCACATATGACAGATGAGACCCTTCTTGCCAGGGTCTTGAGAAATCCTGACTCTTAAAGCACGTGATTTTTCATAAATGTCGACGCGGTGGGCGTTGATGCAACAGCTATTTCTTAAAGTCTGCATGCAGATCTCGCAGGATTCGTCCCACATACCTCAGAGAGAGAGAGAGAGAGAGAGAGTGAATGAGACAGAGAGAGAGACAGAGAGAGAGAC
>NW_015539732.1:645-916 GCF_001515605.1 Sinocyclocheilus anshuiensis | reverse complement strand
AGTGATTAATTCCCTTATAAGAATTAATTAGTTAAATTCCTTACAGATATGGTGGAGAATGCGGGCAAAGATTTGATTTAAAAATGAATGACACCAAGATATTATGGTGAATCTTGTCTATTTTTATCCGAAAGAATAAATGGGACATAGAGAAACAGAGTTTGTGAGTTATTGTACCTGTTATTAGAGCATACCAGCGTGTTGAATGAAAGTGAAACTCGAGTTTGTTGTTTAGAATTTAACTGCAGTAAAAACGTTTAAATATTGTCCA
>NW_015539732.1:0-188 GCF_001515605.1 Sinocyclocheilus anshuiensis | reverse complement strand
AGATATCATTGACAGTTATTGTATTAATTGCAGTGAATCTGTAGATTAATTCACCTCACTCGGAACGAGTTGTTCAGCGCTAATAAGGAAAGAAAGGAATCTATAGTGCTTTATGGTTGTGTAGTGCGAGATGCGCTGACATGTCCTGCGATGTACTTAAACTGTGTATAACCATCGACTGTGTGTAG
>NW_015539731.1:0-513 GCF_001515605.1 Sinocyclocheilus anshuiensis | reverse complement strand
AAACCTACCCATTTTATAGCGAATATGCATTTTTATCATTTTATTCATACGAAATTTAGGACCCCTTAACCCTTAACCTACCCCCAAACCTTAACCTACCCATTTTATAGCGATTATAAAAGGATATAAAACGCAAATGACCGAAATATGCAGGAAAATAACCATTTTAGTAACAATATATTCATATCAATGCATTTTTATCATTTTATCAATAAGCAATTTAGATTTTTAGACCCCTTAACCTACCCCCAATCCTAAACCTATCCCACTCCTACCTCTAAACCTAAACATGACTATTTCTGTACAGTATAAGAAAAAATGACAGACAGATAAATGCAATTACAATCATTTATTTATTGCAAAAATGTCAAAAGCAGGACCAAAAGTAATCCAAATACTGATGCGTTGCACCCGCAGTCCTCTCTAGCAGTATACAGTAGGTTTGTGTGATCCAGAGCAGAATTTATTTTGTTAATCGCTGAAAATATTATCCAGATAATTTTTCCGATCCAC
>NW_015539730.1:331-525 GCF_001515605.1 Sinocyclocheilus anshuiensis | reverse complement strand
TGAAGGGGGTCTGAATACTTTCCGTACCCACTGTATATACACTACTGTTCAAAAATTGGGCTCTGTGAGATTTAAAAATATATATATTCTTGCAAGAAGGCTCGTATGCTCTGCAAGGCTGCATTTATTTGTTAAAGGGGTCATATGATGCGATTTCAAGTTTTGCTTTCTCTTTGGAGTGTTACAAGCTGTTC
>NW_015539730.1:0-320 GCF_001515605.1 Sinocyclocheilus anshuiensis | reverse complement strand
TTTTTCCTTTCTCTTTGGAGTGTTACAAGCTCTTGGTGCATAAAGAAGATCTGTAAAGTTGCAAAGACTAAAGTTTAAAATCCAAAGAGATATTCTTTATAAAAGTTAAGACTTGTCCACGCCCTCCTAAAATGCCTCGTATAAACACACCCCCACATGTCTACGTCACTGTGTGGGAAGATTTGCATAACACCGCCCAAATGTTCATGCAATGAAAGAAGGCGTAACTTTGAATTCTTGCTGTAGTATTGTTACCGCTGCCATCATGTCGTGGAGATGCTGTGTTTCGTTGTGAAACCGAAACTACTTTGTTTGGCCTT
>NW_015539729.1:0-559 GCF_001515605.1 Sinocyclocheilus anshuiensis | reverse complement strand
TTGACAGTATAGAGGCCCCAGCGAGTGCTTGTGAGCAGTTAGCAGCCAAATTAGACACGGATGCGCCTGGGAGCTTTTCGAGTGCGGAAGTGGCTGCTGTCTTTTCTAATCACCTTTCTTGGGACGACGGAACACAAACATGGGCCATTCCTTTAGCTGGATTTGTCCAACAGATCGCAGATGTTGGGTTTGATGCCCTTCCTTCGTACTCTCGTCAAGAACTGAGAGACAAACAGCTTGAGGATGAACATTTGCGGAGGGTGATGTTCTATGTTGACCGAAAGCGCAGGCCTTCGAGGCGTGAGTGCATGGGGGACCGCAGCGCTGTAAGGAAGCTTATGAAGCAGTGGGAGAAGCTATTATTGAACGATGGTGTCTTGTATCGTGTTTCGAGAGACCCCTTGTCACGTCACAAAAGATTTCAGTACGTGGTACCATCTTCCTTGAATGCTGACGTGCTGTAAGGATGTCACGATGAGGCCGGACACCAAGGCCAATATCACACTCTCCAACGGTCTCGTCAACGCTTCTACTGGACAGACATGGAACGTGATGTTCG
>NW_015539728.1:0-542 GCF_001515605.1 Sinocyclocheilus anshuiensis | reverse complement strand
GAAGCTAAACCATTATTTATTAAATTAAATTAACTGGGCTTTGTAGATTCCAATATCGAAGGGAAAAAAATCATAATGAACAAAAATATGCCGCACTGGAGTGGACCGGGGTTCTCGCTGTACGGCACACAAAAATTTGCCGCACTGGAGTGGACCGGGGCTCACGTGGCACAGACTATAATACAGATTATTTAAATTGACTGTGTAACATTTTATCTGTATTGGTGATTCTATGTTTTATTTTAATAACGAACAGGCCGTTTGCAATGAATATGTGCACATGAGGCGCCGGCGCGATCAAATCGCTGAAACATAAAATACTCCGTCACTTACAATAGGGCATAATTTGAAATTGCAAAGTGCTAGCAGTTTGAAGATTCAATCATATAAAAGATTATTAGACATTTTATAAAGTGAGCACTGTTATGTTCTTATTTCGCTCTGAAACCTACAAGAACGCAATTTTCCCTGAATATCCAAAAGACTGCAAATGTGAAATTGATTTTATATAACAGTTCAACAAAAAAGGCAATATTAAGTGT
>NW_015539727.1:0-2091 GCF_001515605.1 Sinocyclocheilus anshuiensis | reverse complement strand
ACACACACACACACACACACACACTCATATACAGGGAATGTGTGTTTGAGATCTTGAAGAGTGACATTACTACAACATTGTTTAACATGTTTAAGTTTATTCACAGAGTTCAGAAGATGTCGTTTGCAGTGATATTGAGCAAAACTGTGTTCTGCTTTTCTGTAAACAAGTGAGAATGAGGGTATGTCCATTACAGGGGTCTCTAACTGGCCGTCCTGCAGAGTTTAGCTCTAACCCTAATCAAACACACCTGAGCATGGTCTTCAGGATCATTAGACAATCACAGGTAGGCGAGTTTGATCAGGGTTGGAGCTCAACTCTACAGCGCATTGGCCCTCCAGGACAAGATTTAAGGAAGCCTGCTCTACATATTAGTCAGATCTCACAAATTCAGACATTATTCTACATAAACTGACAGCTGTGGCGTCGATGTAGCTGCACATTTCTCATTCATGTGACTTGAATAGTCCCAACAGAACAATTTGAATGGAATCCTTTTTTTGTATGTAGAAAACATAAACTGTTTTTTTTTTTTTTTTGCTGGGGCAGAGAAGCAGCAAGTAGCCCTCCGGCACCATTAATCTAACGGCCATCTGAATTATGCAGAACACATAAAATACATCTGATATTCTTAATTCATCTATTTGAAAAATGTGTCATTACTGTAAAATAATGACGGGCAAATCAGTTCTGAGATTCCCTATAGAACAAATAGTTATAGAAAGGGTTAAAAATATATATTCACAGATGACTGCTATTCTAAGTGTTACACTATTTGTTAACAGTTTGTCATACCAACACAAAGTAGATCACGGCAAGCAATCAGAAAGCTAAGCAGTTTTTTCCGTTCACGTAATATTTACAAATATGTATTACTATATAGATATATATTAAAAAAAAGTATCTAAAACATCACAATGATCATTACTCTCGTCCTCAAAGACAGAGTTAAAGTTTTACCAAATTGTGATCATTATTTTTATGATTGGCTGAGCTGCGTTTCAAATTAAGATACTTGTTTATAGAACCGTCGTATGAAAGCATAAATATCACACTCCCAATAGTGCCACTGCTATGAATACCAGTGATTGTAATTACCTGCACACTCATGCTGCATATAGATCACGTCGCTTTGATGTGAAAATATTGAGATTTAGAGACAAACACAGGCAAAACTGGCAACCTAAGGGTTTCCTATTTATCTTCAACCCCAGGACGAGTTGAGCAAACCTCACCTAATACTCAAACTCTCCCATGAAGACATCTCGAGAACATCTTGTCTTCACAGCCCTGCTCATCTACAAGCTCTCAATAATAAAGACACATGATGTGAGCATACAAAGGTACTTTATTTGGGTGAATGTACAGTTGCAGCACACGCTGTTTAGCGGTAACGGTGCAGCTGCAGGGTGTTGCGTCTCTTCCAGGCTGCGCGCCGAGAGCCGCCAATAGTGAGGTGGAACTTGTGGCCCTTGCCCAAACCACGGCTCTTCTTGCCTGCTGATTGAGGTGGAACTTGTGGCCCTTGCCCAAACCACGGCTCTTCTTGCCGGCAGACGTGAGCCCGCGCATTTCCCTGTGCTTGTGCACAGCCTTGGTGATCCACTGCGTGTCGGGGTTGCGTCTGATGGCTTTGTGGAAGGTGTCGATGAGGATCACTTCGAAGAACTTGTATGTGGAGTCTTCACCCACCCAGTAAGAGCTGAGCACCCGCAGACCTCCACAGTGACGGCCCGCACGCTCCTGAAAACACACGAGCAGCAGAGACGTCAGAGAAGAAGCACAACTGGGCGTTCAACGGACAGAACAAGATTCAGAGCACAAAGCCTGAATAAATGCATGCATCACTGGTTCCATTTATGAACATGCATGAGACCATTCATTAGGTGCAGGTGAGAAACTTCACCTAAAGTTGTGTAAACTGAAGCCATAACTAATGGTCAAAATAAAATACAAGTTCACATAATAATGCAAGACTAATGGTGACATCTGAATACAGCGAAACAGAGCTGTGTATTGAGAATAGGGTTGCAAAAAGGTGGAAAGTTTCCAGTAAATTTCGGAAACATTCCAGGATTTTTTGGAATATTC
>NW_015539726.1:1127-2557 GCF_001515605.1 Sinocyclocheilus anshuiensis | reverse complement strand
ACTATTTATTTATTTATTTATTTTTTGTGTAGGAAAAAATTAATAAAAATTAAAATATTAATTGAACATAAATACAATATTTAGTTGAATTCAAGTAAAGCTGAAAAGGTTAAAGCTACACAAAACTGCAGCAGTAACATTTAAATATAATGTGAATTTGGTCAAAGTCTCTTATGGTCACAAAAGCTGCCTTTCTTAAATAATATGAAATATGTTTACAGTTTAAAATAACTTTTCTATTTTAATATATTTTAAAATAAATAATATTTAAAATATATGTAATGGTAAAGCTGTATTTTTTAGCAGTCATTGCATTACATTTCTTATTTCTTCTTAAACGGTTGTGTCTGTTTTTATAGATATCTATTTTTGTGGAAATGTATACATGTTTTCAGGATTCTTTGATGAATACGAAGTTTAAAAAATTAGTTTTCTGTTACTTTTAATCAACTTAATGCATCCTTGCTCAATAAAAGTATTAATGTCTTAAAAAAACTTTATGACCCCAAACTTTTAACAGTAGTGTATATACATAAAATGACATAAATGACATAAACCAAGCTATCAAGAGTGTCAATAGCAGCCCAAGTTTCTGTCTCCCTCTTGAGGCAGAGATACGAGTCACTGTTTGACTCAGGCCAGTGACAAGGGGGTCTTTGAAACAGGGGTCAATTACTGTTGCCAATTATTGTTCGATCTCAAACTTATTTTTGTTATAAAAAATATATAATATTATAAAAATATGTGGGAGAATTTCTATTCATCAAGCTAAAGGCAATTTCAACTGTTTATTCTTTTGTTACCTACATTAAGTAACAATTTTAGTCTATTATATTGTACTTCACAATATAAATTCCATTCATTGATGTTTATTACTCTGCAGTGTATCTGGTTATTGATGTAAGTTATTGCATTGTTCATTATTATATCATAACACATAATGTGTTTAAAATGAAATGAATCAATGTTGTTTCTTTTCCAATGAAAATAGTTATAATTAGCACAGTTGGATGATGGTTTAACTCGTAATTGTGTTGTTACTTGCGGGTTACTATATTTCTAGACTGCATAATCATGTACAATCTTTGAGTACAAAGTACTTCATTGGAGTTCCATCAAATTATGGGTTATGATATTATTATACGTTTTATCAAGCCTATACGAGTTTGCTGCCAACTAACTCTGTCATGCATCTAATTTGGCAGCTGGTTGCTCTAACTCTTATAAACATGATGTACCCGAAATGCTGTGTGCAGGATTTAAGGCCCTCCTGAAGTGTCTTTCTGGAAAATTCTGCAGTCGGGAGCTCATCGGAATCATGGGACCCTCTGGGGCCGGCAAGTCCACTCTCATGAACATTCTTGCTGGCTACAGGTAAGCATGCATGTATACATAGAGAAGGAATGTTCCTAGCCTTTCTTTTTATACTC
>NW_015539726.1:0-582 GCF_001515605.1 Sinocyclocheilus anshuiensis | reverse complement strand
GAAAACGAAGCGTTTGAGAGAGGCGGGGCATAGAGGACCTACAATAATGTACAGTATTTGAAAAATAATGTGTTTTTTGAACATTAAAGCATGTCAACATATTCTGTTACACCAAATACACAAAATAATGATCTTTAAAAAGCATCATATGACCCCTTTAACACGAGAAGTTTTCTATCATATGTTAATAATGAGTAGGCAGCGCTCTAGAATACTTGATTCTGATTGGTCAGTCGCTGCCATCTGTGGACAAACATTTGCTTAATAATCACTAAGCTCTCTTTCTCTCAAATAATTCTGTAACTTCAATTCAAATCAATATTTTATGGACACTCATTTGGTCATTATAACAACCTAATCTCCTTCAGGATGACATTTTTATGAAAATGACCAGTTGATAGTACATTGCCCCTTATTTACTGTAATCTTTCTTTTTTGTTTAGGTTTCAGCTAACCTTAAACTTAACGACAACATGGAAGTGAAAAAAGAACTGGTAAGTTTTTTGCGGCATTACTTTACTGTATGTGCAGAAAATATGTGTTCTGTTAGGAAATTATAAAAACTGTGGTTATATGGTGACA
>NW_015539725.1:325-571 GCF_001515605.1 Sinocyclocheilus anshuiensis | reverse complement strand
TATCTATCTATCTATCTGTCTGTCTGTCTGTCTATCTATCTACCTAGCCACACACACACACATTGAATGTGTATCTATATCTGTCTGTCTGTCTGTCTATCTATCTATCTGTCTATCTATCTATCTGTCTAGCTAGCTATATATCTGTCTCTCTGTCTATCTATCTGTCTATCTATCTATATCTGCCTGTCTGTCTGTCTATCTATCTATCTATCTATCTATCTATCTATCTATCTATCTATCTAT
>NW_015539725.1:0-183 GCF_001515605.1 Sinocyclocheilus anshuiensis | reverse complement strand
TGGCTAGCCATATATCTGTCTATCTATCTATCTATCTATCTATCTATCTATCTATCTATCTATTTATCTAGCTAGCTAGCTAGCTAGCTACCTATATATCTGTCTGTTTGTCTGTCTGTCTGTCTGTCTATCTAGCTATATCTGTCTGTCTGTCTATATATCTATCTATCTATCTATCTATCT
>NW_015539724.1:0-535 GCF_001515605.1 Sinocyclocheilus anshuiensis | reverse complement strand
ACTGATTATATACTGCTTAATACATCGCCATCTGTTCAAGAATAACGTTTCAACAGATATCTACTGATTATATACTGCGTAATACATCGCCATCTGTTCAAGAATAAAGATCAAAGTAAATATATACTATTTAAATACTAATAAAGTGGGGGAATATATGCTTTCATCAGTGTTTTATGATAAATGTGACTCAATATAACATTGCGACTACAGTAAAAAAGCTTTTACTGTTCTAAAAACACAGATTTGTGGCTATTATTGGAATTGAAAAGGTTAGAATAAACCCGAAACACACGTGATGGTTGTCATGCAGTGAATCTGGCCAATCGTGAAATGGCTGTGTCGTCATCAACGCTCCTGCAGTCGCTCTGGAGAAACTGCGCCGGCTGAGTCAGCATTTGACAAGCATTTCCTAATTTCGCTTCAGAATTTTTTGTTATACTTAAATCTTTTGTTATATTTTTTTTATACGGTCATCATTTGTGAAGTGTATATATATATATATATATATATTTACTTTCTTTTACCTTTACCA
>NW_015539723.1:0-1084 GCF_001515605.1 Sinocyclocheilus anshuiensis | reverse complement strand
ATACCACGTAATATTAGAATAAGCACCTCTTAGTTTCAAAATACAAAATACAGTATACATGATTTGTAATTTTACAGGTTGTTACCCCTTTATTCCCCACACTTCGCATATTATTCCCTTATACCTACACGGAGGTACTGAATAGGTACACTATAATTACAAATAAGTTACACTGTAACTTCAGTTTACTTACGCAGTTCTTAGCAGGTTGCATATCTGGTTGTTACCCCCTTATTACCCAAACGTAAGACATTGTACCCTTACACCTACACGTATGTTCTTTATAGGTACACTATAACTACAGAAACGTACACCGTAAATTCAGTATACTTACATAGTTCTTTGCGGGTTGTAATCTAAAACGTTACCAAAAAAAACATTAAATAAACAATTGTTTAATTTTAACTAGGTCTTATTAGACATGTCAAAAATGTATCTCTGAAATCAGAAATATTTATTTATTTTTATATCTTCATTGAAGTAATCATGCAATAAATACGTTGATAAATGAATGTTAGTTATTTTTAAATTAACTACAGGAGAAATGGAATAGAAAGCGCGTTCTGGAGAAGCGCGAGCAGATCTATGCTTTAACGCTGGTTTAATACTGATAATGATACAGTTGATCATTGCAACGTGACTATGTTTCACAAATAAAAATATTGGATGTATTTTGTCCTTTGTGATGCTCTACAGACACAGTCACCTATCATCATAATAATAAAAGTGAAGGTATTCATATGCACCATTTTATGGGTAGAATATGTAGGTTTGATTAATTACTGGAGCTAGATGAGATGAAGTGCAAATTTCTGAGAGCATGCACGTTGGTGTTTACAGCATGTTGGCATTTTATTTACAACCAACTATTCAAACAATTAAGTACAATGAAGATATTTGGCTTGGAAGGACTCTAGCTAGTTAGTTTTGTTAAATAAACCAGCCAGGGCCGTTTCTAGGCATAGGCGAGCAAGGCGGTCGCATAGGGCGCCACCAGCTGAAGGGGCGTCAATGAGCGCACGTACTGACACTTTTAGCAGATAAAGAGTGGCACGGTCACCCTGAAATATGACTGCCGCCCCCA
>NW_015539722.1:0-617 GCF_001515605.1 Sinocyclocheilus anshuiensis | reverse complement strand
TTTTAACTCTTTAACAAAGACTTTTTAAAAATCTCTAAAAAAAATTTTAAAAATGGGAAAAGTTCTTTCGCGACCAAGGCCACTGAAAAAGTAGGCAGATACTGTTGAACTGTGGTTCATTTACACACCATATGGTTCCTGTGAGTAGAGCCAATCTTCTCATCTTAGGGGTTCTGACTAGGTCCAGGTATGAATAATTTTTCTTTCCCTCATCTGAAGCTATGATGGAGAGAGCCTATAGAAGAAAGACAGAGATGTACTGTAGTTAGCCTACAGACAGACAATTGTTTAAAAAAACTGATCAATCCCTTGTTATATATCATTTTCTCTCACCTCAGGTTTGATTCTTGAAATAACTTCCTCCTTGCGATTCATGACAGCACATTTGTGAAGATAATAATGAGCTTTTTCCGCCCTCCCATTGGCTATCAGCCACCGAGCCGACTCTGGAACCCACCTACATCAGACACATTTGCTCTATAGAACATTCTTACCCTTAATTGACTCATTTGACAGAATATGCAAGGTCCATTACCACCAGAGGACTGTGGATAGCAGTAAAGGTGACGTGACGGCCACTGTCAGCCATCTCCAGTCTCTGATACAGAACGCAAAAA
>NW_015539721.1:0-1044 GCF_001515605.1 Sinocyclocheilus anshuiensis | reverse complement strand
TTACAGTGTACTACCCATCTTCTTCCACTGTCCTCAATCTAGCAACCCACGTGAGCAGTGAGTCTAAGGAGAAGGGGGCAGGAGAAAAAAACTCTCCAAATTTTGAATTTGGACTGCAGTACCCATTTCAATCGCTAGCTGTCAGTTTTACATACTGCACCTTTATAATACACACAACACGCACACATCCAGAAATCAGTTAAATAAAACGAATTAAAAACTCCCTGTTTGACATTTGGGAGTTCAGATATTTATGTGTACACAAGCATTTATGGAAATCAACTGTAAAATGCATCATTGTAAAATGCACTCGTAATGCGCAATACCCGAGGCTGCTTCATTAAGTACAATTTTAGCATGTACTCTGCAGCTCTGCATTATAACGGCTGCTTTGCAAACAAAGACTTGATTTGAAGTTAATTTTCTCCAGCTGACACAATAATGTTCCAAAGCTATTACTGGCAGCAGCGCTCAGTATGTAGTGACCATGCAAACTACACTTTTAAGTCATCACAGTGACATTGCACTAAATGAATTGCAGTGTCTATGATACCTGAAGAAAGTTATCTGTCAGCATTCCCAGTCATCTCAATGGCAGTTGCTCCACTAGTGCAGAATCTCATATGGTGTAGTTATTGCATCTACCAGCATGATTGTGCCAACCAGCCAAAGCATGACCCCTTGAGTTGTTCAACACAGCAAATATTACACGAGTGGCTCAGAATTGGACGTATTCAACACTATAGCAACAAACACTAATGCACACCTCGAATTATGCACCGTCCTAATCATGGAGTCCATTGACAATATAATCATAGCACAATCAGGTTGTGAATCACAGGCAATTTGCTAAGTATCACAACATTTTAAGGGGTTGTCTCAATTGACAATTTGCAGACAGCCGCCTGAAAAGGGGCCAATTAAGTTAATGAGGGGCTGGATTCTAGGTATCCAAGACTGCATTTTGAAACCACTTTACTCGCTTTGCATAGATGAAGAAAGCGTTAGTGCTGTTAGTGCTGTGCTAGCACTGAAACACCTGGA
>NW_015539720.1:0-480 GCF_001515605.1 Sinocyclocheilus anshuiensis | reverse complement strand
TACTGTACCCACTTAAATTAAACTCTGACACCGTTTGAGATAAAGCTGTCAAATCCACTGTAAAATATTCAGAATATTATTCCCTATAATGCACAGGGCTAATTTATCAAATTATGCCATTAGTATTTGTGTATATTGAAAGCATATGAAAAGTAGAGATGCAAAAGCCCTTAAGTTCCATCTGAAATTTTCTTCTAAAATGAGCATTTGTATCACGCTCCCATGTTTAGGTAAAGCACTTTCACTTTAATGGCAATCAATGTTATTTTCTTTGTGAAATGGCTGAATATAAATGTATAATCTCAGGGAAAAAAAGGTACAACGCTGTCACTTTGGATGTACCCTAAGGTACAAAAGTAAAAAAAAAATATTTTTTTCACATTAACTAGTGCATATTAGTACCTTAAAGGTACATATTAATATATTGTTATACATTGTTATATATATACAGTGGTGTGAAAAAGTGTTGGCCCCCTTCCT
>NW_015539719.1:0-483 GCF_001515605.1 Sinocyclocheilus anshuiensis | reverse complement strand
ATATATATATATATAATTATTTTTTTTCTTTTGACATCTTGTCTCATGTCACTGTTGTCTTAGTTAATTACTTGTGGGAACTTTTTTTTTTTTTGAAACCACAACTGAGTGATAAATCAACATTTGAATCAACATATGAATAATATTTTACAATTAATATTAAATAGTTTGTGAGTATTTCAGATTATTTTGTCGTGTTTATAGTTCTACATGTAATAATTCAGATGTTAATGTTGGATTTTCATGTTTGAAGATTGAAATTTTGGGTCTGGTACAAGGGTAAAGCAATTCTATGCATAAGGCTATTAAAAAATAGCATATAGTACCATTTAAAAGTTTGATGTCAGTAATTCATACTTATTCAGCAATGATGCATAAAATTTTCTGTTTCAAATCAATGCTGTTCTTTTAAACTTTCCATTCATCTAAGGATCGTTAAAAAAGCAGCACAACTGTTTTGAACATTGATAATAATCAGAAATG
>NW_015539718.1:0-356 GCF_001515605.1 Sinocyclocheilus anshuiensis | reverse complement strand
ACACACACACACATTTTTTTATTTTATTAATTAGTTGGCACTCTTTTATTATGGGGTTTCATCAATTTTGAGAACAGTTTTTTTTACTTATTGCTTAATATTTTTTTTCTTTTAGAAATCGTGATACATTTTTTAGAATTCTTTGATAAATAGGAAGTTTTAAAGAGCAGCAAATCAGCTTACGAGAATGATTTCTGAAGGATCATGTGACACTAAAGACTGGAGTAATGGCTGCTGAAAATACATATGGAGATGTTGTATTTCACCACATTGATATAAAATTCAGTAACAAAATACAATATTAAAATCCTTATATTAAAATTAGTGCTGTCAAACGATTAATCGCATCCAAAATA
>NW_015539717.1:396-551 GCF_001515605.1 Sinocyclocheilus anshuiensis | reverse complement strand
AGTGAATTATTCTTGACTCTGTAGCTATTAAACAGCTTATAAACTAAAACGACTCCTATTTATTTTCGAAGTTGATACGACTCCTGTCCTTTATTTATTTTCTCCATTTGAAAACATTAGACATTCTACATTTATTTTGCTTATTGTTAATATTA
>NW_015539717.1:0-356 GCF_001515605.1 Sinocyclocheilus anshuiensis | reverse complement strand
TGATGCTTTAAATAAAATGTTTTTTTATTGTTGTAATATGAAGATTAAATTTAACATGAAAGACTGCTAATTTTCAGCACTTTTTTTAAGATGACTGAAAGGAGGAAAACCAAAGTGAAGTATGGACTTGCTTCACTTAGTCATTTATTTACTTTATAACAGTAAATAAATATCGGTTCTGCATATCGGTTATCGGGCACATAAACATGCAAATAATTGGTATCGGTTATAAAAAATCAATATTGGTCGATCACTAATACTAAAATGTACTTCAAGTAATAATAATAATAAGAAGAATTTTAAGGAATATCATAAATTAGGGATGCACCGATACCGATACTGGTATCGGGCCCGAT
>NW_015539716.1:701-916 GCF_001515605.1 Sinocyclocheilus anshuiensis | reverse complement strand
TGTGTGTGTTTGCTCCTGACAGAGAGGCGATAACGTGCCTAAAGTGCTGGTGTTCAGCACGGATGGAGACTTCCTGCAGGCCTGGAACACCAGCAGCCTGGAAATGCCTCATGGGATTTTCCTGGCCAATGCATCCGCGGATCCAACGGTGTGGATCACAGATGTAGGGAACGGTGGGTGTTCTCTGCACGTGTGTGAGAGTGTGTGTGTGTGTG
>NW_015539716.1:0-176 GCF_001515605.1 Sinocyclocheilus anshuiensis | reverse complement strand
TGTGAGAGTGTGAGTGTGTGTGAGTGTGTGAGTGTGTGTGAGTGTGTGTGAGTGTGTGTGTGTGCGTGTGTGCGTGCGATCGTGTGTGCGTGCGAGCGTGTGTGTGTGTGAGCATGTGAGTGTGTGTGAGAGTGCACGTTTTTGTGACAAATGAGGACATAAATTTGTATAATGAC
>NW_015539715.1:0-2027 GCF_001515605.1 Sinocyclocheilus anshuiensis | reverse complement strand
GATTCACATCTTTTAAAAAAAATACAGAATCTAGAAAAATGGGAATGAATTTCTGATTGTATTCATTCTGAGATCCAAATGTGAAGATGCTGGTTTCTAGAGGTCAGGAGCAGGTATCTCCTGCTGCTTTGCATGCAGCATTACTCCACAGAGAATGAGAAAAGTAAAGACAGAAAACCTGAAACTGATGGTCCATTGCCCCATGCTGTCTCAACCAACAACAAGCGCCGCTCTGGCACTTCATCACCCCTGCATTTTCTGCCCCCCTGCAGGGGTAAAAGAGCCTCTCGCACCCTCAGCCCCTCCGCGGGGGCCCGCCAGGACTATACGGAAGTGTGAAGCTCAAGTTAAAAGTTGTGGACAGATAAGAGGTTTTAAAAGCCCAAACTGGGTTTTTATGTCTCAGCGGGGCGTTGTAAATCCTTCCTCATTAGGTTTCCGTTCCTCCCTCTTCCCATTATCTGTTTGCATGTTAAATTAGCTGTTTACAAATTCAAGCATCACTGTTACTATTGCTCATACTTAGGGTTATGATTTCAAACCACTAATCCTGAGAATTAAACTAAGTTTGTGTAACTTATCAAATGCCCTTTGTGCTACAGTGACTAAATAACCACCTAGCAACCACTCAAATGACCATAGCAATGTTCAAACAACACCATGGCAACCCCCTGGCATCATGGCAGCGAGTTTCAAATCTTGTTGACCTTGTCTTCATTAAAACCCACGATTATGTCCTGTTTTGACCTATTTAACTGAAAGACCAAGCTATAATTAACAACAAAAAAAACCCTTTTCCGCTCATTTTTTCCACTTTACTTTTTCTACTGTCCTGCCAATGCTGCCTTATTAATTCCTTTTTGAATGGTAAAATGCAGATGAGGGCAAACCCAAGCTTTCAGTTGCATTAAAGGGATAGCGCACCCTGTCATCATTTACTCACCCTCATGTTGTGTTCTTCTGTTGAACACAAAATCAGATATTTGGAAGTATGTTGGAAAACAAACAGTTGACGGTAGCCATTGACTTCCGTAATATGGCTACCGTCAACTGTTTGGTTAAAAATATATTTTTCTATTGCAATGTCCTCATATAACTGGTGTATTCAGATACAAAATGATTGTAATTTTAATTATAAAAGACTGTACAAACGGAACGATAAACACCTGTTGATTAAAAGATAAGTTCCTTTACTAATACAATGAAAAATTGTTATACAACTAATGTTTCATGTAAAATATTGTTAAATTTATAGTTTTTGAAAGTGAAAATGAACAAGTCGTAGTATGAATTTTATTTTATTTTTTTTACTGTAAATGTAAGTTCAATCCATAAAACCTAAAAAAGTTGCTACTGTATTTTTATAGCAAATTTCTGGCATCCACTGCTGCCTTTTTTTTTTTTTTGGCTACTTTATTTTTATAGCAAATTTCTGGCATCCACTGCTGCCTTTTTTTTTTTTTTTACAGTAAATTTCACTATTTTTTTTAATAATGTGACTTTTACGAACTGCTGCTTTTAAATGAATCATTAAAAAAAAATACTAATTTACTTACAAAGCAGTTGCAAAAATAGAATCATTTACTGTCAGAAAATGCTAAATGGAAATGCAAAAATAATTTTCAAAAATAAACATCTTCCATTGGTCATTCAAACAGATAGTCCCGCCCCCAAACTCATGCCATTGGTTGAGCCACTGTTGCTGTGTTCGGCTCATACGATTAAAAAAAAAGCAATAAAAAAACCCCACAATGTTTCAACCTGTGAATGTCTTTCTTTTATCTCTGCATATTAAACTGAGATAGGGAGGTGTTTTAACTGAGAAAAACATGAGATGCATCACCTGTGATTAATCATTATATTGCGTGAGATTCCCATCCCGGCTTGAGTTTTTCTGCACCTCCTGTTGGCGACCTTTCAACCTTCCCTCCACATTAAAAAGCGAATATGGATCAAATGCATAATGACTCTTTTCCTGTGCTGTAAACTCCACGACAGCAAACGGGCAATAATTAGAGTCTCCATGG
>NW_015539714.1:0-840 GCF_001515605.1 Sinocyclocheilus anshuiensis | reverse complement strand
CCTCGCTCCGCTGAAGTATGCATTTCTGCCTTCTTTCCTTGCTCTTTCCACAGTCGGCCAAAGACGATTCCGTGCTTCTATGTCGAAAGCAGTCAAGTCCTCCTTAAACCGCAGCCCCTTGGTAGTAAAGACGATTATGCGCTTCTGTGTCGAAAGCGGTCAAGTCCAACTTAAACCGCAGCCCCTTGGTAGACAGATACTTGTTGTTTTTTGAGTTTTTCCAGATTAAATCTCTGGCTGTACGGGAAACGAATCTCATGATCACCGGTCTTGGTTTCACTCTTCTGCCATCATCCGAAGTTTTAAGCCTGCCCAGACGGTGTGCCACATCCAGACCGTCTGCTACCACCCATTTGTCCACGTCCGAAACCACCGCTTTGCATACTTCCATAACTCTCATTTTCACATTGTCATTAGTTTGTTCGGACAGCCCATACAAACGCAGGCACCATCTGCGGCTGTAACGTTCCTGGTCATGAATTTTCGAGTTCATTTCCTTGACCTTTTTTTCCAGGAGAGCATTCGCATTTTTTTAGCATTTCATTTTCTTTCTGCAGAACCATTACATCATCATGCACTGAGGTAAGAGATTTGCCCAAAGCTTCAATGTTGGAAGATTTCTCTTTAACCATTCTTTTAAGCTGGTCGGATCGCTCATTGATTTTCTCAGAGAGAATTCGAATGATATTCTCCTGCACATCATTCAAAGAAAGTTCACTTTGTTTGGCCGAGGAGTAACGATATTTTTAGGTCTTTTGGGAGGTTGATCTTTACTTGGTGTGTTCGGACAAGAATCACAACTTCCTCCGCTTTTTACTTTACATGCATACGAGTGAGTTT
>NW_015539713.1:461-859 GCF_001515605.1 Sinocyclocheilus anshuiensis | reverse complement strand
AATATATCCAAAATCAACAAAACACTAAAACATCTATATATATATGTATACACGCATCAAACCCAATCACCAATATCAATAACAGTGTATATTTACATCAAACGAGTACTTGATTTTATTTTTTTTTTACACCCTGATGAAGGCTTGTTAGCCACATCGTGTGGGTGTGTGTTGATACGTTTTTAGCATTATAGCCACGAGAAAATAAAGGCTTTTTGTCTTTTACTCCTCCTTAAGCACCTTGGTTTTGCATGATTTTAAGAGTTTTTGTTTGTTTGTTATTTTGTGGCCGTCACAACACCGATGGCCACCGGGACAAGATTACAGGAACCAGTTGAGTCCTCTGCACAATCTGACTTTGCTGCAGCCTGGAATTGAACTGCTGGTTTCGTCTGGCC
>NW_015539713.1:0-179 GCF_001515605.1 Sinocyclocheilus anshuiensis | reverse complement strand
ACAGTTGCTTTGACACAATCTGTATTGTTAAAAGCGCTATATAAATACAGGTGACTTGACTTGACTTGTGTATATATATAAAAATTGTAATATATATATTTATTTATTTATTTATTTTTATTATTATTTTTGTCATTTATTCCTGTGATGCAAAAGTTGAATTGTTCAGCATTACTACA
>NW_015539712.1:0-534 GCF_001515605.1 Sinocyclocheilus anshuiensis | reverse complement strand
TTAATTTATTGTGTTTAATCAGCATTGGAAGGACTGTTTTTGTCTTAATATTAAAGATTCAAGATTGATATATTCAGTATTTTGCATGTCGTTTAAAAAAGATAACTGTTTAAAATAACTGTTTTCTATTTTAAAATGTAATTTAGTGATTCTAAGCTGAATTTTCAGCATCATCCAGTCTTCAATATCACATCATCCTTCAGAAATCATTCTAATATGCTGATTTGCTGCTCAAGAACCATTACTTATTATTAGCAATGTTGAAAAAAGTTGTCCTGCTTCATATTTTTGTGGAAAATGTGATATACTACCATTCAAGATATTAAAAAGATAAGAAATGTACACTTTTATTGAGCAAAAACACATTAAATTGATCAAAAGTGACAAGACATTTATAATATTACAAACAAAATTCAATTTGAAATAAATCTTTATATTCATCAAAGAATCCAGGGAAAAAGTATCACGGTTTCCACAAAAAAAATCTTAAAAAAAATAAATATTAAGCAGCAAAAGCTGTTTTCAATATTGATA
>NW_015539711.1:0-1775 GCF_001515605.1 Sinocyclocheilus anshuiensis | reverse complement strand
TATTTCGGTGGTCTGTAGACCAACACACACAGAACAGATTTCCAGTCGTCATACATCATCACTTGAGCCTCAATGCTCTGATAGTTCATCTTTGACAAAAGACGGCATTTAAATTCCTTCTTAAAAACACATGCAAGTCCGCCACCCCGGCCAGTAGCTCTAGGGGTGCTAAAAAATTTACAGTCATATGGAGAAAGTTCAAACAGGGCGTGTGTGTCGCCAACATTAAATAAACAGAAAGTCCAAATCATGTTGTATAAAAAAGTCATTTAAAATAAACGTTTTGTTTAAGAGTGATCTTGCATTAACCAATGCCATATTTACTGTACCAGGCTCCAGCGTAGACAATGAGGCTCCAACCGGAAACACAGCCGACTCGATGTAACACAAATTGTTAATATTTACTCGTCTCGAAACTTTGTGTCGCTGAGTCACAGCCCGCAACGATGATATCCAAAAGTCCGGGCAAACTGGACGCAAGCAGGAGAGTCTCTCACTCGAAAAGTCTTCGTGAGGTGTCTGTGAATGTTTGTTAATCTAATGAATAATTGATTTGTTAAATCAAATACAAAATGGTGTGTCTGATTGGTCCAGACGCTACAATGGAACGGGAAAACTTGGCGCTGTTATTTCTAGTTCATTGAAGTTATGCTTAGGGTTAGGGTTAGGATCTCGCTAAAGGAGTAATTTCTCTCAACATAGCTACACTTCATTGTTGACTTAATATATTACTAACGTGATAATATCAGCAAAACATACTTTTGTAACATGATGCGCTGTTTAATATGGGTTAAAGGATAGTCCAACCTAAGACAGTCCTACGGGTGACGAGAAATTCAGAGCCAATGACATCCCAGTTGAGCAGCGTCGTCACACTTCCTTATCCATTTATGGTAATTTATGACAGCCGTTTTCCGGCTGAAAGGATAGATTCGGTTAACAATAAATTAAATGTGCTACCTATTAGATTGTGTTTTATTAACGTCTACACCTACCCCTTATACTAATGCAAATGCACTAATTATTGTTGTTCAGCGTGACAAAAATTGGGCAATATTGATGTGCGCATGCCCAGCAGACGCAGCTGTATCCCATCTAGCCTTAACCGATAGATTCCTCTCATTAAATATAAAAGATAGGGTAACACTTTATTTCGATAGTCCACTTTAGACATTCTATTAACAGTAAGTAACTTTGCAACTACATGTCAACTAGCAGTTAGCAGAGTATTAGTAGATTGTCTGCTTAATATCTTCTAACACTTTCTTTGTCAACTTATTCTACTTACCCTAAACCTACCCTAACAGTCTACTCTGAGAGTTAGTAGACATGTAGTTGCAAATGAATGAGAATTAGTTGACATGTAGTTACAAAGTTACTTATAGTTAGTAGAATGTCTAAAGTGGACTATCGAAATAAAGTGTAACCAAAGATAGATTTTTTTTTTACCAAAGACAAGTGCATTTACTAATTAAATTATGTGCTTCTAACATTTACATTGTAAATTACATTGTGTTTTAAAGTAATATAATTATTCACTTTTGTGTTTCTTTGATTTGCCATTCTCTACCATTTGAACTCTAGGAATAAAAACTGAAAAACTGAATAAATAAATAAATAAAGCATAATGAACACGCATAGTTTTGTAAGCATTTCCCAGTATTTATTGATGTCAAACTCATTTAAAGACAAACAAAGTGCCCAAACTACTGCACTGCATCCTCTGTCACCAAGCTCGTTTTTGCCACTATGACGAATAAAAAAGCAGTTTATTA
>NW_015539710.1:0-531 GCF_001515605.1 Sinocyclocheilus anshuiensis | reverse complement strand
TGTAATTATGGCTGCTGAAAATTCTCCTTTGCCATCATAGAAATAAATGAACTTTTAAAATATATTAATAGAAAAAGGTTATTTTAAATGTTAAAATAAACTGTACATTTTTTTCCTGACACAATAAAATACAAATGTATCAAATTTGTGGCAGGGCCAATGGAACTGTTGGTCAATTAAAAATGTACAAATCAGGCAGCTTAGGCACAGCCCAAGCTGCCATTACTACTTCAGAAGTGTTCAAAGAAGAACATTGTGATATGTAACTATAATGCTGTCAGCATTATTTCTGTGCAATTATAGAAAATTACCCTTGGGAAGTGTCAGCCTATCAAAATCAAGAATTCAGGTAGTACTCGGGATGATCCATGATCGTGCTCTTCTTGAAGGAATCAAAGAGGACCATGATCCAAGTGTTTTGGGATTTCCTGCTGTGAGCTCAACTAGACAAGCCTGAATGACTCCAGCAGACACGCTTACTATGTTTGTATGAATTAGGGCTGCACGATAAATCGCATGCGATATTTAACG
>NW_015539709.1:0-879 GCF_001515605.1 Sinocyclocheilus anshuiensis | reverse complement strand
CATATTTAATTGTTGTTGTTAATGTTGTTAATTTACCTGAACTCCCACGTTTTTTTTTTAAATGGTGCCTTTCAAACTGTGGTCTGTATTGGATGCTTCGCCTACTGACGTCATAGGCATGAGCTTCAGAACAACTGTGAACTGCGGTCTGATGAGATGTTGTTAGGCTATATGTCAGTAAAACAAACTTTCCTCTCCTGACAGCTGTTTTACCGTGCTCATGGCGCGCACACTTCAACTTTACGCAAATATAAGGCACGCTCTATATCGCTTCATCATAAATAAAGCTAACAAGAAACTATGACCATACAATGTAGTTCTGTCGTCAGTTAAGCCATGAAATTACCAAAAAAGGTGATTAGTGCATTCATGTATGTATAGGGGAAACTGTTTCTGTACAGTAACTGTCTTCAGAAAAGTTTCGATGGCATTTTCTTTTCATCTCCCCTCCGTTCATGAGAGCAGCGCTGCTTTGTTTACAGCGGTTACCGGGGAAACAGCTCTATTTCTGCTGTTCCGTCAGCGCTACCTGCTGTCAGACAGTGGAGTTACATTTTCATTTAGCCTGTCTGCCTTTTTTGTAATCTGCCTTTTTTGTTAAAAAATAAATTTTTTTTTTTTTGTAAAGTACAAACGAAAATGAAACCATTTAAATGCATACAACAACTCATTTTACATTCTGGCATTTATGTGCTGTTGACTTCCGGCCTTTTTCTTTTTCTTTTTTATTAACCAATTCTTATCACTATCTGCATGTCTCATCAATGATGGAGAACAAGCTTTTGGTAGTTTTGAGAACCAGAACCAAGCTGACTGAGCAATAAATCTATAATTAGCCCCTTTATTAAAATACCTGGAGGTGGGGAATAATACACAAAT
>NW_015539708.1:0-798 GCF_001515605.1 Sinocyclocheilus anshuiensis | reverse complement strand
GCAGCTCCTCCGTGGGACTCGAGACCGGTGAGTGGCGCAGGTGTCCCTCATTATTATTCACTCCACTGGCCTCGTTCCATTCCCACAGCTCTCGGCCCCGGCCCACTCGTCACAGCCACATTTAAATGCAGACTCAAAACTCATCTGTTTAGCTGTGCATTTATTTTATTGAATGAGCACTGTGCTACGTCTAAACTGATTGCACTGTATTTTATGTATAATCATTTTCTATTTTTAACCGTTTTAAATTCATTTTAAATCAATTTTTAAATAATTTTAAAAGTTTTTAAATTCCTTGTTTTATTGTTGTGATTATTTTTTATGATTATTTTACTTCCTTTTATGTAAAGCACTTTGAATTACCATTGTTTATGAAATGTGCTATATAAATAAATTTGCCAGGGTTGTGTACCCTGCGTGGGGTGGAGATATCAAAATAGGGGCGAGGTTGTTGGGATATGGGCGTGTTTGTTTTAGTGCTTTCAAATATCAACATCGTTTGGCAAAAATCACTTAGTGCACCCTTTAGGTTTACCATCATAGAGTGAAAGTTTATAATTTGCACCTGTTGAATGGCACGAAACACTGAATTGATTCCTCTTTCACGTCTCTTTGCGCTTGAACAGACACATATACACAAAGTTATGTTAAAATACCTGTTTTGGCAAGTATTCTGGTAAACACAGTTGGTTATGTCTTAAGTTAATGTAAACCGCTGAGAAAGAAACCGGATGTGTGTCAGTATTGGGTCTGTGCTAGTGCTGGGCGGTATGACCAAAAATTTATATCACGGTATTT
>NW_015539707.1:0-533 GCF_001515605.1 Sinocyclocheilus anshuiensis | reverse complement strand
TAAAGCAGGTGAATCCAGGAAATTAATTTTGAGCCAAATCCAAATGTATCTAATACAGCAAATAAATAGTTCCATTCGACTCTATCAAACGCTTTCTCTGCGTCTAGAGAAATAATCACTTCAGGATTACCCTCTGCCGCAGGAGAATGCACAACATTAAGAAGTTTCCTAATATTAATGAAGGAGTGGCGCCCCTTTATGAAGCCTGTCTGGTCTTGTGAAATAATATCTGGTATTATATACTCTATTCTAGAGGCCAGTACTTTAGATAAAATTTTAACGTCTACATTTAGTAGGGAAATAGGTCTGTAAGAACTACAATCAAGGGCATCTTTATCTGGCTTCAGAAGAACTGTGATATGGGCCTGTGTAAGACTTGATGGCAGTTTTGATTGATCAAGAGAGTGATTGAACATATTAAGCAAAGGGGATAGTTGTGAGGAAAATTTTGTATAAAACTCGACGGGAAACCCGTCTGGTCCCGGGGTTTTACCACTTTGCATGGCTCTGATTGAATCCTCTATCTCTTGAAG
>NW_015539706.1:0-534 GCF_001515605.1 Sinocyclocheilus anshuiensis | reverse complement strand
TGCAAGTGCACTGAGGGCAAAAGCTGCTTTAAACACAAAGGATGGTCACATTACATACATGTTTTTACATGTAAGTGCATAGTAGTTAAGGCCACCTAATATAAAGTGTGACTGATTTTCTTTATCAATTAACTTCTATTAACTAAATTAAATCATCATTTGGCCATCCTTTGACCATCCTTTGCGTTTAAAGCAGCTTTTGCTCTAGGTGCATTTGCACATAGTTTTTCAGGTAGGTCTCTTGAAGCATCTTGGAGATGTTGCCACAGCTATTCTGAATTTAGTCTGTCTCAGTTTGTTCCACTTCTTTATGTAATACCAGACAGACTAGATGATGATGATGAGATCAGATCTCTGTGTGGAGTACTGGCTGTTGTCAGACAAAAATCTCACTGGATTATTACAATTAATTGCAAAATGAATATTTGGAAATGTAAACTGAAATTTCCTACTGATACACTACAGCAAAAGATAGAAATAACTGACTAAAAACCATTTTTTAGCTGGTGAAGATACAGTACTAGTGTTTTAATA
>NW_015539705.1:502-869 GCF_001515605.1 Sinocyclocheilus anshuiensis | reverse complement strand
TAAATTCTGCCGAGTTTTTGAATGGTTGTATACGACAAGACGATATTCTTCCATCGTGCAAATTATGGCCATTTTCGTCAGTTAAGGCTCGTTAGCATTCGGCCTTCTTTAAATCAGACACAGAGATGCAGTGCTGTAAGATTGCATTTATTTGAATTAATTAATTATATAATTTATTTGAATTAGTGCGCGCGCGCGAGAGAGAGATGAAAGTTGCGTGTGTGAACCTGCGTCTGCGCGTCTCTCTCTACAAGCAATGAAGCTTAGTTCCTTCAAAAGCAGCGATTTTACCCCCTCATTGCAGAGAAATATAACGTTGCGAGTCAGTAGCCTGTCGAAGCTATTTTACTAATAAAAGTTTCCGTGC
>NW_015539705.1:0-285 GCF_001515605.1 Sinocyclocheilus anshuiensis | reverse complement strand
CGTAATTGTGAGGTTGTGATTAGGTTTGCGAGAGTTTGGGCAGGACTTTGATTCCACGGCTCCACCTCACAATCACTACTGCGCAGACTCTGGCTCCAAATGACTCTCTACTGTGCAGACTCGGGCTCCAAATGACGTCATTTACTCAAGATGGCAGCGGCCATACTGAGATGCGTTGGCTTCACTTTTCTATAGTGGAAGGAATAGGAGGCACGTCGACCATCTTTTTTACAGTCTATGGGACCGAATCCTTCGCCAAAGCACAATGGATTGTGGGCAATTTTA
>NW_015539704.1:0-548 GCF_001515605.1 Sinocyclocheilus anshuiensis | reverse complement strand
TTCTGTCTTAACTCTAATGTTTTCAAACCCGTCATTCTGCCGGTGTTGTGCCGAATTCTGCACCGGCTGCATAACACACTTACACACAGCTGACAAGAGAGACGCGTGTGTACTGCTGGCACAGAGATGGCAATGTCCAGGCCTTTTCTTCCATAGTGCAACACCGTGACTCTTTAAACCCATATTGACCTGTCTTTCTAGACGATAGTACTATATTATAGAACGAGCACA
The DNA here is from genome assembly GCF_001515605.1 of Sinocyclocheilus anshuiensis. NCBI lineage: Eukaryota > Metazoa > Chordata > Actinopteri > Cypriniformes > Cyprinidae > Sinocyclocheilus > Sinocyclocheilus anshuiensis. The sequence goes on along the minus strand of NW_015539704.1, from coordinate 317 downwards.
AAAAGTAGCAAAAATGTGTACAATTGAACATACTGAATGAGTAATCTTTTTCTGACACGTGCATCATCATGTATGTGTAACGTAATAAATATCCGAGGCAAAAATTCCCGTTTTCTTGTCCACACTGACACAGCTACTCAGATATTGTAGAGGAAAGTCTCTTGGCATTACTATGGTAACCGATGGTGCCAACCATTCGTGAATGATACGGATCTTTTCAGTGGAACTGGTTCTCAAAACCAGTCTGAACGATTCGTTTACGTACCGTCTCTTTCTACTACAGGTGCATCTCAATAAATTAGAATGTCGTGGAAAAG
>NW_015539703.1:0-2014 GCF_001515605.1 Sinocyclocheilus anshuiensis | reverse complement strand
AAAAATTGAAGGGGGTCTGAATACTTTCCGTACCCACTGTACAGCTACAATACACACTGGATGAAGGGCAATATTTGAAATGGCATAATAGGGTCCCTTTAACATTAGTTAATGCATTTGCTAAAGTTAACTATCAATTAGCAATATATTTTTACAGCATGTATTAATCTTTGTTAATGTTAGGTAATAAACATATTCTTCATCGTTTGTTTGTTAATTCGCACTGTACAGTAGCTAAGTACTATTAGATATAATACAATTATAGGTACTATTCATTGTTAGGTAATGTTAACTAGTTGTTAGTTAATGTTAACTAGTTAATGTAGTTGACTGGTACAAGAAATGATATCTTATTGTAAAGTGTCAACTTATATTTTTATAAATTATTGTTTTAAGAACAATAATGATTAATTATTAACCCTAACTTATTAATTAAACATGAGAATAATGACATTCTGTGTACAACATTTGAAAAACTTTCCTGCGTAAATCAATGCCTCCATGTAAACAAACCCAGGCAGAATGAATTTCAGTGTAAATTGTTCTTAAAAACATTCATATGTATATATTTTTTATTAATAAAAGCATTGGTTTATGCGTGATTTACACATAAATTAGTTCTTCTCATGTTTTATAAATGAGGCCTGTTGAGTTTAAATAATCTGAAAACTTCTAGTACACTGAAAAAAAGTTGGTGTACAATATTCTCTCAGAAATTGATAGTAAATTTCATAAACAATTGCAAAGAAACAGCTAGTATCACATTAAATTAAACATGAAACTTTGGAGTAGAAAAGTTAAAATAGTGTTTTTTTTGTAAAACGTACAGTACGCCAATAATCTTTGCTTTATTTACAACTTAAAAAAAAAATCTTTTTTACAGTGTATGCAGGTGTACACCATTAAAAATAAATTTGGAGAACAGTTTTAATTTCCACAACATTTTATTCTCTGGTTCTTTAGAAAACCATCATGTGCTGGTGCTTTAAATAACTCTGAATTCAAAAACACTGGTCAGAAGAACCTATAAATGAACATTTAACAACCTTTCGTTTTTTTAACTTCAAAACATAGCAACTCAAGAACCAAAAATGTTGCCAAAAAGTGGTTCTTTAGAAGCTGAAGGTTCTACACTTTTAAAAGGTTCTTTATTAGCATCTGTGGTTCCCTGAAGAACCTTTAACATCCAATTTAACTTTCATTGCACAAAAGGTTCTTTATAGTGGAAGAAGGTTCTTTAGATTATTAAAATGTTCTTTACACTAAGAAAAAGAACTGTTGACTGAAAGGTTTTTTGGGGTATCATAAATGGTTCTTCTATGGCATCGCAGCAGAAACCCCCAAATTGGAACCTTAATTTTTAAGAGTGTATGCCGAATTTGAAGAACCCTCTATGCTAACCTGAAGAACCCTTATTTCTAAGTGCGTAGCCTTGCTTGACAGACAAAGCTGCAGCACGCAATGCCAGTTCTACCCTGACTTCCAGTGGTTTTGTTTGGTGAGAAAGACAAAGAGGAGTGAGAGAGATGAACATTAAGATGGTCAGTTCTGCGGTGACCCCTCGTCCTTCAGCACCCTGAGGTCACTCGTCGTTCTAAATGGGGTTATTAAATGGCTGAACAAACACACTTCTCCTCTCGGTTTCCTCTGTTTTTCTTTCTCTCTGTGTTCTCCGTTTCACAGCCCTGTCACAGCCTGTCTTCAAATGCCCAGCTCTCTCGCTCTCCAAACCTCTTTTCTTCGCTCGTCTTCTCGCCTTTGAGGGGGGCATGTTTTCGTTTGCGCAAGATTTCTTTGAGATTGTGGTGAAATCGGCACTGTTTCGTGAAGTCTTGGAGTGTTTTACGATGGTTTGTGAAGTCTTGACACTTGTGAGTTCTTGCGCAAAATATATAAATATATTTAATATTATTAAATATTGTCTTGTCTTCATTAAAAACAGGAACAATAAGCAAATATTAATTTTTATTGTCATATCGGAGCATGTTAATAAAACATAATAATGAAATATTAT
>NW_015539702.1:361-550 GCF_001515605.1 Sinocyclocheilus anshuiensis | reverse complement strand
TTAATGTGATATTGTTGTTCATGTATGTTCATGATGAAATTTTCTGTTATTGTTATAATTAATTTATAGCATTAACAAGATGATCCGTTGAATTCATTTTGGGAGCAATTACTGATTAAATTTATTTTTAGTCCAGTGCCTGTATATAAGATTAGTATTGACCAAGTTCAGAGGCTGTCATATGTGGAT
>NW_015539702.1:0-243 GCF_001515605.1 Sinocyclocheilus anshuiensis | reverse complement strand
TTTTGCATTTTAAAAAAAAAAAAAAAAAACGCGTCATGGATTTATTGCATTTTGGGGAAAAAATAATCAGTTTTTATAATAAATCTTTGAAAATCAAAATCTGGATTTGAATTTATGTTATTATAACCTAAAAATGCTATGTGAAAGTTTGAAACAGAAAATTGTGGTTTTCATCTTGCCACTTAAATTCAATTAGATTCAAATTAATCAAAATGGATTTATAGCATTTTGGAACCAAACTCT
>NW_015539701.1:487-690 GCF_001515605.1 Sinocyclocheilus anshuiensis | reverse complement strand
TTTTTTTTTTTATATAAAATCAATTAATTGGAGATGCTTTTGAGTATTAAAATTTAATGGTACCATTAAAATGGAATCCAGAAAATAATGTAAAACAGAATCTGGTAAAGATAAAACTGTAAAACTCTATTAATTAGACAGGCTTTTTGATTAATAAAATTTAATTTAACCATTAAAACAGAGTATAGAAAAATGAAAATGGA
>NW_015539701.1:0-183 GCF_001515605.1 Sinocyclocheilus anshuiensis | reverse complement strand
TACAACAAAGGCCTGCAGGGGGCGCCAACGGCCTGATGATTATTTTTACACATTGCTGTGCGATCTAATACTTCTTTAATATTGACAAAGCACCATTTCATTCAAATGTCCACTTAACGTCTCAGGTTACTTATGTAACCATGTTCCCTGAGTAGGGAACGAGACACTGCGTCCTCTAGGGGT
>NW_015539700.1:539-845 GCF_001515605.1 Sinocyclocheilus anshuiensis | reverse complement strand
AGTCCCCAAAAAAGGGGCAACATTCAAAGCCTGGTTTTGAAATGCGGAGGCCACTTGGTACTCTCACAGAAGTCGTTCATCCAGAAGACTCTGTCTGTGTATTTTAAAGGCATACTGAATGAAATGGAGAAGTAAAAGGGCAAGTTAACTACTGAATAAATCCTTCAGTGGCCCAATGGATAATGCACTGGCCTCCTAAGCCAGGGATTGTGGGTTTGAGTACAACCAGGGGTGATGTACAGCAGAGTGGCGCAGCGGAAGCGTGCTGGGCCCATAACCCAGAGGTCGATGGATCGAAACCGTCCT
>NW_015539700.1:0-291 GCF_001515605.1 Sinocyclocheilus anshuiensis | reverse complement strand
TGTCATAACAGCCCCAATGGCCTAATGGATAATGCACTGGCCTCCTAAGACAGGGATTGTGGGTTCGAGTACCATCTGGGGAGAGATACAGCAGAGTGGCGCAGCGGAAGGGTGCTGGGCCCGTAACACAGAGCTTGATGGATCGAAACCGTCCTCTGCTAAGACTTTTTAACTTCTAGAGAATGCCTGAGCCCCCCAAAAAGGGGCAACATTCAAAGCATGGTCTTGAAATGCTGAGGCTGCTTGGTCCTCTCATTGAAGTCGTTCATCCAGAAGACTATGTCTGTGTAT
>NW_015539699.1:0-498 GCF_001515605.1 Sinocyclocheilus anshuiensis | reverse complement strand
TAGTAAAATGAGTCTTTTTGAAAATCAGACAGCTATTACTGTAATATCGTTTCAAAAAATACACCGATTACCATGACAACAATTAACTTGCAATCAATAAAAGTGTAGGGGTCTGTAAGATTTTTGATGCTTTTAAAAGAAGCCTGTTCTGCTAGGCTGCATTTATTTGGTCAAAAATACAGTGAAACATTAAAATTGTGAAATATTATTACAATTTTAAATAACTGTTTTCTATTTTATTATATCTTACAATGTAATTTATTCCTGTGATGGCAAACCTGAATTTTCAGCAGTCTTTTAATGTCTCATGATCTTTCAGTAATCATTATAATATGCTGATTTGTGAAAACTATGAAACATTTTTCATAATTCTTTGATGAATAGAAAGTTCAAGAGAACAGCATATTTAAAATAGATTTTTTTGTAACAATGTAAAAGTCTACTGTCACTTTTAATGCACCCTTGCTGAACAAAATATTAATTTCTTTCCAAAAAAAA
>NW_015539698.1:270-1148 GCF_001515605.1 Sinocyclocheilus anshuiensis | reverse complement strand
CGAAGACGAACGAAGCTTTTACAGGTTTGGAACGACATGGGGGTAGGATGACAAAATGAACCACATTATGAAGCTGGAACCCAAAGAGCTGCAGCCAGCTACTGACATCTGCACAGAAACAGATGCAAAACACTGTAAAGCTGTTTAAGATGTATGCTATCATGAAAGCCTTACGGCAGGAGTGTCAAACTAAATTCCTGGAGGGCCGGAGTAGGGGTCGACCGATTATCGGCCTGGCCGATATTAAGCATTTTTATGATTATCGGTATCGGTCATTTTCAAAACCGATTCGCCGATAAAATAACTTAATTTTGAAACGCGCTATTTGGCTCTGATGCAGCCTGTCAGAACTCACCACTCTGTGGCCTAAAGCAGTCTCCGCCCACCGCCCATCTGATTTGTTGGGACTCACGAGTCCGACCAATCAATGCAGAATTCACTCTCACTCCAAAATTGCTTGCTAACTGGAGCTGCTTCCGTGATCACGCATCAGTTGTCTCTCAAAGGTAAGGCAGCAGCAGACGTTGCTTACGTTGCAATAGATCCCAATCCACTAACGTTGCACTGAAGTTGCAAAACACCTCAATATTATCTATGATTTATGATTTATCTATGAAAACGCGGACGGAATCGCGGAATCCAGTCATATAAATGGAATTTACTGTATGACGCGGAATGTCACAGAATTTGTCAAAGTTTGGATGAATTAATCAAAAGTAGGTCAGTACACTTAAATAGAGTCGCAATATGGACTAGTATCTGTAAATATTAAGCCGCAAAAATACTATTTAAATATGGATCCAGCATGTTCTGCGTGTCTCTGTATGTAAATGGCACAGACGCACGGTTTTGTTTTCTACACATACAAAGTGTGCGAC
>NW_015539698.1:0-198 GCF_001515605.1 Sinocyclocheilus anshuiensis | reverse complement strand
TCTTTCGTCTCACTATACGAGGACATAAATACATGAACAACATCTCCAGAACTGCTCTGACTTCCTCTAAGAGTCACTTCATGAGCATTTGACAGTTTCATTGGAGTAAAACTATCTTCATATCATTTACATAGACCTACAGAAACAAGCTCATCATGGCAACCCGTCAAAATATAAGTTCGGGTTAGCTTAATGAAA
>NW_015539697.1:0-1040 GCF_001515605.1 Sinocyclocheilus anshuiensis | reverse complement strand
CTTTGACCATGTCTGTTAATAAAGCTTTGCACATGGATCCGCACGGCTCACGTCTCGTCAGCCCCATAACAGTAATATTAGAATAGGTACCCATTAGTTTCAAAATACTTGCAGTAGATATAATTTGTAATTTTACAGATTATTACCCCTTTATTCCCCAAACTTAGCATATTATTCCCTTATACCTACACGGAGGTACTGAATAGGTACACTATAATTACAAAAAAGTTACGCTGTAAATACTGTTTACTTACGCAGTACGTTGTGGGTTGTAATCTAAAGCGTTACCAAAATTTGTATCTTTTCAGGATCTGGACAAAGTTGCTCACAGTTTTATTACCTCACAAAGATGTATTATTGTATATATATTATTGTAATTCTCTCTCCTCAATCTTCCTCAATCTTCGATCTTATGATCTATGATCATATCACTTCACTGGCTTCCGATTAATTTTATGATCCAGTTTAAAACTTAGTTTGTTTTTAAAATCCTCAATGATCCGGCCCCATCATATATTAAAGATCTGACCCTCCCTCACTCATCTAGCAGATTTTTAAGATCTTCTGATAAAGCACTTCTGCATGGCCCATGATCTTGTCTCAAATTAAAGGCTGATAAAGCTTTTATGGTCGCTGGTCCTCCTCACCTTTGGAATCAGCTCTCTCTTCACATCCGTCTTGTACTTTCTCTCATGCTTTTATATCTAGGCTTAAAATATCTATCTGTCCTCTGGTGTTTTACAGTATTTCTTTTAGATTGTTTTATATTATGTATGTATTTATATTTTTGTTGTAATTTACCATGTTCGGCACTTACCTTTACTTCTGCAGTGTATAAATGTGTTACATAAATACACTTTACTTACTAAAATAAAATGATTTAGCAGTAAGAATATCATTCTCACTACACAAACTGAGCCACAGTCATTTATAAATGACATAATTATATAGAATAAATCACAAACTACTAAACAATGTCAAAAATACTCTTTATACATACCCGGATGAATCCTAACTGTCACATATTAAAGTTTTATTAA
>NW_015539696.1:1891-2132 GCF_001515605.1 Sinocyclocheilus anshuiensis | reverse complement strand
TTATGTTAACAGGTTTTACCATGTTATTTCAACATTTAACCACTTATTATTATTTTATTATTTTTTTTATTTAAAAATTGAGAAATTCTTTCAAATTTATATCTTGTACAAGAACTAAAGCAAAAACCAGTTTGATGCATATTTTATCTATATTTTAGAAATTTTATTTGAATATTACCAGTACTGACTTCAATGGATTTCATTAAATTCCTTTGAACACAACTGCTCAAAACGGTCTAAA
>NW_015539696.1:591-1727 GCF_001515605.1 Sinocyclocheilus anshuiensis | reverse complement strand
ACACTACATATGCTGGGGTGTGAATTTGATAGGTGCTTGATATAAAATAAATGGTGCTTTAAAAAGTCCTTGAAAGTCCTTGAATCTGGTGTTCATGAAAGAGTGGGAACCCTGTAAAAAGGAAAAAAATCTGTGAAATCTCAGACGTTTGTAGGAGAATATATAAGAGAATAGAAATGGTCTAGTTATTCGTTTTTAAAATATTGAATCTCCTAGAAGTTATGTATGCACAGTCTCTATAAAGTTGTTTTTCTATCACTCACTCGATCATTACCCATTCATCAGTGATTGGAATTGTAGTTTTGGGAGCCCTGTATCATGGTGTAAGTTGTGTGTTCTCAGGCGAGCTCTAAAGATGCGGGTCAGCTGGCTGCGGCGCTGCATCACCGGATCCTGGCCCTGCGGAGTCGTGTGGAGCAGGAGGCCGAGAGCGCGCCCGTCCCGGCCGAACCAGAGATCCCGCAGTCAAACGAGGACGACAGCGACGATGACCAACCCGCTAACAACAGCAGCGGCATGGGGAACTCCACCTCCAGCGGTACGGTCTTTTACATGGGTGAACCAGTACTGAAATTCTGATGCTTTCTTGATAAGCCAGAAATATTTCTGTCAAGGACAATAACCAATAAATGGCTGAAAGTAGAAATCTAAATCATTTTCATATACATTCACTCTATAGTACACTCTCATAAATCAATATATACTACATAGCAAAACTCGGCTGCATGATTGTTTATATTGTTAAATATATTATTGCAAAGCTCTCTATAGAAAATTTAATACATAGTATATCTAACTTAATCGGCATATATACAGTAAACTCTCCTAAAGCGACCCTCTACATTGTGAGTAAATCACTCACATATGCGACTAAATCTTAACTCTGGGCGACTAAATGATGTCTAATATTAGCCAATGGCTAATAAATTCTCAGATTTTACTCGCCAGTGTGTGAGTTGGAGGCTGAGTATATGATTAGCACAGATATATTTTCACTCACAGAACACTCTGACTGAGCGCTTCAGAGTTTCACTCTCCGTCAAGCGATCTGTGATATTTTTCAGTTCATTTGAATGGATGCGCAGCGCACCTGTGTTTGTGTATTTGGCGTAATGTGTTTCTAGTGTGAAGGCGCA
>NW_015539696.1:0-437 GCF_001515605.1 Sinocyclocheilus anshuiensis | reverse complement strand
GAGAGCGAGCGAGAGTCTTACATAACATGCAGAATTGATGCGCTACATGTAAACAATATTCTTTGTTGTATTTTCCTGTAAAAATAATAGTTCCTTTGGAATTCTTCAGCTTTTAAGTACTGCCGGGTTTTCCTGTAGTAGGCGGAACTAATGCGCAAACGACAATCTCATTGGCTGGTGCTCACCTATTATCTTCCCTGTTTTGATTTCAGCGAATCAGTTCGAGCAAACGCACACAACCTGATTAATATTCATGAATCCAGTAGCTCATTAATCCTTAGTACGTTTTTATATTGTTCTTATTAGTAGAATTCGTATAATAATAATAACAACAATATCTTGTCAGTATTATTGTTCGCTTTTTTTTTACAGGAACACTGAATGACCAAAACAAAAGCACCAGCACCAGTCCTAAGTTCATGGTTACCCAGTTTTAA
>NW_015539695.1:357-591 GCF_001515605.1 Sinocyclocheilus anshuiensis | reverse complement strand
TATATCGGCATTTCTGTTCAAACACATAACCTCTGCGTAGGATTTTATATAACGTTAAATACCTAACTCAAATGTACATTCTGTCATCATTTACTTAGGTTCTTAGATATTTTGTAGAATATGCATGCTCCTAATTTCCATATAAGGGCAAACACACACACAAAACACAGTGTCATTATTATGTATATAGTATTATTAATATGTTTATATTGTTAGCTAATAGTACATACTGTA
>NW_015539695.1:0-184 GCF_001515605.1 Sinocyclocheilus anshuiensis | reverse complement strand
TACATATATATATATATATATATATATAGAGAGAGAGAGAGAGAGAGAGAGAGAGAGAGAGAGAGAGAGAGATTAAAAAAAACTAATACAAAAATGGTAAAAAAAGACAACAAAATAACTAATATGTGTTTAAAATATTTGTTAATAATTAATATTTGTTCAAAATATTAAGAAAAATATAATA
>NW_015539694.1:0-931 GCF_001515605.1 Sinocyclocheilus anshuiensis | reverse complement strand
TGGTTGGTGGTAACAGTCCCTGCAGTGGTAGAGTGGAGGTTCATCATAATGGTCAGTGGGGAACAGTGTGTCATAGGAACTGGCGTATGACTGAAGCTGAAGTGGTGTGTAGAGAGCTGGGATGTGGAGAGGCTGTAGAGGCTCTGCATAATGTTCGTTTTGGACCAGGATCAGGACCGATCTGGATGGACAATGTATACTGTAGCGGATCAGAGTCTACACTGAAGAACTGTACATCAAGAGGATGGGGTGTTCATGGCTGTGGTCATCAACATGATGCTGGAGTCAAATGCTTAGGTAAGACAGTCTAATTTCTTTAAATGTTTTATTATAAAAAATGATTTGAAGGAACTGATGTTTATCTCAATAATGAATTAATTAGCATCACACATTTTGTTACACTGATATTTACTTATGTAATATAAACACAGGTCGCCACCCCAGACTCGTTAATGGATTCAATGATCTGTGTTCTTTCAGAAGTCAGACTGGTTGGAGGTTCTCGCTGCTCTGGGAGGTTAGAGATACTTCATGATCAGACGTGGATGTCAGTGTGTGATGCTGCCTTTGACCAGCAGGATGCAGAGGTTGTGTGTAGAGAGCTGGACTGTGGGGCTCCTGTACAGGTGCTGGGAGCAGCTGCTTTTGGCAAAGGAGACGCTCAGATGTGGACACATAAGATTCAGTGCAGAGGAGATGAATCACACATTCGACGCTGTTCATTGTCAACTTCAGCTCAAATAAGCTGTACCCATGATAATGACATAGGACTGATATGTTCTGGTAAAATGTTTACCCTCTTTTTAAAGAATCCAGTTCCAATTGTTGAATACTAAAACTAATTAGATTGATCAACACCACACTCTGACATATTTGACCATATTATTCAGAGATTAGAACACAGAATTACTCAGATTATCTCTGTTCTCTT
>NW_015539693.1:0-468 GCF_001515605.1 Sinocyclocheilus anshuiensis | reverse complement strand
CCAGACCCGGAGAACGGCTGAATGGATTCGAAAACGGTAAAACTCCAATGTTTAACTCTAGGGGAGTCGAAAAATTAGCCTATTTTCAAAAATAGTGGAGTGTTCCTTTAAGAGAAATGCCACAGTTCCAGGGCCAGGGCTTTCAAGGTTAGAAAGGGCTACTGTCAAAGTACCACTTGGTAATAACAGGGTGATACCATGGTAATATCTACATTATTACTTAGGAAATTACTTGCAATTTCTGTTATTACCATGTAATAATGCAGATATTACCATAGTATTACCCTGTTATTACTGAGCCGTAATATGATGTGGTACCACAGTTACTTTACTTTGTGCTATTCAGTTAAATGTCTATGCATTTGCTGTATCATAGTTATATTTCCATATGACTACACAGTAACTGAATAGAGTAGTGTAACCTTTTAACCCTTGTGTTGTGTTCAGAACCCTATCACACTTACGAGG
>NW_015539692.1:0-974 GCF_001515605.1 Sinocyclocheilus anshuiensis | reverse complement strand
AGAATGTAGGCCTAGTAATTGATGTTATAAATACACACGCCTGATGTTTGTTTTAATTATCCATCGTACATAAAAAAAATAAAATAAAAAAAACCCATTTGCAATCAAGACTGAAAAAAGTGAATGTAAACCAGATTTGGCCCAGACTCTGTTGCTATCTGTGAAGCCAAGCATAAGAATAGCCTACTAATGTAAATTTTGTTATATGTGAGGCAGCAGTTTTTCTTACATGCTCACAGCAGCATGTTGTGGATGTATTGGCAGTAGCAAGTCTCGGTACTTGCTCTGCCGCAGCAGCAGCAGCGTAGCAGATCTATTCCACCAAGACCAAATACATTAACATTGTCATGTACATTACCATGCCAATCCCTCTGAGAGTTGTCATGGCAGAAATATGATTTCACACAAAAAGTGCTAAAAATGCACAGAATAAGCTTGTTTTAAAAAGAATTGGAGTAAGTCAGAAAAGAAAATGAAGAATTAATCATGTATAGAAGATTTACCCATTTAAACTTGTTTTTAATTATTCAGTTTGGGTAAAAGTATGGTGTAATAAAAAATAAAAAAAACATTATAAACAGCACATTCTATATCAAAGTATGACTGAAACAATATGTTCAGAGCTGTTTTAGTTGTTTACCTTTTACATGTGAGTCCCCATTAGGGTTGCCAACCATTCCGTATAATACGGAATCGTCCCGTATTTAAGGCATCAAAGAAGCGTTCTGTATGAAAGCTATACGGAACGCAGTCCCGTATTTAAGGCATATGCCGTATGAACACCTAGACCATACGAATAACACACTCTAAATTGAGAATTAATCATTCTTTTTTGACAAGTGTTTGATTTGTGAACATAGCCGGTCCAGGGAGGCTTTAAGACCAAGCAGAATCCTCTTCACAGCCAGCGGGACTCTAACGGAGTGGGGTTTCCCTTTCATGGGAACTTCGAACTGCGTCCTCTAGGGTTCGCT
>NW_015539691.1:0-2579 GCF_001515605.1 Sinocyclocheilus anshuiensis | reverse complement strand
CGTGGACACGACTCGGAAAGGTCCGATCGAGCTGAATTTGAAATCTTTGTCTCAAGGGGACCCCCTCGAGCGGGCAGAATATTTTGGTTAACCTACGACCTCCTTTAGGGGTCAAAAGGTCAGAAAAAGGGCCAGCGCATGTCTGTATTTTTCCTTGAATATTTTTGCTGATTTTTTTTAAAGTTCTTCCCGAACACTGAGGAATTTGGCCCTTTTCCACGTGGTACGTGAGGGTCCCACGGTCAAGCATTCGAAGCCCCTAGGCCCTGGCCCCAATATGACTGTTATTTTAAATCAAACCTAAAGAAACATCTCATTTACAGTTTATTTAGCAGGCCTTTCAAAGTGGTTCCTTGGACATTCATTTTTAGGCAAATATTACACTATTTTGGCACGAAAAAGACATGAATGGATTCTGCTGAGTGTGGTGAGTACAGTAGAGCTGGTTTCATCAACAATATCTCTCATACTTATGGAAAATAGATTTTATATATGTGTGTTCTCGAAACTGCTGAATACATTGGAATTGGGATGTTTTAACTGCAACAACTTGAAGGGTTCTGATCATGCCGAATTCGAAATCTTTGTCTCAAGGGGACCCCCTCGATCGGGCGGAAATGTTTGGTGACCCTACGACCTCCTTTAGGGGTCAAAAAGTCAGAAAAGGGGCCAGTACATGTCTGTATTTTTCCTTGAATATTTTTGCTGATTTTTTTAAAGGTCTTCCCAAACGCTGAGAGCTTTGGCCCTTTTCCACGGGGTATTTGAGGGTCACACGGTCAAGCATTCGAAGCCCCTAGGCCCTGGCCCTGGCCACAATACGACTGTTATTTTTAAATCAAGCATAAAGAAACATCCCATTTCTAATTTATTTAGCAGGCCCTTCATAGTGGTTCCATGGACATTCATTTTTAGGCAAAGATTACACCATTTTGACACGAAAAGGACATGAATGGATTCTGCTGAGTGTGGTGAGTACAGTAGAGGTGGTTTCAGTAAAAAATGACACCTTTCTTTGAATTGTTGACTTTATTTACATATGTCCATCAAGCTGTTATGAACCTCCCGTCAAATAAATTGCACATGGGATGTTTTCAGTTACAATTCATTTTTATGTAAATTGTACAATATGTTGCCCAATATCTTACATCTTTGGGTTCTATTGCTTATCCTGAGCACAGTAGAGGTGTTTTTAGTAAAAAATGACACCTTTCCTTGAATCTTTGACTTTATTTACATATGTCCATCAAGCTGTTATGAACCTCCCGTCAAATAAATTGCACATGGGATGTTTTCAATTCCAATTCATTTTTATGTAAATTGTACAATATGTTGCCCAATATCTTACATTTTTGGGTTCCATTGCTTATCCTGAGCACAGTAGAAGTGTTTTCAGTAATAAATTACACCTTTCTTTGAATTGTTGACTTTATTTACATATGTCCATCCAACTATTATGAACCTCCCGTCAAATAAATTGCACATGGGATGTTTTCAATTCCAATTCATTTTTATGTAAATTGTACAATATGTTGCCCAATATCTTACATTTTTGGGTTCCATTGCTTATCCTGAGCACAGTAGAAGTGTTTTCAGTAATAAATTACACCTTTCTTTGAATTGTTGACTTTATTTACATATGTCCATCCAACTATTATGAACCTCCCGTCAAATAAATTGCACATGGGATGGTTCAATATTATGTACATAATATCTTTGTGGAGAGTCAGTTTTCTTATGCAAATTATACAGTTTTATGTCTTTCTGTGTCTTCCAGATCATTCAAGATGGTGAACTGCCCACTTTGCCGTAGGGATTATTCAAATATTCGCCAGCATCTAAGAATCACACACTGTGTGTTTAATCTGGAGGAACGGGCAATTTTAATCAAACTGGCCAGTTCCAGAGTGCTTCTACGCAATGAGGTCTGCCCAATATGTGGCAATAACATTCAAGTTCAGTGACCGGCATGTGACCAATTCTCACAATGACCTCTCGGTAAGTTTTGACCAGTTATGCTTTAAATTAACAATATGTGAAATACCTTTACATGTATTCGTAATTTAAGCGTTAACAAACATTTTCTGTTTAAGAAGGACAAATACATGGAGGCCCTCCACACCATGAGGTGGAGGGCTTCGATGAAGCAGATCGATGCACTGCGTGCCACAGACCCGAAGGTCCCGCTGGCTATGAGCCTTCATTAGGAGAAGGAGGAGCCCCGGGCAGAAGCCCCACCAGAAGGCCCTCCAGTGGACCACACAAGGCCAGGGCCCCCACCGGCGCCGCCATCACCACCGGAGACCCCTGTGGCTCTTCAGGTCTGCACCACCAGAAGTCCGGGTCCCGCCATCTGGGCTGGGGGCTGCGCCAACACAGGAGATGGGGGATGCTCTCTCTCAGGTGGTGGGGGCCGCACTTCTTGAGGTGTTGTCCCCACCACCTGCTGCAGCCTCATCCACGGCATCATCTGCCCCACCTGCAGAGTAGGGCTGAACGATTAATTGCATTTGCGTTAATATCGCGATATGAGAAAACGCGATTTTTCAATCACAGAGGCTGCGATTACACTCGGTCAC
>NW_015539690.1:258-541 GCF_001515605.1 Sinocyclocheilus anshuiensis | reverse complement strand
TATATATATATATGATATCTCAAAACACACATTTTTGCAAGAGTAATGTTATTAAAAGATAAACTAAAATTAAATAACTAATTACAGATTTAGGTTCAATTAACATGCCAGTCTTTATTTTTTATTTTTTTTAGGGCAGCAGTAGCTCTAGCAGCAAATCAATCATCCACATCAAAAGCTGCAGGACAGCCCACATTTCAGAAACAAATCAAAGAAAAAATAAACAAATGCTACTGTTCCAAATATTCTGTATGTTGCTCAAAATGTTTTCAGTTTTTTTTTT
>NW_015539690.1:0-182 GCF_001515605.1 Sinocyclocheilus anshuiensis | reverse complement strand
ATTATCAACGATATAATGTTTCATATCGTTCAGTATCGATAATTATTGACATTTTTTATAACCTTTTTTAAAACCACGATCAATAGAAAACCACTGTGTTTTTAAATGAACTCAATTTATTGAGACAAACAACAAATAATTTTTTTTGTTTTAACAGTCAAACACAAAATAAAAATGAAACA
>NW_015539689.1:0-1049 GCF_001515605.1 Sinocyclocheilus anshuiensis | reverse complement strand
GCTGAAAATACAGCTTTGCATCACAGAAATAAATTATATCATAAAATATATTAAAATAGATACCCATTATTTAAATTTTCAAGAATATTTCACAATATTACCTTTTTTTTTGTATTTTGGGTCAAATAAATGCAACCTTTAAGAGCAGACCAGACAAAAAAAAACATTACAAACCTTACTGATCCCAAACCTTTGAACATCAGTGTACATAAATGCCTTTAGACAGCAAGAAGAAAGAGTCTTGCTATATCAAAGTTCTTAATTAAGTTAGTTTATATAGTTGAGTATAAATAAAAGACTGCAATTAATAAAAAATGTAGTAAAAACTGAAAAGGCGAAAATTTTATTTCACAAATACGTACACACAAAGAAAGAAAGAAAAAAGAAAGTAAACACCGTTTTCTATTTTAATATTTTAAAATGCTATTTATTCTTGGGATGCAAAGCTGAATTTTCAGCATCATTACTCCAGTTTTCAGTTACATGATTCTTTGGAAATCATTTTAATACGCTGATTTGATGCTCATACACAAAACTGAAAAAAATGTACATATTTTCATATATAGTGAAAATGTAAAAATGTTGTTTTTAGTGTACTTTCGTCAAATAAACAGCCTTTAGTCATACGATTTCTTTCAAAAACATGAAAATCTTACCAGTACCAAACTTTTGTGTGTGTAAATGTATAATTTTATGTGAGCAGATCTCTTAGGTGCAACTGATGATGCTTTAAATAACATAATGTGATGAAATGAGAATTAAATCTATATTTAAACCTCAATTATGGAAGATTGTCAATCTTTGATTAAAATCAGATATACTGTATTGTATTGTACTGTAAACTATTTATATAACCATAAAATGCATCAGTACACATCAGTGAAAATGAAAATTTAGATAAAATGTAATTGTTTAAAAAGAAATGTAGTTATTTCAATTTCAGCATTTAACTATGTCCTTTGTTTAATTTGACTACAGAAAGTTATCTATTACCATCCTTCAAGCAACTAAAGGTATGTACATTAATTATGTTAATGCACATGACTTGG
>NW_015539688.1:0-1325 GCF_001515605.1 Sinocyclocheilus anshuiensis | reverse complement strand
CTGGCACATAACTGAACAAATGTAAACGAGTTAAGGCGGGGCCCCTGGGCTGCAGCCCATTCAAGCCCAATGAATGGTAAGTCCGGCCATGTCTACACACATTCACAACCTCCTTCACTCACACACTCTTTCCTTTCTTCTGTTGTGATTATTTTTCTTCCTCTCTTAGAGGATCTTATCGATCAATAGTCAGCAGAGGTGGACGGTAACGAAGTACATCGGAGAGAATCGTCACTACCTGCGTCACTGAACTTGCGACACAAAAGAACCGCTAGATTAAATCAGAACAGCCAGCGAAGGATCGAACACAACTGTTTTGAACGAGCGCACCTTTTTTAACAACCAAAAAAGTGTCAATAATCCCGCCCACTCTAAAGCGATACTAAACTGCAATGGAAACGCAAACCGAGCCGAGCCGAGCCGTGCCGTGCCGTGTCGTACCGTACTGAGCCGAATCGTATCGTACCGTACTGAGCCGTTCCGAGCCGAGTCGTATCGTACCGTACTGAGCCGTGCCGAGCCGAGTCGTACCACGCAGTGGAAAAGCGCCATTACTTGAGATCTTAAGTACACTTTTTGAGTATCTGTACTTTACTTGAGTATTATCTTTTCTGGAAACTTGCTACTTCAACTTCTCTACATTTGAAAGACAAATATCATACTTTTTACTCCGCTACATATCAAGGTCCCCAAGTAGAACGTCGTTATATGTAGCAGTTTTTCCAGTGTGTGCATTTTCAGATTCACTAAACCCATTTTTTCTGCGAAAATCTGGCCTGCGATCTGTCAGGACCTTCCAGTGTTGCCAAGACTTACAGTATTTCTAAGCCTGCAGTTTTCCGCCTAGCTTTGAATGGATGTTTGGCTGATTTTTTTTTAACGCAAATCTGGCAACCTTGAGACCTTCCCCGCTAAACTAAACGTCTGCACTACTGCACAGCATGCTCTAAAAAGGCAAATAAGATAATAAAAGAAGAAAAAGTTTTTATTCTGTGTGAACTCGTATGTGTATGTGTTAACTCATTAAAGCTCTTTGGAAAATTAACCATGTTTTTACTACAGTAACTAGTTTAACTATGGTATTTGCGGTAAAAATCACAGTTTTCACAAATTTACTGTTCTCTCACTATAGTAACCATAATTATGCTATTTGTAGTAAAACTACAGTAACCACAAATTTAACATAGTATTATAGTAACTATAGTTTAATATTTGAAGTTAAACTATGGCAATACAAATGGTAGGCTAATATATCCCTCAAAAATGTCTGCTATTACCAGATATAAAAAAAACCTTACTACTCAGGCCTACTGGTAAATTGCTGC
>NW_015539687.1:493-1518 GCF_001515605.1 Sinocyclocheilus anshuiensis | reverse complement strand
CCCTCAGCCGCGGTGCAGGGGGCGGAGCTCCTCTCCACACTCACAATATCCGCGGCTTTCTCCCTCATGGCGGGCATTGTCGCCGGCTCTCGCACCTGGGCTGGGAGTGCAGAGCTCCTCTCCGCGGCTCTCTCCCTTGGGGCGGGCGTTGTTGCCGACTCACAAACCTTGACTGACGTCATTTGCAGCTCCGGCTCCGCGGCGATCCTCAGCACTGTCGCTCTGTGCAGCGATGGAGTGGAACTGGCGAGATTCCCCTGGGAACAGGCGGGGAACGGAGATCCATTTCTCACCAGTGTCCACTCCACAAAGGCGGCGAAATTCACTCGAGGACCATCTTCGGACGACAGCGCTCTGCACGAGATGTGCAAACTGGCGTCGTAGAATGCACAGAGCACGTCGTCCGGGTAGCTGGTTAAAGCAGCGATGACCAGGAACAGTCTGGTATGGCCCTCGAGCGATCTCTCCCCCTGCTCCAGCAAGAGGAGGAGGTATTCCGGAAAGGAGAGGGGATCCATAGAAACAACGAAAACAAAAAACACTGAGGAAAAACGGAAACAAAAATGGAGGGAACACACGGAGGTAACTGTATTCGGTCGGGTATTCTGTCACGATACGTTGGAGCACTGGAACGAGGAGACGTGGAGATTTCACAAAACAAGTCTTTAACCCTCTGGGGTCCGAGAGGGTTAATAATCCAACAGGGAGTCACAGAGCACAAGGAAGACGTTCACAACAAGTAGACCTGAAAAACCTGCAATATGGGGAACACAGGTGCATGGAATCATAAAGTAATCAAACTAAACAAGAACAGGAAAAAGACCATAAAAGGAAACACAGGAAGAACTACGCAGGCAAAATGGGTCCAAAAGTCTGACATTTCGCCCCCTCCCGGAAGGCGCGTCCTCGCACCGTAGATACAACAGAGGGAGGTTTGGGTGGGAACTTGGGTGGAGGCTCTGGAGGAGGACGGACACCTGGGAGGGGGCCGGCAGACAGAGTCCATGGGGGTGACGAAGGAGGGG
>NW_015539687.1:0-376 GCF_001515605.1 Sinocyclocheilus anshuiensis | reverse complement strand
TTGTTTTTATCTCACATTTGTTTTTGTTAACTCTATTGTTTAGGTTTAGGGTAAGGTTAATGTACACTGTAAAACCTGATAAGTTAAGAATACTCAAAACATTTGTGGAAACTTATTGCCTCAAAATATTTGAGTAAACGAACTCAATTTTTTTAAGCTAGTAGAGCTTAACATTTTTATGACAAGTGGGGCGGGGCTGAGAGCCATGGGAGCCAAACCAAGCCTCCCTTCCATGATCCCACCCCACTCATCACAACGAGAATTATATTAACTTGCTTCCATTAACAGCACATTCATTCAGATATTTATAGTTGAGTGCTAGATAGCAACGGCACACTGGCACGTACTAATGTAGTTATCAAAAAGACTCACAATA
>NW_015539686.1:0-585 GCF_001515605.1 Sinocyclocheilus anshuiensis | reverse complement strand
CACACACACACACACACACACACACACACACACGGATGGTCAGTCCGTTAGCCTGAGTTCAGATACTCCAGCGCCACTTCATAGCAGAACTTGTACTGATCCTGCAGAAAGACACACAGAAAACACAACAATCATCACTACAGTGATTCAGCATGTCGAGCAGAAAGCCTGTTTCGTCATTACGCCACATACAATAACATTAGGAAGTGCTAGAATAATTTTTTTAATGAATTTTGATGATGAACTGATGACACCTTGAACCAGTGTTATTTTAGTAGTTTTTGTTAATATTTTTGAATTAGTTCTCTTTTTTTTTTTAAATCTCTTTTCATTTTCATTTCAATAATATAATAATGTTTTTGTGCGTTTTTGTCATTTTTATTTTCAGTTTCATTTCAATAATATAATAATGTTTTTGTGCGTTTTTGTCATTTTTATTATTTTTTCTTTCTTTGTTTCTTTCTTTCATTTTAAAATATGTCTGTTTAGTTTGTATACATTTTTATTCCAGTTTGAGTGATTTTGGTACAGCAATGTATTTAGTTAAAATCGTATTAATCTTGTTGTGTGTTTTTGACATTTATA
>NW_015539685.1:322-483 GCF_001515605.1 Sinocyclocheilus anshuiensis | reverse complement strand
TCGTGAACAGCCTCTGTGGCCATGACAGGGCAGGCAGTGAGTTCGAAAGCAGCCTCCATGGCCTTAACAGGACAGACAGTGAGTTCATGAACGGCCTCCATAGTCATGACAGGGCAGACAGTGAGTTCATGGACGGGCTCCATGGCTGTGACAGGGCAGGC
>NW_015539685.1:0-153 GCF_001515605.1 Sinocyclocheilus anshuiensis | reverse complement strand
AGAAGAGGCCTCAGGAGCAGACTCGTGGACAGAAGAGGCCTCAGGTGCAGACTCGTGGATAGAAGAGGCCTCAGGAGCGCAGTGGGCAGCCCACATGCTCAAAATGGTGACCGCCATTACGGGCAGTGCAGTAGACAGTGGGATGCCTGGCGG
>NW_015539684.1:1152-1535 GCF_001515605.1 Sinocyclocheilus anshuiensis | reverse complement strand
AAATGAATTAACAGTGATTATAATAGTATTGCACCTTATTTATTTATTTTTTTTTTAAATAAAAGAAATAAAGTGTCATGATACTATTATATTTTAAAATAAAAGGTAATATTAAATAAAAATACAATAATTTTATTGTAAACTTCAAAATAAAATGCTAATATTTACTTTATGAATTTTCATCATTTTCAAACTTAAAATCAGCAAGCTTTTATTTTGGCGGGCTGCCGGCAAGTAAGTATATGCGCTTCCGGGTTTAGCACTGCCGATTGTAGAGCGTCAGTGAATGAAATGTCACAGTTTTTCATTGTGCTTTGAAAATGTTAGCGGGTAGCCTAGATTTATGCTTTCAGTTTGAATAGAAATCTTATACATTAAAGTTT
>NW_015539684.1:0-1030 GCF_001515605.1 Sinocyclocheilus anshuiensis | reverse complement strand
GGAATGGTTCTGCCCAGAGTGCATTGCCAACAACCGCACATCAGGTCATCTTTCATTTCTCAAACCATTCATTACATTAATGACTTATGTATTAGGGCTGTCAAATAAAAATTTTAATTTCGAATGTGTCGAATTCAAATTAAAAATCCACATTCGATTGCAAAAACGCTGCATTCGAATTTTAGGTGTGCGTCAGGCAGCTTTATCAGTGACACACGAGATGCGATGACGATGTAGGTGTCATTGCATTTGAATGTTTTCGTTAGCCTATCCAGTCGAGCCCACTAGATGTGGCGTTGCTCATTTCAAATATTGCAGAAAAAGAGAACATCAGTGCGGAGAAATTCTACGGCAAAACTGAAACCAAGCCGATCACATAGAATGCATATTTATTAGGGGTGCAACGGTTCAACTTACTCGCGGTTCGGTTTTGTATCACGGTTTTAGGGTCACGGTTTCGGTTCGGTATGTACTATGTTTAGGGAAAAAACTATATTGTCAAATAAAAATAAAGAAAATAAGAACACATAATCTAACTACAAGCAACAGCACAAATAAATACAATAGAGCAAAGATACAAATAAAATAAACAGTGCTTTTCAGGTTTTTTAGGTAGGTCTAACATTAGTTTTTTGGTACAGAAATCGAATAAAGTAATCAAATGTAAAATAACATTGCATATTTGACTGTATAAATTAAAGATTAATCCTTATTAAAGTTACAAAAGTTATTCAATCAAGAGCAGTGAGAGATTTCCGTGTTGTTGCTGTTTGATTAACATTAAGAAAGTGCTGTCACTTTAAGAGAACACACTGATTCAGTGCACTGATACTGTACGTTCAGCCGACTATGTCTGCTAGGATACTCACCAAGACGGGCATTTTGACATAATTTTTGTGTGAATTTGCCCATTTAAACACAACACTTC
This sequence comes from Sinocyclocheilus anshuiensis, assembly GCF_001515605.1. Classification (NCBI taxonomy): domain Eukaryota; kingdom Metazoa; phylum Chordata; class Actinopteri; order Cypriniformes; family Cyprinidae; genus Sinocyclocheilus; species Sinocyclocheilus anshuiensis. The sequence goes on along the minus strand of NW_015539684.1, from coordinate 102 downwards.
ACAGAGATCTTAATATTTGCTCGCGTTCTGAGACGTGGGTTCACGCGCTTCGGTTGTGCGCTCACACAGATCTTCTCACTGCACGCTCGAGTTTGCGTCTTC
>NW_015539683.1:0-592 GCF_001515605.1 Sinocyclocheilus anshuiensis | reverse complement strand
TATCAATGTTGAAAACAGTTTTGCTGCTTCATATTTTTGTGAAAATTGAGATTAATTTTATTTTTTCAGGATTCTTTGATGAATAGAAAGTTCAGAAGATATTTATTTGAAATATAAATCTTTTGTATGTATTTACTGTCAGTTTGGATCAATTTTACGTGTCTTTGCTGAATACAAATTCTAATTTCTTTGACCAGTAGTCAAAAATCCACGCTTCTGTAAAAAAAAAAAACTTTTGAAAGGTAGTGTAAATAAATATAGTGCACTCAAACTGCAAAGCCACTAGGCTCCATCACTTTTTCACTCACATGTGATTTCATATTAAGGTGGTAAGCTTTGCTAATAATTCAATTAAATCATACAAAGACTAATGCAAATAATTTTGAACAAATGTACCATGCCATACGTCTTTAACTGTCATTAACTTACAAACAATCCATTTAAATATCAAACGAAGTAAATGTGTGCACTGCATTGAATTTAACAATGTTAAATATCCTCAATTAGTCCCAAAAGTTCACAATTAACTGGAAGCCTCAATTCATATATACAACTTGCATACCAAGCCATATACACTGTCCACTGATTTTTA
>NW_015539682.1:0-1008 GCF_001515605.1 Sinocyclocheilus anshuiensis | reverse complement strand
TTTTAACAACTAAATCACACCATGATTGGTTTATTTATCAAAATAGAATTTCTCACCATCAACATGAAGACTCCACAGTCCACACCACCAATCTGTTGGGGGATATCCTAAAAAAGGAGAAGCATGACTTTAAATCTAAGGGTTTGACACTTGTCCCAACTTTAGCAGACTTCTTATAACCAACCTTGTTTTTCAGTAGCACCCATGTTCCAAGGTGCAATTTTGGCTGTCATCTTACTGCAACAAAAATACATAAATAATAAACAGATTTGTTAATATGCTAAGTTACATACAGTTTGAAGCTTTGAATCCATGGAAGACACATGCTGCATTCACGTCATGTCGTAATTACTGTGATTTCGAGATGACAACGCATGACGTTCTACTTGGAGTTGTTCACTCTTGGACTCGGACCCGAAACTATCGCACTATCAATGCCTAAACATATCGGAGATGACAACACGTGACGTTCTACTTGGAGCTGTTCACACCCTTGGACTCTGACCCGGAACTATCGCACTACCAATGCCTAAACATATCGCCTAATTAATCAGAGGTGGTCAGGTGGTACAAGTCGTAGCTCTCAGAAAACTCCCATTTCAAAAGTTGTAATTACGAGTTCTACGAGGACGTGAATGCATTTGATTATCTCATAAAAACTGTAATTACGATATGGCATGAACACACCTACAGCAGTCAACAGTATTTGAGTCAACTAGTAAAAACTGTCACAGCATGCAAAATCAGAACATCATGCAAGAAGCCATAAAGCAAGCTTAATAAACTCTTGAACAGCACACTCTGAATGGCAAAACTTGAACACAAACATTGAACAGCGAACCTTGAACAGCAAGCCTGAACCGAGAACCTTCAATTGAGAACCTTGAACATTTTCACTTCTATTTATTTTTGCAACCTGAAAACTTTCACATATCTCTCATCACCCAACCCATATGGATTGGTTGAATCAAGGAAGAACATGTGCCTATCTTTTGGCTTCATGACCTG
>NW_015539681.1:0-903 GCF_001515605.1 Sinocyclocheilus anshuiensis | reverse complement strand
TACTCCAAGGAATCTCTTTGGACACACTCCTGGCTTTACTGTTATGCAAACACACAACAGGGAAACCAGATCACTGAATGCTGAATGACTCAATCACTGTAATACAGGGTTTGACAACGTCGTCTTCACTGCCTTTGAGTGTCATAATCATATTTGTTCAGTTTGATTGTTCTGACGTCTTCTCTCTCTCAGATGTGACGGATGAGATGCTGAGTTTCTTTCTCACGCTGTTTCAAGCGCTGCGTGTGCAGATGGGCGTGGCCTTCACAGAGCAGATCATCCAGACCTTCCTCAGCATGTTCACCAGGTGACCTTCACAGCTTGTGCTGACACTGAGAGCCACAAGCAGTTGTTTCTGAATGTGTATGAGTGTGCTAATCAATCATCTTCACCGTGTTCCTCAGAGAGCAGCTGGCGGTGAGCATCTTACAGGAGGGCAGCTCTGGCTCCAAAGTGGTTCAGAAGTTTCTCAAGATTCTGCAGGTAAATGGAATGAAAGCCACTTTTGCGTTTGGGTTTCTGTGTTTATTAAACATGTCATTCACAGTTTATCTTTGTATTATTGTTTCAGGTGGTGGTTCAAGAACCCGGGCAGACGTTCAAACCTCTGCTACCCAGCATCCTCAGCCTTTGTTTGGATCAGGTGTACCCAATAGTGTCAGAGGTATGAGACATGAATAACAGACACCTAAACCTCAGAATGCTTCAGATTGATTTTCCAGCATAATACACAGTAGCAGATTAATTTATAAAAAAAAAAAAAAAAAAAGGCAGCTGTGGTTGCGGGAATTGTACCATAAAAACTGCGGTAGCAACATCTTAGATTCTACGGTTTTCACTTAAATTTACAGTAAAATGCCGTAATTTCATTAACTGATATAAATGTTAATATACCAACCTATT
>NW_015539680.1:0-493 GCF_001515605.1 Sinocyclocheilus anshuiensis | reverse complement strand
CCAAAAAAAGTTTTTGGAACATGTCAAAAGTGTATTTAAGGGTTTCCGGATATTCCAGGTTGAGGGCATACATCAACCCCATCAACAGAATGCATGCTGTGGTTTTGTTTCCACATCCAGTAAGGACTTTGTTGCCCTCAACAACAACCCACACATCTGATGGGTCCTCCTCGGCTGTGGGATTGTGAATCACTAAAATCTTCATAATTTGGTGTGTGTGGCCCTCAAGTTCGTGCTCCTGTTAAAAAGAAAAACAAAAAGTATATACATTTTTTACATTAGTTCAAGCATATTAACAACATGTTGCTCAATTATTTCCAAGACAAAGCAGGGTTTCTGTATTAATCAGCACTTCAATCTAAGCAGGTAACAAATCGAAAGCAAACCCCTAACTTTTGACTCATTGTTTAGTACAGGTACCTGAAAACTGCTACAATTCTTCTTTCGCGCTCTTCAAATGCTTTCATTAAGATTTTTCTGTGGAAGAAAAAAG
>NW_015539679.1:0-827 GCF_001515605.1 Sinocyclocheilus anshuiensis | reverse complement strand
TATCATTAGATACTGAGAGAAAAGAATTAGAGACACAGAGAAAGATAAACAGATTAAAATTGATAAAGTAACCCTAGAAATACACAAAGAACAACACTTAGGTGGTCCACGTCTGGCAAAATATAAGTGAGTGCACGAGATGAATAGAAATTAAAACGGACAAAATAAATTATTTAAATATAAAACAAAGGAGTATCAGATAAGTGACTGTTCCATGGCAACATTGCGTGCACATGTGCAGCTCGTTCACCACTATGTCAACTGCTTACCCGTCAACGGAATGTGCTGCTCGCTGAACAGAGCAGACACAGAGAGTGGTGTGACTGCAGCAGGAAAGCAATACCTCGCGCTTGCGACATTAGTCAGTGGCAAAACAAGCAAGTTTTGACGACATAAATTGAAGGTGCGCAATTGCCTATTAAGACTGCAGCGGTCTTGCTTAATGTTGGAACAATTTCAAAGATTGTTGTTCCCATCAGTTTTTAAACACAAAAACATAGGGAAATGGGGTCCAGGTTGAAAAAAACGATGCTATCCTTTAACCTACTCTAAAAATCCACGTGCTTAGCTTACACTACATGTCTTATTTCATAGCCGCATGCTAACGTTAGCTTCAAATTACACGAACTATCGTCACTTGCTAAATTACAATTAAAAGTAAATCCACGTACAACAACGTTATCTTCAAATTAAATGTAAAGCCTTTTTGTACAACAATTAGAAAACTAAAGACTATGGTAATGTACCAAACATCTAACCTTACTCTTACCTTGTTCAGTCCACGTGTTCCTCTTCGTTTGGAATGTGCGGGGTTTCCAGACCAGACC
>NW_015539678.1:0-579 GCF_001515605.1 Sinocyclocheilus anshuiensis | reverse complement strand
CTTTATGATCCACTTTAACTTCTTGTCAAGACAATATCTGTCTAGGGAGGCCAGTGCATACTACCCCTTCTAACCTAAAAAGTTGCCCCATGTATCATCACCTTTACTGTATTTTTGCTGAGCAGTGTTTTGGGTGGCTCACCAATGTACTAGATTTCTCTAATACAAAAAATTAAGTAGGATTGACCAATATTTTTGTGGGGAGAATCATTTATTGAAGATGGTAGTGTAGCAGTTCTTCAATAGTGATGTTAGCATATCTTCCTTCAAACAATCTTAACCCTTGTAAGAATCTTAGCTTCTCCCAAAGTTCTGTCTGTGGGATAGAATTTTATACCTAAAGACAAAAGGGCTACAATCAACAGATAATGTTAGGACCTATCTGTAACTGAGTAAACAGAACATATAAACGTTTTGAATGATAAAACAAAGACAATAAACCCTCGACTGCGACAATATAGTTTATCTGTGCTTAAGTCATCTCTGGTAGTTTCATAATAATTAAGTATATTTATAATAGGGTGTCCATATTTGAGTTTTCCAAAAAAAGGACAGTAGGGGGCGGGGTTCGTGGGCGGG
>NW_015539677.1:441-667 GCF_001515605.1 Sinocyclocheilus anshuiensis | reverse complement strand
TAGGGTGGATTTTTTTTTAGTTTTAGTTTTTTTAAGTTTATTAATTTTTTTATTCTGTAAGAAGACATGCACATAAACTGCAAAGGAAATATATTTATTGAATTAAAAAAAACCTAACACTAGCTTCTCTATTCATTGTGTATTCTATCTATCTATTTCTTTTCTTTTTATTTATTATACAATTAACAAAAGCAAAAAAGGCCTCTAACACTAGCTTGCTCTATTT
>NW_015539677.1:0-321 GCF_001515605.1 Sinocyclocheilus anshuiensis | reverse complement strand
GACTTGTTATAGCACTTGCATATTATTGCTCTTTTGTTGATTTTGATTGCTTCCATTGTACTCATTTGTAAGTCGCTTTGGATAAAAGCGTCTGCTAAATGACTAAATATATAAATTCTTGAATTAGTATTAAGGCAAAACTTAAAAATTAAAATTACAAATCTGAAATGTTATGTTTAAATATGCAAATGAGGCATTATTTAATTAAATATGTACTAATTTCCAGAAAATAAATCTGAACACTGTATAAAGCCAGGTTCAAAATTCTAGTTTCATTTTGTTGACATAATAGTGACATATTACATACTTATGCTGTTATCA
>NW_015539676.1:0-612 GCF_001515605.1 Sinocyclocheilus anshuiensis | reverse complement strand
TCTGCATACAAATCCCAGTTATAGTCCATTGAGCTCAGCTCACCCATGGTGCAGTGGGCGGAGCTTCCCTCCACATTCTCCATCGCGCTCTCACCCGTGGTGAGCTCTGTAGCCAGCTCTCGCACCTGGTCTGACATCACGGGCTCTGGCTCCGAGGTGCTCCGAGGCGATCCTCAGCACTGTCGCATTCACTGGCGATGGCTAGTCGGTCGCGGTGGGCTCAGGTTTTGTCTCTGCGCAGCAAATTGTTCATCTCTCCTTCTGTCATGCTTACGTCAAGAGCACGAACACGAAGATAACACAATATAGACTTTTAATAAGATCTCCAGACGATGAAGGTTAATCCACGACAGAAGGGAACACAAGCATTCACAACAATAATAACCAGCAACTGAAACCACCAAGGAGATATCTTAAATAAGGCAGTAAATGAGGGACATACAGGTGCTGAGGGTTAACTGATAATTGACTAATGAACTAATGCACTAATGACAACAGGAACCTAAACCAGAACAGAAGACAGAAACTAAATGAAATGCACAACAGAGTTCATATCTGTGACATCTCTATATATATATATATATTAGTGCTGTCAAATGATTAATCATGATT
>NW_015539675.1:0-2046 GCF_001515605.1 Sinocyclocheilus anshuiensis | reverse complement strand
ATCTTTATTTGTAAGTTTTCTGAGAGGAGTACCTTTTTCTCTCACTTCTATACACATACTGTATACACAGCATTACAGTATTTAAGTAGGCTATTCATGCAAACATAATCGGTTATGTCTTCAGTGAAAGTTTGGGGAACTGTTGGGAAAAACATCTGATGTGTAACATTATATTAGATCCGTGCACTACAGTAGGACTTACTATAGGCCGCCTGTCTCCATGTTAATCTACAGTAACAATAAAAGAAAAGATCGCTGCTCTTGATGAACTGCTTTTGTAGTTTTAATAATCAATGTACAGTATTTGTAATGAACACACTGAAGTGATTTTTACATTTATTATTTGTTTGTTTTTTTACTTGAATGTTTTTGTTTAGATGTAAAATGAAAAAAGTAGCACACTATTTGTTTCTTTCTTATATTTGTTCTATTATTATTTTTACATCTGTTCTTATTTTTAATAATAAAGATACAATCAAAATGGCTATATTGTGATTATTAATATACTAATTAATATTAAGAAAGGAAGTGGAGGAAACGATGCAATGTTGCTGGTGATTTTGCTTTGGAATGTGGAATCTGGAATCTGGGAATTTGGAACACGATTTTTACCGGGGGACCCCCTCGAAACTCAGTTAGTTTGTGCTAGTTTTGAGTAGCAATTGGGCAGGTTTTGTTGTGAAAACCTGGCAACCCTTTCCGTCAAGCAGGTAACGTTATTATTGCTAACATAGCAGACTCATCGGAAAATACATTGGCATCATCTGTATTAAAGAGAAAATGAATAAAATAGCCTTGACAGCCTTACTTACTGGAGTTCCACAACTATTGGCTTTTTTCTCTCTCACCGGACTTGTGTGTGTGTGTGTGTCAGACTCTGTTCAATGTTTTGTGTGTGTTTTTGCTCCCCATGTGTTTCATTGCCCATATTTGGTTCTTCCTTTTCCTGTTTCTATTATGTTCATTGATCCCAGGTGTTTCTCATCTTCCCCTCGTCATGTCCTGTGTATTTAACGTGTTCCCCATTCCTAGTTTGCTGTCTATTGTATATTGTATATGTCTACCCCCTCTGCTTTGTGTGCTTTCCTGGTTCCCTTGATGTTATTAAATTCTCCTTGCTGATGTACTCCACGTCTCCTCGTTCCTCGCTCCGCGCTCCCTCACAGTAGTGAACGTGACAGTGTGTAGGTGGTGATGTAAAAGAGGAAAGCAGGCATTTGGACCAAAGCACTGTGAGGCAAGGGAGGGGGAGACTCAAAATGTTTCTAAACTTAAAATGCATTTTTTGCCCCTTGTGTGCTGTTTTACTATTTCCACAATTATTTAAAGTATAAAACATTGTTATTTACAATACACAGCGTGGTTTTTAATCATATTTTGTGTACACTCACATCAACAACAAATCACTGGCATTTTTTTTTTTATTCATACATTTGATCACATGTATAAATGACATGTTTTACATTTTACCACAGCTACGCAAAACAGTGAAATACTTCAATAGGGCTAGTATTCAACCCTATCCCATTTACCCTACTGACCACAGACAATGGACCTGTTTTTGTCTTTGTTTTTTTGCTAATGTGATCATCGCACCTTAACTCTTTTTTTTTTTTTTTTCTATTTTAGCATGTCAGTGTGACCATGGAGGATGAAAATAACTACAGTGATCCTGACATCTCTAACACATCAACTGAAATATATTTCTATGATCCATATATTAATGGAACATATTTTCATTCATATCATTCTTCAAGTTCTTATATAAGACTGTGTATCTTCCTCATCACTAGTGTTTGTGTGGGTCTGCCTGCTCTGGTTTGGGCTTGTCGTCTTCTGCACCTTCACATAAAGATCAGAAACCGAATTTCAGCCTTCATCATCATCCTCCTCCTCAGCAACCTGATGCAACTGCTCCTCAATATATATATAGTGACACAACTACTGACAAAATTATACTGGTACCTTAAGGTTATTTCCCAGGTTTGGTCAGGGTTACATTGGTGTGGTTTTCAGTTGCATCAGCTGGTGGCTCTAGAGGGGGTT
>NW_015539674.1:1057-1222 GCF_001515605.1 Sinocyclocheilus anshuiensis | reverse complement strand
AACGGGCCTGTACATGTGCCTTCTTGAGCAGTGGGACCTTGCGGGTGCTGCAGGATTTCAGTCCATTGCGGCGTAGTGTGTTACCAGCATTTTGCTTGGTGACTGTGGTCCCAACTGCCTTAAGATCATTAACAAGCTCCTCCCGTGTAGTTTGGGGCTGATCCC
>NW_015539674.1:400-780 GCF_001515605.1 Sinocyclocheilus anshuiensis | reverse complement strand
TGGTGAATATTCTGTCTCTATCCGTTAAAATAAACCTACCATAAAAATGACCCTTCATTTATTTGTAAGTGGGCAAACTTACAAAATCAGCAGGGGATCAAATAAATATTTTCCCCACTGTACGTTTGATTAGGCTGTTCTCACGTGACAGAACGCTTCTACTACTCGCTCTAATCACCCAGTCGTAAAGAAATTTTGAAATATGGGACAAAACATGATTTTTTCAAAGTAAGTCGGGACACTAAAAATAGATCTGAAATACCGGACTTTCCCGGGAAAAACGGGACTTCTGGTCAGCCTATCGTTAAGACATTTACCACCACCTACTGGCAGTTTTAGTTTCTTATTTAGAGTATCATTTCATTAAAGAAATAATTTGA
>NW_015539674.1:0-237 GCF_001515605.1 Sinocyclocheilus anshuiensis | reverse complement strand
TTTATGTTGAATCAAACAAAATATTTCTTGCTGAAGCTACTTTTTGTAATGTCTGTTTGATGCTTTACACAACAATTACTTTAAATGATCTTTTGGGAGTAATTTCTCAGCCAAATTTGATGTGCGATTATCATCACATCACCATTACCACATCGTGTAATTACTTAGATTAAAAATGTTAATCGCTTACCAGCCCTATATATACAGTGGGTACGGAAAGTATTCAGACCCCCTTAA
>NW_015539673.1:0-668 GCF_001515605.1 Sinocyclocheilus anshuiensis | reverse complement strand
GGGAGAGAGAGCGTGTAAACAAAACAAATCAAACTTGCAACACTGAGTTTACATGTTGTATACACACACACACACACACACACACTTACATAATACTCGTACATACACACGCACAAACACACTCAATACTCATACACACACGCGCGCACAAAAAAACACACATACTCAATATACATACATACGCACAAACATGCATACATAAATCATGTAGCCCTCTCATATTTTCCCTCTTCATTGTCATATTTATAATCTAAAACAGCTAACATTCCTCTTCGTTGTCATTTTTATAATCTAAAACCGCTAACATGAAACAAAATCTGCAAACACATGATAAACACATAAACATTCAGGAGAACGGCGTTGAAACTTACGTGCTAATGCTATCCCTGCCTGTCATGCATCTCTCCGGGTCTTTCTGCTGCTCTTCGCCGCTGCTTCACATCACGCCCTCCAAAACACTATCAAACAGCACACAAACTCTTCTAAAGTCGATGTTCCATGATGGAGAGATTCAGATGTAAGCTTCGGAGAAAGTCCGCTCGCGGATAAATACTCCGTGTAGCGCCGCGACGCCATTATGTGAACGCAGCGTGCGTACAGACAAGAGCGCACTCAGCTCAAGAAATACACACTAACTTTGCGCACGGGTATTCTTCAAGCCTTCTTAC
>NW_015539672.1:349-533 GCF_001515605.1 Sinocyclocheilus anshuiensis | reverse complement strand
TTCTCGGCTGCCCAAAAGCAGACTGAGGCGATCCGACACATCCTGTCCCGGCGGGCAGCTGCTGCCTCCACCAGTCCGCCGGCAGCAGCGCCCCAGCCTGCTCGTCGCCGAGGGCAGGCCCCCGCGTCTGCCCCCGCTCCCGCGCCACATCCGCAGCAGCCTTCAGCAAAGCGGCGTCGTGGAG
>NW_015539672.1:0-339 GCF_001515605.1 Sinocyclocheilus anshuiensis | reverse complement strand
GCCGGCCGCCGCGCCTCCGCCTGCTCGTCGCCGAGGGCGGGTCCCCGCATGCCTCCTCGCCTGTCCAGGCCCCTGTCAAACCTGCTGGCAAGCGGAGAAGCAAGCGGACCTGAGACAGGTGACCCAGAGATGGAGGGATCTGCTCTTCGGGAGAGGGTGAACGCACCACTCCCTCCCCCGGAGGAGGGCCAGGTGGAGAATCTTTTGTTTCATTTTTTCCCGCCGTTGGCCTTACGGCCGACGGTACCCAAATTCTCGACAAAAGAGCAATTTCCTTTATCTCTGTGTCCCAGGACGGAGAGTTGCGGACGGACTAACGCCGGACCTCACTCATCCTCC
>NW_015539671.1:0-885 GCF_001515605.1 Sinocyclocheilus anshuiensis | reverse complement strand
CTCAGGGGTGTTTTCAGTCACTGAGATGACTATAGGTGTCATTGCCTGCCCTATTATGCAGGATTGATCAGCAGTTACAAGAAACTTTACGTGCAGTCATTGCTGACCAGATACTAAAAGCAAAGACTGACATTCTTTTGCCTCTCACAGATATGTAACACTGGATCATTTTTATGTAAATGACAAAGCATATATTTTGTCTAATTGTTTTTTTTTTTTAATTTACTTTTAGCACTGTGAAAATCTGATGTTTTGGGTAATATTTGTGCAGAAATATAGAAAATTCTAAAGGGTTCACAAACTTTCAAGGAGCACTGTGTGTGTGTGTGTGTGTGTGTGTGTGTGTGTGTGTGTGTGTAGCCTATATAATAAACCTCCAGTACTAATTTGAAAATGTCAATTTAGAGCTAGTAACGAAGGAACGTTGAGTTGCTTCATTAAAAGCTTATTGTATTACTGTACTAAAAGCCAGAGATGGGCACTCGAGTTAGTGACTCGGACTCAAGTTTTATAGACTTCAGACTCGACCTGAAATGACGTCAAACAGTGCTCACATAACAAGCACTCAGGGTCGTTTATGGTAAATCCTCTTGTATTTTTATCTAAAGCCAAACGTGCTTTATTCAAGCCCTTCCAGCTCCGTGCGCTTTCTCTCTTTCTTTCCGGATGCATGCCGGTCTCCTGAAATTTTATCCTACCGGTCAGATTGTCCTACCAGAGTTTACTGCGCATGCGCACATCAATATTGTGTCCTTTTTCTCATGCTGAACAACAATATTTAATGTTTCTGCATTACTGTAGGGGTAGGTTTATGGTTGGGGTAGGTGTAGACGTTAATAGACCATAATTTTACAGGAAGCATTTTTCGTTGTCGAATTGTACTAC
>NW_015539670.1:0-805 GCF_001515605.1 Sinocyclocheilus anshuiensis | reverse complement strand
GTTAGGCCATATGAAAGATGTCACACTTGAAATAATATTAAGACTTTAATGTTTTGGAATGCAGGCAGGTAAACTCCCATTAATATGGAAACAAGCAGTTATAATCCCAATACTTAAACCTGGCAAAGACCCGTCAGATCCATCTAGCTATAGACCCATAGCATTAACGTCACAATTAGGGAAAACCATGGAAAGGATGGTAACAAATAGATTAGATTATTATATTGAAAAAAATGGTCTTATATCACCACATCAATCTGGATTTCGTAAGGGAAGGGGGACAATGGACTCTGTACTATGCCTAGAGTCAGTAATTAGGAAAGCTCAAAGTAATAAAGAAAATGTAATTGCTGTATTTATTGATATTGAAAAGGCATATGATATGCTGTGGAAGGACGGACTTCTTATTAAACTTAATAAATTAGGAATAAGTGGCAAGATGTATAATTGGGTATTAGATTTCCTGAATAGAAGAACAATAGAAGTTAAAGTAGGCACAGAATATTCAAATAGATATACAGTGGAAAATGGTATCCCACAAGGCAGTGTATGTAGTCCAATATTATTTAATATTATGATTAATGATATATTTGATCAGGTTGAAGGAAACATAGGCAAGTCACTTTATGCAGACGATGGGGCACTCTGGGTTAGAGGTCAGAATATAGAATATTTAAGAAGGAAAATGCAAAATGCAATAAGGAATTTAGAACAGTGGCAGAGGCGGACAGTAACTAAGTGCATTTACTTGAGTATTGTGCTTAAGTACACTTTTTGAGTATTGGTACTTTACTTGAGTATTATT
>NW_015539669.1:0-846 GCF_001515605.1 Sinocyclocheilus anshuiensis | reverse complement strand
GAGTAAAGACATGAACACACTGGAGAGCTGCTTTATTGTAGAAACTAAAGAAGTAATTCCAATCGAACGCGAAACTGACACAGTTTTTTCATATTTAATAATGTAAATCTGCTTGCTTTAAAGGTGACATATCATTAAAAACGGGCTTTTTCCATGTTTAAGTGCTATAATCGGGTCCCTGGTGCATCTACCAACCCAGAAAACGTGAAAAAGAACAACCCAGTACATTTTTTTTTTTTTGGTAAGCCTTTCTCTGCAAGCTTGTGAAAAGACGAGCCGCTTGGATTTCGCTCCCACTGTGACGTAGAAAGGGGATCTTATGATATTATCGCCCCTTAATCTGCATGTTTTCACCCACGGCGCCGCCATTGTGTTTTCGCAAGCGACAGTGGTGTACCAGTTCAAAAGTTTGAGCAAAGCATGCTATCAGTTCTGTCTTTGGCTGCACTGACGAGCTCAGAACACTGTTTAGAGTCCAGAGTCCAGAGAGCAGTGGATTCATTGATTTATTTACTGTGTATTACGCTGCTGCCACACAGATCCAATATAAACATGCGATTTCTTTCTCGGCTGTTTTCCTTCACAGACATAACCGACTGTTTTTGTAACTCATGTGTGTTTTTTTAACATAAACGTGTGTGTATTTGACAGTTTAATCGCAATAAGACATGAAAGAGCTTAGTTTAGTACTCGCATGCCGTGTGACAGCCGCTTTCTGTGCGTGTGCTTCGGATGTGTGCACTAAGAAAACCTTATATCAGAAGTTGAAACTAATATGCTGATTGGATACTTTCTTATCAGGGGCCTTTAAAGGGGTCATATGATGCGATTTCAAGTTTTCCTTTC
>NW_015539668.1:0-835 GCF_001515605.1 Sinocyclocheilus anshuiensis | reverse complement strand
GGAGAGTGATGCAAGCGGGGCCTTGCCGGCTTTTAATCACTCACGGCTGATTGATCATATTGCCATTTCTGCCATTTCTGCCTCCGAGTAACTGGGAGGAGAGAAACACTAGAGCAGGGGAGGCGGGGCTTAGCAACGCACACACAAATGCGAAGCCGCCCGCGTTTTGCTTTGATCTGCCTGGGAGGATTAAGCTGCTCGTATAACGAGGTGCACCGATCCCCATGTGTAACACACACTGGCAGATTAAGCACGCATGATGTGTGTAGAGGTTTGCTCAATTCTGATCGTTCAACCCGTGAGCTCGTCATTGCTTCCTCCGAGGTAGCTGGGAGGAGAGAAACATGAGCGCGGGGAGGCGGGGCCGCCTTCCGCGAACGAACGGGCAGGTTACGTTAGTAACCGAGTACGTTCCCTTTCGATACTTCACTCGTACTGCGTCTTGCTTAAGACGCATATGGGAACAGTCCAATCACGCCGTGCTAATGTAGTCAGCGGCAGCGGCAGCATCAGCGGCAGCATCTGCTCCGATCTACTTTGTAGGATAAAGCCGCTCGATGTAAAGAGGGGCACTAATCCTTTTGTGTGAGACACGAATCGAAGCGCAGCGGGGAGGGCGAGTACGCAGGCTCTGTGTCGGCATGAGATCGCTCAGACCCGGTTGCTTAGTTCCCAGGCTTCGTCATTTCTCTCTCCGAGGCTTGCTGAGAGAGGAGAAACGTGAGAGCAGGGCTGTATAGTGAAAGGCGGTCCGCGAGTGGAGAAAAGCTAGTCTTAGTAAGCGCGTAGTTCACTGCCCTTCTGCGGCGGATCTGAGTGCAATGGAGAGAGAGCA
>NW_015539667.1:770-969 GCF_001515605.1 Sinocyclocheilus anshuiensis | reverse complement strand
ATAATGTTCTTTTTAGCAACATCATATGACCCCTTTAAACAATAGCATGAGCTTGTTTGACCAACCAAAGACAGAAAGGAGTGCTTGAAAACAATCAGTATTGTTGCAATTCAATTTAATGATTGTATGTCATTTAAACAAATACTTTAACAAATAGGTATGTCTTCAAAAAAAAAAAAAAAAATTTGTGAATATTACC
>NW_015539667.1:0-505 GCF_001515605.1 Sinocyclocheilus anshuiensis | reverse complement strand
GGGAGTAATGTCACGGAAACACCTGCCTCACCAGCCGAATCAGCCTCCTACACCCACTCACAATCACCTGATTACTGATCACGGACACCTGCACCCACTTACCACACCAGTCAAATACACACTCCCCCCAGTCCCTCGTCGGCTGGTCTCAAGCTCACAAGCTTCTCTGTATGGGTTCCTTACCTCCCGATCTGCCTGTCAAGCCTCGGATTCCTCAGTTCTCGGCCAGAGGACCAAAGTGCCGACCCCAGATAAGACTGTGTTCTATGCTTCCATTAATCCCTACGTTTCACCCTTTTCTGTTTGACCCTTTTTAATAAACTCTCTGACTTACGTTAACCTGTCTGTTTGCCTCTTTGTCCCGGATGTGACAGAAGACCAGCCCCTCAAAATTAAACAGATTACAACACGGCCTCATGGATTCTCGGAGCACATCCTCACTGGAACCCTTACCCATCCAGACTGTCACCGCCTCCCCACCCGCCTGTCCCATGGCCCGGCCAGC
>NW_015539666.1:0-4843 GCF_001515605.1 Sinocyclocheilus anshuiensis | reverse complement strand
GCTATATACTTTAAATCAAGAAGCCGCATTACTAAAAGATACAAACAGGAACTATAAATAAAATAATATAAAGCATTTATAAAGTGATTGACGTAAAACTGATGGTAAAAAAAACAAAAACAAATCAACTGACAAACTGAAATAAAAATACAAACATTAAAAAAAACAAATCATTAACTATATGAACTAAAAAAAAAAAAGATCGTGACTATAAATGCAACAAAACAAAAAAAAAAAAACAGGCCTCTTTTTCCTTAGACACTGCTTAGAAGAACCTTTCCCATTTTTGTACATCAATTCCATTTCTGCTGAACACTACCTGTTCCTGCTGGGCAAGTTGGTGTTGTTGTGGTTCCGCTGCTCGACCGGTGCAAGTTCAGAGGTGGGCCAGACACCAGGTACGCCTCCACCTGTTACCCCTGGACACATTTGCTGAATTGCCTCTGGTGAGGACCGACTCGAATCTGTTCACTTGTGATGACAGAGAAAAGAACACAAAAAGAACAAACGGTTACTTATCAGATAATATATGGATAACAGTAAATTAAGCTAATTAGAATTGAAGTTCAACTGATCGTAAAGACTTACCTGACCGTCAGTGTCTCAAGTTGTCCACCAGCTGGAGAGAAGAGATACCACTGTGGAGAGATGGCAGGGAGAGTCAAATGTATGTGCTTCTATATCTTTATTTTTCCACAATAAACTCATCCGAGCGCACAGTGTATTAAGCGTGTTATGTTACTGAGAAATAATCAGGACGTTCTTCAGCTGTGTACAGGAAGCCTTGCAGCGTGGTCCACTGCTTGATTTGTCTTAAGCCCCAGATCAAAATTGACCATCATTTAAGAAATTCCTGCTTGAGGGATGCGGAGGATGGCCGTATCCAGGAGGAAGTCCTGAGGGCCAAGGAGTCACAAGAGAAGTGGGCAAGAGAGGGGAGGGTTATGAATTTCTCACAGGTCAGGAAATTGGTCAGGGAGGACCCGTCTTGTGACTCCTTGGCAGAGTACTTCCACTCAAAGGGATTCTTGATCCAAGAGGGGCATGACAGGTAGGGAAGTGTGTGAACGTAGAGTCAGTTAGGCATTGTAATTCATTTGTGATGGGTGTAATAGACTGTACAGGGGTGTGATAGTCATACCATAGTCATGGACCCTTTGATTCCTCCAGCGCTGCAAGGGGGTCAGCCAACATAAGGGGGTCCCTGCAAAGAGCAAGACGGACTTCCGGAGCTTCTGTCTCGCCACAATGATGTGGGTTCATCACCTTGGTCCTGCCAGCATTAAAGAGTTCAAGGTGGGCTCACAGCTGACACATTTTAGACGTGTTCAAAACACATAATATAATACATTATATTATATTATATATGGTCTTCTGAGGTTGAAGAATACACGTCAGAACCTTATCGTTTCTGTTTGAATGTTTTCACAGGTCCAGGAGTGGAACGACAGAATGCCGGAGGCAGACGGAGTCACTGTAACGCTGTCCAAAGGAGCTATTGAGTTAAGCAGAAAAGAAGAACATGTAAGATGATCACACTACACAACACACTATCAGTTCATTAACAGTTTTGTGACAGCGAACACTTAAAATATGTGTAAATCTTTGCCGTAGTGGTTGGACTGCTACTTTGCTCATATCCGGCCAGAATATTTCAAGGCCCAAACTCCAGAGACGACAGGGACCGGTTCTTCCTCGGGGCTTCAGGTGTCCCTCTTAGCAACCCGACAGCCGATGTGCAAAGGCTACGACAAAAGCAAGTATTGTAGTGTTTCATGCGGATACGGTTGGGTTTCACGACAGGCCATGACGGACATTATACCTTCATTTCTCCCACCAATGCATGTCCGCAGGTATGTCATGAGGCTCCAGGAGAGAGCTGTGCCGCCACCAGAGCCACAGGCGGGACTGACGGTTGATGCCCCCAGCTCATCTGCGGAAGGGGAGGCACCACACATGCCGGAGAGGTACAGAATGTTTACATATATATACACACACACATATATATATATATTTTTTTTTTTTACACACTAACTGTACTTCAACCATGGTCTTTGTAGTAAAACTATTGATGTACAAATAGATTTTTTTTTCCTCACAGGACAGCAGCACCTACCGCAGCAGCCCAGCTCCTGACTCCTCGGTTTTGGGGTGCCTTTGAGGACCGGTTTCCCGTTACCCTTCACGGAAAGCCTCCAACATGGGCGCAGGCAGCAGAGGCAGGATTTATGGACCGCAGCTACTACCACTACTGGAGGAGGCTTCAGTACAAGCTGCGGGTACAGTATATTCTTGGTAAGTGCTTACAATGGTGCCCGTCACATTATGGTCTACTTTAAGTGAGCTGTGTTTGGTTAAAACTCACCCGAGTCCTGTTCCCCAGAGCAGTCCACTGGCAGGACCAGCCAAAAACCCCTGGCATCTCACGTCCAGCGTGCCATTGCCAAGGAGAATGCGTGGACCACCAACGTGCCCTCCGTGGACAGTGTTCTGCTGGCATGGGTGCCCTGCCAGGAGCCATCGGCTGCAGAGAATGATCCTGTGATCATTGCCTCCGTGGTCCAGCAGAAATGGAAAGGGCTGGCCATTAAGAGCTTTGAGGGGAAAGGCAAAGGTGTCACAGTTTTGACTACCCACTTTTTGAACACGATTGTAATCTTATTTTATTTTTGTAAAGAGTGAAGCGGTTTGCTCAATAACACGTTCATTTACCTTTGTGCAGGGGTCATTGCCACCATGGAGTTCAAGAGGAACCAGGTCGTGTGTGACTACCACGGTGAAGTGGTCTCCAAGCAGGAAGGGGAGCGGAGGCTGGAGACCCTCACCGGGGAGCCGTCATACCTGTTTTTCTTTAAGGGCAAGGGTGGCAAGCCTCTCTGCATCGATGCCCAGAAGTTCCCCTGTGACTGCCACCCAGACCAGGAGACTTATGGGAGGAGGATGAACCATTCCTGCAGCAAAAACAGTGTGCGGCCTCAGAGAGTTTCTCTAAAATTTCTGGATGGTCCCAGGGAATGCGTTCTCTTCTTCGCTCTGCAGGACATTGCCGTCAGCGAGGAGCTCCTGTGGGATTACGGGGTTCGCAGGACTTCATTCCAAGGAGAAGGGTGGGATCTTTCTTGGCTTGATGACTGACTTGGCGCAGAGCTGGGATCATGTAGCTCTTCTTGTCCACATCTCCTTGTCACACACTTATATTTTCCCAATGTATAAATGTAAATACTGTATCAAAAATAAAACAAAAAGTAAGAGTGTTGCACTGCATACTGTATCCACTTTCGAAATAAAGTGGGTCATTCACTTTCAGTGCATCTCAGCGTGTGTGCTTCCTTACTTTACTGTTAAGTAATCAACTTCTGTTTAGTGATGTGTAAAGAAAAAAAAAATATATATATATAAAAAAAAAAATATATATATATATGAAAAGAAAAATTTTATAGAGCACCGAATACCATTATTTTACTGCAGTTTTGGCTAAAGACAACACATCCATTTAGTCCATTTCGCAGAAAATAATGCAGCATACACATAGATTGAGCAGTCACTCTTTGATCTGGCCAGTCACGTGATCAGCGCACCTAGAATGGGAGAGAGAACAGTTTGATAGTGAGATGAATTCTCTGTCTCCAGCACTATCAATAAAAACAAAAAACAAAGATAAAATATGGAAAAAAGGATAAGAATAAAAAGTTGATTACATTTTGGTAAAATCATTAATAAATTAGAATAAAATATTAATTTTTAATTGGCTTACAGAGCATTTTTGGCAAAGCCCAATACTTTCTGTAGACTTACCCTATAGTCAGTGTCTCATGTTGTCCACCAGAGGGCAGCAAAGACTTTGTCATGTGACGCATGAGCTCTCGTCTCTGACCTAATGTTAAAGACGCTGATTATAAACTTCCAGAGAGGAAAGAGAAGAAGCGTTAAAGTAGTCCATTCAATCCTTGTAACATCGCGTGGCTATTTCTACTTTTTTAAATTTCACTTTATTTAATATTGCAGTACTTTTTCTTAAGCATTTGCACTAATATTGTACTTAACATCAATAAAATCTGTCAACCTTAGAAACAGTCCTATAAAGCTATCAGGTGCTTAAAATACATGTTTTCCAGATTTGATTTACTTTTAAACAGGCTCAAAAACCTTGAGAAAAAACAAACAAATAAAATAAGAAAATTGGTTGGCCAGTTTTTGGAGTTTTAATGTAACAACTATCAACTGATAGCAAGTTTAGTAGAAGCTTAGTTAACCTGAACCGAACATGAACCAAAACAATAAACTTACCAATCTGCAGTTACAGCTCGGTGAGAAACCTAAACCAAGAACTATGAAACACAAGGGCTCTACAGACTAATGAATAACAAGACACACTTGTGACCAATCAACACAACCCAAGCAACGGAGTCACACGACAGCTGGGGGCTGTTTCATAAAAGACGCTAAGAAAAGCGGGGATTAAAGTCCAAAAACTGACTTGAAATAACTTAACAAATCAATCGGGACTAAAGCGGTTTCATAAACGACCTTTTAAATTCACGCAATCTCACTAATTCGATCCAGGTTCAATGAGTCAGGATAATTTCTTCTTCTTCTTCTTCTTTTGGAGTTTTTTTGGCTGTTGGCAAACAAACGATAGGTGCATTCAAATATATACACATATCATGAGGCACTAGAGTTGATTTAAGGGTCATAAAGGATTAAAAACATTATTTAGAACTACTTAGAACACATTTGAAGGATGCATAGATTTTTTAATACATGCAGACTAAAGAGCTGCATCATTCAAATTTGAAAAAGCAACGGGCATCGGTTAAATTTGAAAAAGCAACGGGCATCGGTT
>NW_015539665.1:0-537 GCF_001515605.1 Sinocyclocheilus anshuiensis | reverse complement strand
CTCCCACTTCCTGTTCTTCGCAATCCCTGGATTTAGCTGTTTCCTGTTTACATTCTGCATCACTATGGGGACGCGTGAAGCGCACGCCTTTAAAGTGGTCGCAGAACCCTGGGATCCAGCCAGCCCAGCATGCACCCCAGGCCCCGACGAAACACAGGATCCATCCGACGTCCCCGCGAAGCCATCGCTCCGCAGACTCACCCCCCGGCGGCCCCCAACAGCACACCGCACTCCACCCACGCCAACATCGGGGGCACCAGGCACTCCATCGACGCCAACACCGACATAAGAAACCCGCGCACGCCGATCCACCACCTCCGCCACAGCACCAGAACGGCCTCCCAGCGCTCCATCCGCGGCAGCACAAAGCGAAGACGACGGACAGGAAAGGTTAGAATGTACAGGACTACACTGTAGTGCATCATACAATGGGCATACCTGAAGGACTGTAGTAGCGCGCTCCTCCACAGGCCTCTCCTCCGGTGTAACGCGGTGCGGTCCTGGGCATGGATGTATGTCTCCAGACAATATCAAACA
>NW_015539664.1:0-564 GCF_001515605.1 Sinocyclocheilus anshuiensis | reverse complement strand
CTTTGGCACAATCTGTATTGTTAAAAGCGCTATATAAATAAAGGTAACTAATTGCTGTTAAATTGTGCAAGTTTCATGATTTCAGTTCATTAGCCATAACTTTGATTTCATTTAAAAATTAAAACTAAATCCATAAAAACTAAAAATGGAGGAAATGGAATCCAAAAATCTAAAATAAAAAAAGGAATTTGGGAAAAAAATAAAACGAAATTTGGTAAATAAGTAAAATGGATTTCACATGGCCCTAAAATTTAATTTATGTTACATTTTCAATAAATTATTGCTAAATTATGTAAGTTTCATGATGTCAATTAATTAGACATACCTTTTGATTTCATTTAACCACTAAAACTGAATCCCCAAAAAAAAAAATGGAAAAAAGTAATCCAGAAAATTTAATTAATTTAAAAAACAGAATTTGATCAAAAATAAAACTGCTTTCATAGGGCCGTACAAATGTCAACAGCTGCATTTTCAATGAAACCTTACTTCATTTTTGGCACAGATTCATCTGGACATGGACAGGTTGCATGACAATGTCATCTTTTTATATATATATATATA
>NW_015539663.1:680-819 GCF_001515605.1 Sinocyclocheilus anshuiensis | reverse complement strand
GAGCCGGATTTCTCTGGGGATGAAGATCCGTCAGCGTTGCCGCCCAGAGGGCGGTCAGTGGTGCCGGAGACGGACCCGGAAATGATGGCTATGCTTTCCCGGGCCGCCGAGAGTGTCGGGCTCGAGTGGAATCTTCCAC
>NW_015539663.1:0-177 GCF_001515605.1 Sinocyclocheilus anshuiensis | reverse complement strand
CGCGCTACGAGCGACGAAGGTTACGGCGCGGTCTCTGGGTCGTGCGATGTCCACTATGGTGGTGCAGGAGTGCCATCTCTGGCTGTGTCTGGCCGACAGGCGCGAGACGGACAAGACAAGATTCTTGAACGCCCCCCGTGTCCCAGACCGGCCTTTTCGGTGACACAGTGGAGAACT
>NW_015539662.1:709-854 GCF_001515605.1 Sinocyclocheilus anshuiensis | reverse complement strand
CCTCCGGCTCCACCTTGGTCGGGCATCGACCCGCCATCGCCTCTGGACTCCATTCCTCCGGCTGCATCTTGTTGCTCCGTCCCACCGGCTCTATTGGGCTCCTTCCTCCCGCCAGCTCCACCTTGGTCCTCAGTCGCTCCGGCTC
>NW_015539662.1:0-185 GCF_001515605.1 Sinocyclocheilus anshuiensis | reverse complement strand
GTGTAACGCCCCTGTGGACTGTTTATTGTGGTTTCTTCCCCTTTTGTTGGTTTAGCCCGTATGATCATTAAGTTAATTTACCCTCATTGTGCTCACCTGTCTACCCCTCGTTATCTGCACTATATCTGTTCCTGTCTCTAGTATTTGAGTTTGTCGGTTATTGTGAATGTTACCCCGAGTGTGTG
>NW_015539661.1:0-653 GCF_001515605.1 Sinocyclocheilus anshuiensis | reverse complement strand
ATCAGTTTGTTGCAAATATGAATGAAAATGTTACATGAAAGTGTCCTTTTTGTGATGCCTTAGATGGTGTCTTTATATGTTTTGTGATTGCCCTAGACTTGATCCTATTTTTGTGCCATTAAGAAAAATAATAACAAAATTATGTTTTCTGTATACAAATTTTTTTGTTTTTATTATTGTGTTTTTCTTATACGAGATCTTTACAAGAACAGTGTGTACTTGCTAATTTTGTAATAGGTCAAGCTAAATTAACAATTTTGAAATCTCGTCAGGAAAAAAAATACAGGGAAGTATGTTTGTATGGTAGCTTTATTTGAATCTCTGGTGGAATCACGAGTGGTTATAGAATACATCTATTACAAGCATATTGATAATATTCCTTTTTTAAATAGTGATAGGGTGTTAAGGAAGCCCTGGTTATAATGAAGGAGTTTGGTGGTTTGGTTTTTATTTGGTAATGTAATTTATTGTGTGTTATAGTAGACATGTAGGAATACAGTATAATGTTTATTCAATGTGTTTTTTTTTTTTTTTTGAATAATAAGTTTGTAAAAGTCAACGTCTCTCTCTATCTTTCTCTCTCTCTCTGTTCTTTGTGTTCTTAGAGAAAGATCAGGCTCAGACGTGCTCAGCTCTGCGTCTGTGAAGAGTGA
>NW_015539660.1:0-518 GCF_001515605.1 Sinocyclocheilus anshuiensis | reverse complement strand
TAATTTTTTTTAAGAGAACTATCCCTTAAAGTGCACTTGCAAACTTTTACTTGCAGTGCTTTCATGATGCAAAATTAGTAACCTCTCTGATTTGTGGATCTCACATCAAGCATCTCACAGCCAGTTTTAGGAACCCCTCTGATTCATGGATCTCACATAAAGCATCTCACAGCCAGTCATAACACACACAATTCTACCATTATATTTAGTATTACAACATAACCTGACACAAAAGTGTTTTGTTTTGGCAGGCGTACTGACCTTGAGTGTCAAGAGCCAAACTCCGATCTTTCTCATGGCCCTGGAAAATCTTTGACTGATGGATGGCTCGCATCAACAGCCGCATGTATTCTCTTGACGGGCCACCTTCATCCACTGCCCCTTCACCTTTCTGCTCAGCATCAACAAAAATTATATCCAGTTTTGCTTCTGAGTTAAATCTTCGCCGCTTAAATGCTTGCAGACTGCACTGCAGTATATTTTCTCTGCATATGTTGATTTGGTTCACTGTTGGGCAG
>NW_015539659.1:0-501 GCF_001515605.1 Sinocyclocheilus anshuiensis | reverse complement strand
CCATTTCCACCATCAGGGCAATAATTAAGAATTTCCAATCAACAGGAAATGTTACAAATCTAGAAGACGTAGGATGTGTGTCTATTTTGTCTCAAAGCAAGGAGGAGAGTTTGAGTGGCCAAGACTCTCCAAGAATCACAGCTGGAGGACTGCAGAAAATAGTTGAGTCTTGGGGTTAGAAAGCAAAAAAAAAAAAATCCAACAGCTCCTACATCACCACATGTTGAAAAAAAAAATCAAGAAAAGAAAATGCTCTCCTAAAAAAATCAAACAGCACCTACACCACATGTTGTTTGGGAGGGTTTCAAGAAAAAAAATCAAGAAAACAAAATGCTCTCATCCAAAAACAATCCCCAGCATATTCTGTTGTCAGACACGACTGGAACTTCAAATAAGACTGGCTTCTATGGTCAGATGTACAGTGGTGTGAAAAAGTGTTGTCCCCCTTCCTGATTACTTTTTTTTTTTGCATGTTTGTCACACTTTAATGTTTCAGATCAT
>NW_015539658.1:361-1060 GCF_001515605.1 Sinocyclocheilus anshuiensis | reverse complement strand
AATATACTGGCCTGTAGAGTGGCTGATCTTTAAATAGCCCACTCTTTGTGGCAGTCCCCGCTTATGGCCATACCACCCTGTCTGCGTCCGATCTTGTCTGATCTTGGAAGCTAAGCAGGGTCGGGCCTGGTTAGTATTTGGATGGGAGACCGCCTGGGAATACCAGTTGCTGTAAACTTTAGCGTTTTCTTTACTACTTATCTAATGCACTGGCATGTAGAGTGGCTGATCTTTAAATAGCCCACGCTTCGTGGCAGTCCCCGCTTACGGCCATACCACCCTGTCTACCCAATTTTCAAGCGACAGCTGAAAACCCATCTCTTTCGAAGCTACTTGACTTAATCATAAAAAAAAAAAATTCTCTCTCTTTATTTATTCCTTCTCTTTCTAGCATGTACTTATTTCAAAAATGTCTAAGAACTTGGTATTACAACCACTTCCTGTGTCTGTTTGCCTCTTTATGAAGAATCGCTTTATGTATCCCTCAATTGTAAGTCGCTTTGGATAAAAGCGTCTGCTAAATGACTAAATCTAAACGTCTGCGCCCAATCTCATCTGCTCTCGGAAGCTAAGCAGGGTTGGGTCTGGTTAGTACTTGGAATGGAGACCGCCTGGGAATACCAGGTGCTGTAAGCTTAGCATTTTCTTTACTACTTATCTAATACACTGGCCTGTAGAGTGGCTGATCTTTAAATAGCC
>NW_015539658.1:0-187 GCF_001515605.1 Sinocyclocheilus anshuiensis | reverse complement strand
AAGCTTTAGCGTTTTCTTTACTACTTATCTAATACACTGGCCTGTAGAGTGGCTGATCTTTAAATAGCCCACTCTTTGGGGCAGTTCCCACTTACGGCCATCCCACCCTGTCTGCGCCCGATCTAGTCTGCTCTCGGAAGCAAAGCAGGGTCGGGCATGGTTAGTACTTGGATGGGAGACCGCCTGG
>NW_015539657.1:0-514 GCF_001515605.1 Sinocyclocheilus anshuiensis | reverse complement strand
ACACACACAGACACAGACACACACACACACACACACACACACCGATACAACAAATAATTTACAACATTCCTCTTCACAAGGCTGAAGTGTATTACCTTAGTATCTGCGCAATCTTTCAGGCCGAGCTCCTGAATGACGGAGTCAACCCTCATCTTCCTATCAGCTGAGGAATACTCTTTGCTTGACAAGCGAAGATTGGCAGAGAATGCTAAGTTCTCTCTTACAGTCAGAGTTCCCATCAGAATGCCATTCTGAAAGACAAAAGAAAGGAAACGATGCATGATTTCATCATATTAATTTCCAATTATCTAGCAATTCTCATACAATCGCTACTATGTAAGTAAAACAATACATACTACCGTTCAAAAGTTTGGGGTCAGTAAGATTGTTTTTGTTTAAAGAAATATTGTATTCAGCAAGATGTATTAAATTGATCAAAAGTGACAGTAAAGGCATTCATAATGTTACAAATAAATGCTGTTGATATTCAAATAAATGTTGAACTTTCCATTCA
>NW_015539656.1:0-764 GCF_001515605.1 Sinocyclocheilus anshuiensis | reverse complement strand
ATACCTTGAAGGACCTATCTGAGAGGTAAGACTCAAACCACTGAAAAAACCAACAAAAAAAACGAGAATGTTCTCTTAAAGAGACAGTGGCAAGGAAATGAACACAAAGAGTATGTTGCCATATGGCCACACCATGCGTTAGAGGGTTAAGAACACAGCAAAGAACACAAGATAGACTACAATAACTGTGAATACAGCTCGGTGACCACAAGTGGTTAAGTATAAATTTCTTCATCATTTGCTTTGAAAAAGCAACTTAATAAATTCAGTTGTACAGTAATCAGTTTGGTTGGTTATACAGCATTTCATGACCATGTCATTTTGCCAGAGAATAGAGAACTAGATTTCAAGTTACACATTTTTTGTATTTTTCATTCTTTGAAATGTTTGAAATGGTCTCAGATGTGAAAAAAAAAATTCAACTTAGCATAAAGAAAGATAATAAGCAAAGTACTTCATGCAATATTCTGATTAAAGTGAAAAACAAAACCTTCTTGCAGAATGGAGCTGGAATTGAAGAATAGTATTCCTCTCCAGAATGCACCACAATAAAATATATATATATATAATTTCTAATCAGTGCTCATGAACCTGTTCACTTCCCAGTCCATCACTACTGAGCCCTTGATCAAAACACACAACAATAAATGTACCTGCCATTTGGATTGAATTTGAATTTGATTTTTCCTACTCTCTTCTTCTTTGCACAAAGACAGACGTTGAATGTGATGTGGAGATACCTGTGTGTGGAAATGATAATATCA
>NW_015539655.1:1980-3452 GCF_001515605.1 Sinocyclocheilus anshuiensis | reverse complement strand
GCTCCAGCCGGGGAGCTCACAGAGCCCAGTCCAGAGTCTGCTCCAGCCGGGGAGCTCACGGGGACCGTTGCGGAGCAATCTGGTTCTCCTGTTGCAGCCGTTGAGGCTGATACTAAGCTCTCTCTGCTCTTGTTTTCAGGTACTCCTGAGTGGCTGAGAGGGGTTGCTGTTCCACCAATGTTGTCTGACAGGACTCCGGCTCCGTCCTGGTTGCCCGCCTGGGGTTTGGTGTGGCAAGAGCCTCACTGGCTCATTCCTCCAGCTCCGTCTTGGCTGTCTGCTGGGGTTCCTGTATGGTTGGGGCTCTGCTGGTTCGTCCTGCCGGCCCCGCCTTGGCTTTCCACCCTGCCGGTTCCGCTCTTATACCCTGGGCTACCTCTGTTCCCTGACCCCCTTCCTTGGCATGGTCCTGGCCCGCCATCCCTTCCCCTGGTCCGCCTCAGTTCCACCACCCTCCTGAACTTTTTTGTTTTCTGGTGGAGCGTCTGGTATCCGCTCCGTAGAGGGGGGGTAATGTCACAGTGTCTGGTTGTAGTGCCCTGGACTGGGCACTTGAGGGCACTCTCCTGTTTCTATGTTTTATGTATTCAACTCCATTTCCCATAGTCCCCTGCCTGTCATCCTGTTTGATCGTTAGCACCTGTTATCAGTTTCAATCATTTGCACCTGCCATTTACTCATTATCCTGTCTATATATACCATGCTCACTCTGTCTGTCTTTGCTGCTAGATTGTATTGTCTTCTGAGTTCATAGTTGTCTCATGTTCATCGTGTTTTCTGTTCTCTGTGTCTTGGATTACCTTTTGCCACGTTTTTGTTCTGTTCTGTTCATTTGTTACTTTCATTAAACTGCAAATGGATCTTACTTTGTCTCTCCTGGCATTCCGTGACAGAATCTAGCAGCCACTACAAGATCCAGCAGTTTGTTTTTCTTTTTCCCTTTTTTTAAAATGGACATTCGGATTGTCCCTCATGCCACAG
Source organism: Sinocyclocheilus anshuiensis (assembly GCF_001515605.1). Taxonomy (NCBI): domain Eukaryota; kingdom Metazoa; phylum Chordata; class Actinopteri; order Cypriniformes; family Cyprinidae; genus Sinocyclocheilus; species Sinocyclocheilus anshuiensis. The sequence continues at coordinate 2,471 of NW_015539655.1, read as the reverse complement.
GGAAGGAGCGAATGGATCGATACCGGACTCTGATGGCTCGGAGGCAGCAAGGAATGGAGGTTGGTGGTTTTGCCCAGACCTTTTGGATGCTGGCGGTGGGGCTGAATTATAATGAGGCTGCACTTAAGGACCTCCTTAACATCTGTCTGGATAATCCTTTGCCCCAGTGGGAGGTGGAAGGACTCGAGATCCTAGACTTCTGGGGCTTCGTCAGGTATCTCCAGGGTCGAAGTCAGTGGGCAATACCAGGCCAGTCAGAACCCTTCTGCAGGGATTTTCCCACCACCTCTATCCTTCAGACTCCCACTAAGCGGCGGAGGGTGAGAAGGAGGACAGGAAAGCCCACTCCAGAGCCCGCTCCAGTCCGGGAGCTCACAGAGCCCGCTCCAGTCCGGGAGCTCACAGAGCCCGCTCCAGTCCGGGAGCTCACAGAGCCCGCTCCAGTCCGGGAGCTCACAGAGCCCGCTCCAGTCCGGGAGCTCACAGAGCCC
>NW_015539655.1:0-629 GCF_001515605.1 Sinocyclocheilus anshuiensis | reverse complement strand
GGAGCTCACAGAGCCCACTCCAGAGCCCGCTCCAGTCCGGGAGCTCACAGAGCCCTCTCCAGTCTGGGAGATCACAGAGCCCAGTCCAGAGCCCGCTCCAGTCCGGGAGCTCACAGAACCCAGTCCAGAGCCCGCTCCAGTCCGGGAGCTCACAGAGCCCAGTCCAGAGCCCGCTCCAGCCGGGGAGCTCACAGAGCCCAGTCCAGAGTCTGCTCCAGCCGGGGAGCTCACGGGGACCGTTGCGGAGCAATCTGGTTCTCCTGTTGCAGCCGTTGAGGCTGATACTAAGCTCTTTCTGCTCTTGTTTTCAGGTACTCCTGAGTGGCTGAGAGGGGTTGCTGTTCCACCAATGTTGTCTGACAGGACTCCGGCTCCGTCCTGGTTGCCCGCCTGGGGTTTGGTGTGGCAAGAGCCTCACTGGCTCATTCCTCCAGCTCCGTCCTGGCTATCTGCTGGGGTTCCTGTATGGTTGGGGCTCTGCTGGTTCGTCCTGCCGGCCCCGCCTTGGCCTTTCACCCTGCCGGTTCCGCCCTGGTACCCTGGGCTACCTCTGTTCCCTGAACCCCTTCCTGGGCATGGTCTTCGCCCACCATCCCTCCCCCTGGTCCGCCTCAGTTCCACCTCCCTCC
>NW_015539654.1:0-574 GCF_001515605.1 Sinocyclocheilus anshuiensis | reverse complement strand
ATTGTACCTTGTATTACATTTCATATTCTTTGTTATTAGTGTAGCTTTTAAAAGTTCTCTTGTTCTCTTAAATTGTTCTTATGTCACTTAAACTCTCTTGTTTTTCTCTTAATGTACGGGGGATTCGTGACTTATCTAAACGCAAAGCTTTATTTTTATTTTGTATGTCACAGAAAAGAGATTTTTATTTTCTTCAAGAAACACATTCTTCTTTCAAAGATGAAACTTTTTGGCGTAATCAATGGGGAGGTAATATTTTATTTTGTCACGGTACTAACCGATCCGCTGGAGTTCTGATTTTGTTTGATCGTAATTTTAGCGGCTCTATTCTTCAGTCCTTTTCTTCTTCTGAGGGCAGATGGATTATTGTTGTTATTCTTTTGGGAGATTTCTTGTTTATCTTGGCCAATGTTTATGGTTTTAACAATCATACGCAAAACAGTAGTTTTTTTCAGGATCTTTCTTCTGAAATTTTTGATTTAAAAAGTAAATATCCTTCTGCTGCCGTAATAGTCGGAGGAGATTTTATCGAAGCTCCCGACTTGTGTATGGATAGATTTCCTTCAAAACAAGA
>NW_015539653.1:417-587 GCF_001515605.1 Sinocyclocheilus anshuiensis | reverse complement strand
ATAATATATAAAATATTAATAAATTTGTCAGCACAGGAAAGAAAACCGTCCAAAGCCGTTCATGTCTCTTCACGCTGGTTTATGTATTAACGAGGAGATTGTTGACGACTGGCTGCACTTACTGTCACACGATCTCTTGCCAGAAATGTTTCCGGAGATCTGACGAGGGT
>NW_015539653.1:0-194 GCF_001515605.1 Sinocyclocheilus anshuiensis | reverse complement strand
TCTGCAGAGATGTTTGCTCGTATTTCTCTCAGCAGATGCTGACGGTACAGCAGTTTCACTCGGACCGGCACCTTTGCAGAGACTGAAACAGAATTAAAAAAAAATTTAATATTGTTATTCAATTATTTTTTTATTTGTAAAGGATTTATTTAATTAAAAAAAATTTTTTTTTACATTTTTATTTTTACATTTTT
>NW_015539652.1:0-1263 GCF_001515605.1 Sinocyclocheilus anshuiensis | reverse complement strand
GAGCCTCCCCATTGGACCCTACCAGCCTACTCTGTGAGGTCGAAGCGCCCAGGGAAACTGGCACCTGAGAGACTGGCCCCCTACTTACCGGAGGGGGTCGCCGGCACCAACATAAGCAGATCGACATCTTCGGATGAAACTTCTGCTGAAGGCACCTCTTTCTCCAGAACAGGGGGATATGTTGAAACCGGAGCATCCTTCTGGATCCGGACCTTCAAGGCCGAGCGATGAACGCATCTGACCCGTCCCAAGTCATCCACTGGTGCAATGGTATATACCGCCCAACCTTCCTTGGGTGATTTTATTACCTGATACACAACCGGGCTCCACAGGTCCTGAATTTTATGGCGACCTCTAACGCCATACTCGCGTAAATAAATTAACTGGCCCTCCCCCAGTGGTGCATCACGGACGTGGGCATCATTTTGCGCCTTACGGCGACCAGCAGCAGTTTCCAGTCGTCCCAGAGCCCCCTCAAAAGCCACCTGAAGCCTGGCCTGATGTTCCCTCATCCACTCATGTACACCACCAACCCCAACCTCCTGGACTCTGCCCAAGAGGAAGTCCACCGGGAGTCTTGGCTCTTGCCTGAACATTAAAAAATATGGGGATTCGCCAGTCGCCTGATGAGGGGTAGTGTTGTAGCAGAACAGCACTTGTGGGAGGCATGAGGCCCAATCCATCTTCCTGGACACAGGCAGGGTTGTGCAATGTCCTATTAAAGCGCTCGCACTGCCCATTCCCCGCCGGATGATAGGGAGTAGTGCGAGACTTTTCTACCTTATATAGTGCACAAAGCTGCTGTACCAGGGAGGACTCAAAATGACGGCCCTGATCAGAATGGAGCCGACTGAGGACACCGAACTTATAGAACCATTCAACCACCAAAATTGGGCTACTGTCTCCGCCCGTTGATCTCGTGTAGGTACAGCCAAGGTATACTTTGTAAAAACGTCCGTCATAACCAGCACGTTCTCCAGGACAGAACGCGTTGGTTCTAACACAGTAAAATCTATGGCCAAGATTTAATTCGGCCTCGAGGCCAAAAGATGGCCCATGAAGCTATTGGGAAGGAGTTGTGTATCCTTGGTAGCCTGGCACCTTTCACACGCTCGACACCATTGTGCCACATCAGACGTCAGGCCCGGCCAAAAACAGCACTGCCGCACCAACTCAGTGGTGCATTCCACTCCTTGGTGCCCATGCTCCTGATGTAAGTGCGTCAGCACTTCATGATGCAATAGTGACGGTAAGACCACCTGC
>NW_015539651.1:0-531 GCF_001515605.1 Sinocyclocheilus anshuiensis | reverse complement strand
ATGTTTTTAAAATGCACACTTTTACTCACCTGTAAATTTGCTAGTGATAATTAGTCTACAGAGAATAATTTCTACTATTTCAAGACTGTATATCTTTGCACACTAGCTTAGTATAAAACAACATAATACTGATTAAAGAGTAATTTGGCTCAGTGCCCATTTAACTGTTTGTTATCAGTATCTGGACTGTGACCTTGAGAGAAAGCAATGAGGGAATGAGATCAAATGAGGCAATACATCAACTCAAAAGGAGTTCAGTCTGTTGAATATTGTGAACATGCTGCATGCAAAGGCAAACGTCTCAGTAATAAATGATTCGATTATACACACCTTTACTTTCTACAGCAGCCTATAGCTTTTTTCACATTATTAAAGACAGACAAGATTGTATAATGGTGGTGATGTTTAAAATGTTCAGTGAATGAAGTTTGTGAACTATGTATTTCTGCGTTATTTTATCTACATTCTATATAGGCCTATAAAATAAGATAAAGAGAACCCAACGAAACGGCAATGTCTTTGGGTTATTTC
>NW_015539650.1:0-1630 GCF_001515605.1 Sinocyclocheilus anshuiensis | reverse complement strand
GTGGACTGGCTCAGCAAATTCAGAGAATATGCAGACAAGGAGCTCAGAAAAGCCTGTGAGTAAATGTACAGTATTAGTATTTGTCGTTTATCTGATTGATAAACAAACTCCTGTGTTTTCAGCTCCTCCAGATGTTCACGTTTGCAAGGAAATCCAGTGATGAATCCAAGCTGAAACTCACCTGTCTGGCCACCGGTTTCTACGCCAAAGACGTGACGATGACCATTAGGAAATATTGCACATCTCTGCCTGAAGATGAGGTTGAATCCACAGGAATCAGACCAAACCATGATGGGACCTTCCAGCTGAGGAAGAGCGTGGAGATCAATGAGGATGAAAAAGCAGAATATGATTGTTTTGTGTACCACAGAACCTTCAAATCAATTATCATAAAACTGGGTAGGTAAACTGAAAGCATTAATTCAGTCATTAATGCACAAGCATCGTAATGACTTACTCTGATATCATTCAGAATATTCAGATAGTTTCCATCTTTACTCATCTGTATGAAATATTATGTGACCTGACACATTGGGATTAAATATTATGTCTGAGAATAGTACTACGCTTGATATTATCGTGGTTTTCCAGGACAAGCTACTGAATCATTGAACGCTGAAGCATCTGCTGGTATGTTTTTGTTTTACTGTTTCTCCAACAGGACGAGAGAGAGCTGGAGAAACATCAGACAGCTGTGTGACTGGCTCTCCGGAGAAAGTCATTCAAACTGGTAACTCCATTTTAAATGGAATATCAGTGTGTTTCTGTTTCTACACAGGATAAATCTCATTTAGATTCAGGGCTTCTTACAAGAGGAGCTCAAACAGAAGGTAATGTGCTGCTGTGCTTGTGTGCATCACGTATGACGTATAATACACTGATCAGCCACAACATTAAAACCACCTGCTTAATATCATGTCACTCCCCCGATGCATAGAGGCACTGGCTCCACAAAACCTCTCAACTTGTCCTTTGGTTTCCAAGCATGGTCATCGGAATGAGGGTGGGACAGGACCCACCCACTTTTGAAGACAAATTATATTGGACCCACCCACTTTTACCGTCTCTAATTCAGCGAATATGTGTACTTTTCAGAGCGCTGTCAGTCAAATCCATTCCACTTGACGAATGCCTTAATAAATTAGACTCCATTTAGCTGCCGCCTTGAATTCCACGCTGCTGCTTCCTCAAATCCATTCCACTCGGCTCATTCAGAGTTCATATAAATTAAACTCCATTCCGTGTTTTAACTACTCGCGCCTGCTGCACTCCCGCCACACAGCAAAGTAAACAAAGCATCAGCATCTACTGCTCAGATACACCGCTCCCTACCTGATACTTTATTTCAACTTTTCAATTATTTCCTTCATTTTTATTTTTATTGAAAACAAAAGCCTTTCCTATGTGATATGAGATATGAAAAGGGAGAAGAATGATTTCGGCAAAAGGCGGACCCGAACTCGGTTCGCTAGCATCAAAAACACTACGCGACCCGCGTTACCCCTTACACCAATGGAAATGTTGCTCAGCAGCCGTCATTTGTAATGTCGTCACGTTAGTGGGCATGTTAAAGCCATCTTAATTTTGCCTTAAAGGGATAGTTCACCCAAAAATGAAAATGTGATGTTTA
>NW_015539649.1:0-1516 GCF_001515605.1 Sinocyclocheilus anshuiensis | reverse complement strand
TTATTTTTTTTTATTAATTTAAAACTATATTGCAAAAAAGTTTTAAAACAAGCAACTTTAACAATTACAGAACATACCAGAGAAAATATTATAGCTTATATGAGCAGCTTTTGAATATTGTGTTGCACAATGGAGGTCTTTAAGTCAAAAAGATCCCCTGTTCTAATGGGTGTTTAGGTTGTAATTTGTAATGTTAAGATGGTTCGTTGCATTCTAATAAATATTGTAAGACAAGAGAGAGTAAAATCAACCTGCAGTTGGTTCTGACTTGAACCAGACATGTTGCGCTCTGTTCAGGTTAATGACACAACGTAAACCCTGGGATAATCACAGGGCCATAATGTGAAAGTGTGTTAAAGGATTAATTTCCTCTTCAGCATGACAGTGGTGACTTAATCATCGACCAGTGAGTCAGAAAGAGAAGTCTGAAGGAAGAAAGGGAAGTAGAAAACTTGATGCTTACTGTTGCTCCGATAAATGGGATTTTTCTGATGATTTTAAAGAACTGCTTCTTTACCCTTGACGTCAGACCTAGAAAACACGACACAATGAGCAAACTGCGGTGAAGACGTGACATGAAATGTCTCTACGGCAAGACATTTTTCTAAATTTGAGTTGCTGTAAAAAACATTCAAGCCATAAGACGGCTTGAGCATTTCAAACAATCTTTTATTTTCAACTGAGAGAAATGTACAAAATCTAAAGTTTGCCATATAAAATTAAACAAATGAGAGACCTCAGTCTAAATGTTTGGTTTTTCTCCCTCAGGTCATGTGAAACCATTGTTTCTGGATGATGACTCAACCATAACATGCAACGATAAAAAAAAAAAAAATAAAAAAAAAATAAAAATGGAGTCTAGGTCACCGGTAGCAAATGAAGCTTACAAGTGCCACAGACTTTGTTATTGTTCAAGTGGCCTTGACATTTTGCAACTTTGTTTTAAGACTTCCTGACTGATGAATAGCAAGAAAAGGACAACGTCACTATTTACTTGCAATTAGTTTGCAACATTATGCTAGGTTTCATATTGTTTCATGGTGGAAAAGAAAACATTAGCTTATGACTGTGAAAAGACAGTTGATAAAATCAACTATTATACTTTTCCAACAAATACATTATATTTTTCCCTCTTGACTCATGGAAAGATTTCTTCAAGATTACACTACCATTTACACTACCGTTTTTTTTTTTTTTTCAAGAAATTATTACTTTTATTCAGCAGGGATGCATTTAAATTATCAAATTAAATGATCAAAAGTTACAGTAAAGATGTGTATATTTTAACAAAAGATTTCCATTTCAAATAAATGCTTTTCTTTTGAACATTCTACTCAAAGCATCCTGATAAAAAAATGTATCATGGTTTCCACAAAAATATTGAGCAGCACAACTGTTTTCAACATTGAACTTCTTAAGCAACAAATCAGTATATTAGAATGATTTCTGAAGTAATGGAGTAATGACTGAATAGATTACATACATACATATACACACACATATATGTATATATATA
>NW_015539648.1:0-602 GCF_001515605.1 Sinocyclocheilus anshuiensis | reverse complement strand
GCGCAAAGCAGAAGAAACTTGCACCCATTGTTACCACTGTGGCAGCAGCGAGCACTTCTCAGCTGGCTGTAGGAGTAAAGGTGCCAGACCTCAGATAGGAGCTCCGTTAAACGGGAGCGGGTTGCCCCCAAGGGACAGGGTGTGACCCGAGCAGTAGGGAAGTCCCAAAAACATGAGAAATGTAGCATGGGCCATCAGAGACAGCTTTAGTCCCAGTCACTTGATAGTATTTTAACTGCCCCTTGTCAAGTTAACCAGCATTCTGCTGTCACGTCCTGCCTATCGCATTTCACAGGCTGCTCGATTCACTTTCGCCAGAAAGTCGTGTATGCCTAGGTTAAAACTTTATTATCTACAGAAAAAATAGACAGAAGCATTATGGGACACAGGCTCCCAAGTATGCATTATAGATGAGCAGTGGAAAGCCAAATACGCACCCAAGGTGACACTGAGAAACATTTCCGAGGCAACCGAAGCGCCAGACAGTCTGCGTCTGGTGGCAGCCAATGGAACAAACATGCCATACAGTGGATGGGTGGAATTGACCTTTAAGCTGGCATCCCCTGTAACTAATGAGAAAGAGTTAAAAATCCCTGTGCTTG
>NW_015539647.1:0-544 GCF_001515605.1 Sinocyclocheilus anshuiensis | reverse complement strand
TATACAGTATATATATTGTGGGAGGACAAGTACACCAACTATAAAAACCAGCTAAACAAGACCAGTAAACCACCTTAGGCTGTTTGGGTTGATCTTTTCAGCAGGGAAACGTCCTCTAAACCCATCAGTGAAATAAAGGGAAGCCAGGGGACTAGGGTCAGGGTTAAGGGTCAGATTCGGCCCATTCTCCATCTTCAGAACTTGAAGTGCAGGTGGGACACAAGCAGAGCATGACAACTAATAGAGACCTTCAGAAGACTGTGTTTGCCAGAGCACATTGATGCAATGTAGCGTATTGGCATTAAGTTGAGCAGCAACTCTGTCACTATATTTTTATGACACCGTAACTATGATCCCCTCCAGGGGTCGGTTGCATAAACTGCTTAGACTAGTCTTAAAAAGTTAGCCATCTAATTTGTTTTCTTCTAGACTGGTCATTACTGTTTAAAGTCAGTTACAAAAGTGTAGATTGGACCAATTTTAATCAGAAAAATGAGAATGATTATCTCTTGGCTAACTGCTAGTTGGTCAAACTAGTTCTTAA
>NW_015539646.1:0-880 GCF_001515605.1 Sinocyclocheilus anshuiensis | reverse complement strand
ACTAAAAATATAAAAACGTCATACATTTTACCAGGATTGGGAAAATATATATATTTTAACAGGCCAAACGATAAGGGTTATCGCGATCTCCTGACATGTCCTGACATGTCATTGTCATGTTTTATGAAGGCTTTCCATAGGCACAATTCAATTCACATTAATTTTTTATAACTTTTTCACAAAACAAATCGTCGCAATGCAGTTTCACAGAAAAATGTAAGTTTCTACATTATATTTAGAATATTTTATATTTACATTTACATTATATTAATGGTTTTTATACAGTATCATCCCCTAAACCTACCATCACAGTAAACATTCTAAATTTTTATATTTTCATAAACATGATGTAGTATAATTTATCATTTTAAAAAGCCATATAATTTTTTTACTGTACACCTACCATCACACAAAAAAAATCTGCATGTGCTTACATTTTTAATTAAATATTGTTTTTCATTTTAAAAAGCCATTTATTTTTTTTTTATTAAATATTGTTTTAAGTGATCTGAATTATGACGACTCAAGAAATTTAATCATAAACCACATTTACCTTGTTATATCAGTGTAATACTCATATCATTATACAAATTAGTGTTCTGATAAATCATATATCATAAACAAGCACACACATACATAAAAATTACAAACTAAAGAGAGACTTATCTCTATTTTAAAGAATATGGAAATAAATAATTATATATGACGGCATGTTTTACTACCATGTTACTAAAGCAAATCATTCATCATGCAATTAAAAAAAGTATTCAACATTTATTTAAGTTTATTGAACTTATAAATAAAACACATCATTCTCTTCATTTAAATAAATAACATGTGATTATATATAACATACTTTATAAAAATAAACATTTACTAT
>NW_015539645.1:0-597 GCF_001515605.1 Sinocyclocheilus anshuiensis | reverse complement strand
AAGCTGCAAGCAGCGTTGAAAGGGCCCTTGCACCCGGAGCCACCTTCACACGGTGGCCTTAGGAAATAAGTGAACGTTGGGCAATATGCATTTAAAGTGGTAAATATAAGAGTACACTTGCTGACGCTTTTTAAAATGTTGCTAGGAGTCCATAACAGTGTAAAACATGTCACTTCCTGTTACCTGCAGATGGCGCTATGATTATAACCGAGTATGGGAATGTAGATATCTTCAGGCCCGGACTCTTATCAAACATGTGAAGTTTGGGGCAGATTAGACACTGCATGCCTGAGTTACAGCAACTTCCGGTTTCATTGCATTAATAGCATGCTTTAGCACTTAGCTAAGTGTTTTGCTGACATTTTTCTAGCATGTTGCTAGCCTGTTTAGCACTTGCTGGCACATTTTAATATGCTGTTAGGAGTCCATAACAGTGTTAAACATGTCACTTCCTGTTGCCAGCAGGTGGCGCTATGACTATAACTGAATATCGTTATGTACGTGTGTTCAGAACAGGACTCTTATCAAACGTGTGAAGTTTGGGGTAGATCAGACATTGCATGCCTGAGTTACAGCAACTTCCTGTTTCATTGCATT
>NW_015539644.1:0-931 GCF_001515605.1 Sinocyclocheilus anshuiensis | reverse complement strand
GAATGAGGAGGGTATCAAAAAGTTCAAGGCCATCAGGGTACAGTGAGTTAATGGGTGGTTCAAATAGCAGCACACTGTCTTGTTTCACGCAAGGCACTTTTACCAGACACTGAATTTGCATAACGGTGTGCTTCCGTATGTTTACAGGCTCTTTCATGGTTCTTACTATGTACTCGCTGAGGCCCTCTGTAGTCACCAAACTGATGAAGGTATGTACACTTTTCTTCTTTATGCTAGGGAAAGCATTCCTGACAGTTCTGTACAAACACGCATTAGTCACATCATGAGATTCATTGGTTTCATTCCGTCTCATTATTTGTTCTATCACGTTATACCCAATGATAGGTCTGGACAATTCTTGGACCTTCAAGACAAGCACAGGGATTTTTAACTCTTTCTCATTAGTTACAGGGGATGTCAGCTTGAAGGTCAATTCCACCCATCCACTGTATGGCATGTTTGTTCCATTGGCTGCCACCAGACGTAGACTGTCTGGCGCTTCGGTTGCCTCGGAAATGTTTCTCAGTGTCACCTCGGGTGCGTATTTGGCTTTCCACTGCTCATCTATAATGCATACTTGGGAGCCTGTGTCCCATAATGCTTCTGTCTTTTTTTTCTGTAGATAACAGGTCACAAGGCATTGTTTGCCCACCAAGGACGTGACAGCAGAATGCTGGTTAACTTGACAAGGGGCAGTTAAAATACTATCAAGTGACTGGGACTAAAGCTGTCTCTGATGGCCCATGCTACATTTCTCATGTTTTTGGGACTTCCCTACTGCTCGGGTCACACCCTGTCCCTTGGGGGCAACCCGCTCCCGTTTAATGGAGCTCCTATCTGAGGTCTGGCACCTTTACTCCTACAGCCAGCTGAGAAGTGCTCGCTACTGCCACAGTGGTAACAATGGGTGCAAGTTTCTTCTGCTTTGCGC
>NW_015539643.1:0-853 GCF_001515605.1 Sinocyclocheilus anshuiensis | reverse complement strand
CTCAATATGAAGATAATTCAGCATCAGATGTTTGAGTGTGAAACTCTCGTTTTAGTGCGTTCAGGAATAATCCAGTATGTTGTGTATGAAACACAAGAATAAACTGATGGTGTTCAAATTAACTCTTTCTCAGACTAATTCCACTGAATGTCTTGAAGAGAAAACACAGATTTCTTTACCAGTGAGAAGTGAAGAGAGAGCGATCAGTCCCAGCAGACACAGATGACACTCATCAGACATTTTCTCTTTCTCTCAGTCTTTCTCTTCATTATTTGCTCTCAACTCTTTCTTTAAATACTCTCAGCTCCTCCTGTGGTTTTAACTTCCTCTGATCTGACAGACTGAGTGTTTAAATGCTGCTAGAGTTGTTATTTAGTAACATGATGCCAGGCGTAATGGAGAAGTGTGAGAAGTGAGATCAGCTCGGGCCTCTAGACAGAAAGTCATTCAATTATATAAAATTTATCAAATTGGTTTGTTACTGAAAAGGTTTCCACTATCAATCACTTCCTATGATTGTTTTCATACTGAGAGCAATAATACCCATTATGTCACAGTCAGCCAAACTTGCTGTCCCTAAACCGTTGGTCTGACTTTAGGTAAAAAAGAGATGGATTTGTTGTTAATATACCAAACTGTTAATGTTTTTAACACATCAACTAATTTGATGGCATGATGGCAGAAGTGTTTGATCTCTGCGACGCTTTCACATGTTGACTCCGATCTTTCGGCTCGTCTCGATATCCAGACTTGCTCATGAGCACTTGAGAGCGTGAATGTGACAGGAATGAAACCTTTGCCATGTTTATTAAATTAATTTGAAAATACATATAACTTGGTAGTAAAAAAATAT
>NW_015539642.1:631-846 GCF_001515605.1 Sinocyclocheilus anshuiensis | reverse complement strand
GTGCATTCAGGCTATACATTTTTTACAAGTATGTGTGTTCCCTGGGAATTGAATATGGTGCATCTCGTGCATCTCAATAAATTAGAATGTCGTGGAAAAGTTAATTAATTTGAGTAATTCAACTCAAATTGTGAAATTCGTGTATTAAATAAATTCAATGCACACAGACTGAAGTAGTTTAAGTCTTTGGTTCTTTTAATTGTGATGATTTTGGC
>NW_015539642.1:0-231 GCF_001515605.1 Sinocyclocheilus anshuiensis | reverse complement strand
CTGTATTTTATTTACAGTATTATTACCGTATTTTCATTTACAGTATCAGTACTGTAGAGTTTATTTTCATTTAGTTAAAAAAAATTTTTACCTGTAAAAAACAATCCAATTGTGGTACTGCACTGTGAACCATGATTTTTACCATACACAGCCCCCGCCCCCCCCCCTCACAATAACTCATGAACCTTAGTTCTGATAATATTATTTTTAATTGTTGAACATTTTCTTTTT
>NW_015539641.1:0-503 GCF_001515605.1 Sinocyclocheilus anshuiensis | reverse complement strand
CTTAAGCAATATCACACAAGCAGAAAGTGCTGTTTACCCAAATATCAGCATGACTGCAAATGTGATAGTTTTATAACAGTTCAATAACAATAAGTTAATATTAAGTGACTCATTATTGTCAATTTTGGCTGTTTTTGCTCTTGTAGTGTGTTGTTCATGAATGATTCAGAATCAAATCGAGTGAGTCAATGATTCAACGACTCTATAGTGTCCTATAGTGTTAATTGGTGTAATTAAAAGATGTATGAAACCTTAATTTTTTATAAATAATTATGAGAGGGATACCTGCCACTCGAGCACCTGCCAAAAAAGTAAAAACATTTATTTACTGCATCTTGCCTGTTCATATCGCATTAGTCAGGTCAAATGTGCTTCACACGCTATTCTGTGCAGAAATTATGAGCTAAATAACACCATTTCTAATGCAGAACCCAATTCCAAGAGGACGGCTCTTAGTAATTGAAATCTCCATGAGCCAAAGAAATTCTCTGAAAACACGCTCC
>NW_015539640.1:0-565 GCF_001515605.1 Sinocyclocheilus anshuiensis | reverse complement strand
CCACAGGCGGTAAACGATTGCGTGGGTTTTCCTTTGTGCCTGCTGCAGATCGAGGGATCAATGCGTGGCAGTATGCCAGACACTCTTAAACTGGCACAGTGATCTCAGGGGGAATACCCACATACACACAAACACACACACACTCCTGCCCCACGGCACCAGGAACAGATGCCACAGCCAGCGCAGTGAACCCATTGCTGATAATGAAGCAAGAAATAATCCCACACACATACCATCTCACCCACGCACAATAGCGTCTCTCTCTCTTGCACAACAACAACAATAGCCTCACACACATAGATCTGTCTCCTGCCTTACACTACGCAGACACCAATGCACAATTTTCCCATGCAACAGTAATTGCGCATTCATCAGGCCAAAAACACACACTCTGCGTCCATCTATAAAGTTATTGTGCTTTCATCTTGTACACTTCATCTCCTTGTAAGGGAATCAAGCAGTAGCAGAATTCTGGCTCCTTGCCCTTACAACACACACACATAGCATGGGTGTTTTAATGTGTGAAAAGAACATTGTGTGTTTGTGTGTGTGTGTGACCTCACTG
>NW_015539639.1:561-880 GCF_001515605.1 Sinocyclocheilus anshuiensis | reverse complement strand
TTAGTACTATGTTGAATAGTACACAAGTAATTTTCCAACTCTTTACAACACTGTGTAAAACAGGGTTTTTTGTTAGGAAATTTACACTTATGAATGTGAAACTTAACCAACAAAATAAATAGATTAATAACAAAAACTTCGTTATTTACATTATCATACTTAAAATATCCAAAAAGTACATTTTCGAAATGCAAATTAAAATTAAAGAGTAGCTACGTTTTAAGTTCACAAGTTCAAGTTTACCGCGTCGACGCTACACACGACAACCAATCAGGTTTGAGAATAGTATGGCGCGGGCTATCTCACGTTGCGCTTATGT
>NW_015539639.1:0-192 GCF_001515605.1 Sinocyclocheilus anshuiensis | reverse complement strand
ACATCTTTTCTCGTAATAACGAGATGTTTTCTCGTTAAAACGACATCTTTTCTCGTAATAACGACGTTTTCTCGTTAAAACGACATATTTTCTCGTAATAACGACATGTTTACTCATTAAAACGACATCTTTTCTCGTAATAATGACGTTTTCTCGTTAAAACGACATCTTTTCTCGTTAAAACGACATCTT
>NW_015539638.1:281-1253 GCF_001515605.1 Sinocyclocheilus anshuiensis | reverse complement strand
TGATCAGAGAGCCCCAAAGCTGCTTGTGGGACAGAGTGATATGCAGTCTTTAATGTGGTGTAACAGTGATCCAATATATTACTGTCTCTGGTGGGACATGTGCATCCTTTATTGCTGTGTAACAGTGATCCAATATATTGCTGTCTCTGGTGGGACACGTAATGTGCTGCTTGTATTTTGGCAGTTCACGGGAGAGATTTGATTTGTTAAAATCTCCAAGAATGATTAAAATAGAGTCTGGGTACCTTTGCTCCATTTCAGTTATTTGTTCGGCCAGCTGTTGCATCGCGGCGCTCACGCACGCGTCCGGAGGCACGTACACATTCACGAGAATGAAAGAGGAAAACTCCCGCGGCGAGTAGAAAGGTTTACAGTTTATGATGAGTGCCTCTAAATTAGGACAGCATACCTTTTTCAGCATTGTTACATCTGAACACCAACTTTCGTTGATGTAGAAACACAATCCACCACCTCTGGTTTTCCCCGTTAACTCCGCAATGCGATCCGCTCTGAACAGCTGGTAGCCCGGCAGATGAAGCGCGTTGTCCGGAATGGCTTCACTCAGCCAGGTTTCAGTGAAGCACAGTGCAGCAGAGTTAGAAAAGTATATAGCCCTATGTTATACAAACGTGACTTCTCGAAAAAAACTATGTTAGAAATCATGAATTAAGCTCATATTTCTTTTAAATATTTTGTGGTCAGCCATTTAGACGTAATAATCATAGACTGTATGGTAGATTAAATTAATTTATAGTAATTTAGATTGAGTTCTGCCTAACCTAATTAGCTTTTGAGTTCACATTTATATATATTGAGTTGAAATAGCTTTTTAAAATTTTTAAGTTAAATGAAAATTCACTTAGGAGAGAGTATAGGGCCCCATGTGCCATCAGATTTGATTGATGAGGGTCATAAAAATTCCACCCCCACCCCCCATACTGGACACCTGTTGGACACCTGTTCCTGTACAAC
>NW_015539638.1:0-271 GCF_001515605.1 Sinocyclocheilus anshuiensis | reverse complement strand
CAATACTGGACACCTGTTCCTGTACACCCCCGCCCCCATCTAACTGTCCTTCTGTTTATCCACCCCGGCGATCCGAAGGAATTTATGATTGTTTGGGAATGTGTTTTTTGTGTGGGTTAGTTGAAACTGTTCAAAACTATGTGCTTTAAACTTTAAATTGTGAAATGTGGTATGATTATTATCATATTATTTATTAAAGTTTTTTTCACACATACATTTCAAGAACAACATCAAACATACGCGGTATATAAACAATGTAATGACTGTTTTT
>NW_015539637.1:0-708 GCF_001515605.1 Sinocyclocheilus anshuiensis | reverse complement strand
TCGGGCGAGTACTGGAAAAAGTGGTATTGGTGCATCCCTAATATACAGGCAAGCAAATGAGGTCAGAGGAACGCAACACGCTGCATTTTCTTTATAATTGCTTTCCCTTACCATTGATCTATAGAGTCAACAGTCCTACAAAGATATCAATACCACGATTAGTTTTAACAATATGCAACCACTTTATATTGACATAAAAATAGGAGTTCAAATCCGCCTAGGTGTATTATTGCTTCAAATTTAAACCGGAGAAAGCGAGGCGCTATCGCACAAAAGGGACTGTCTGACAATTCCACCGACTGGGTTATAAACCGGAGAAAGCATTGACGCGTTATCGCACACAAGGGACCGTCTGACAATTTCACCGACTGGGTTAAAACGTCCAATGTATTTTAAATAAAATGACTTTTAACATTTAAAATAACATACTGTCAAATTGTAAAGCTCATATTGCTCATAGTGATTTACTACAGGTGAGATTTTGCCAATACCTCCCTTCATATCTGTACAGTACACAATTATTTACATATAAAAGATCCCTGGAAAGGGTTTTTTCATGTTCCACTGGTTGTAATACGTTGCTAGTTAGCCTACAAGACTGACTTCATGTGAAATTTTGCCAATATCTCCCTTGCTGTATGCACCATTCACAATTATATATATAAAAAAAAAATCTGTAGGACCCCAAAAGGGATTTTTCATGTTCCA
>NW_015539636.1:0-1130 GCF_001515605.1 Sinocyclocheilus anshuiensis | reverse complement strand
TGTCTGTTCCTCTCATACTGAGCAGGGTTACTACTGCAACAACACAGACATCAACAGGGTAAAACCAATTCAATGATTGGACAATTTGGCTTCGATGATCAGAAGAGCCTGGCTTAAAACCCACTTTTCGTTGCAGGAAAATAGTACAACTTGATTTCCTTTTGCATAAAAAACAAAAGGCACAGGAAAAATGGCTCTTTGTTTTTGGCAAAGAGTAGAATGCACCTTATGTCAAGGAGAAACAGGAAAAAGCTTGTTTACTTCACTTCCATTCTTATGCATGTGAATGTATTCATGAATTCACGTGCCATTTAGACCTGTGATGATTATAGTGAGAGGGAAAAATTGTTTTCGTCACTTCCTATTTGTTGCTGCCATGTGTTTTGAGTTTGAGCTCCATCAAGTTATTTCTTTATCGTCTATTTTTTTTTTATCAAAAAATCAATTTTATACGCCATCATTTTCGTTTCTATAACGTGTGAATATATCCCCTATCGTATTCTACAACAAAAACAATCAGAGCTCCTTGTTATCACTAGTTCTATTTAACCATGCTAATGCACTTCCATTAATGCCAACAAAGTTTTCTAGTCTATTCAAAAGAATGTTGTGGTCAATAGTGTAGAACGCAGCGCTAAGATCAAATAGCACTAATAGAGAGATACAACCACGATCAGATGATAAGAGTAGGTCATTTGTAACTCTAATGAGAGCAGTCTCAGTACTATGATACGGTCCTCACAGATACCATTTTTCTCTAATAAGGAATATAACATCCCGGGCTGACACTCACAAGTCCGGGGTAAGTATACAGCGCGCTGCTAACTTTCCCACCTCCTGTACTCCGTGTGTTTCTCTGCACAGGCCCGGTGCACCCAGGACGCAATCTTCCCAGATGTCCTTCACTCCGGCGCCGGGACATCACGGATCCTGGGTGCCCCCGCAGCGAAAGACGCGAGCCAGGCCCCGGGCGACGAGCTCTCCTCCTCCGCCGCCTCCGATCTTCGAGATCTCCAGCCGGAACCAATTCGTTCCCCTCCGCGAGACAGAACGCGATGCAGTGATTGTCGGAGACTCCATTGTCTGACACGTCCGTGCTACGTTAGCTGAAGGTAAAGTGCACACTCACT
>NW_015539635.1:0-852 GCF_001515605.1 Sinocyclocheilus anshuiensis | reverse complement strand
ATACACATCTGATATCTGGACATCCGACCTACGTCTAAACACACACATCTGATTCCCCTCAGAACTCCAAGCCACCATTACAATGCGAGGGTCGACACGTTTTCCCATAAATATTTACACTTTAATGCGTATGTATGCGCCCACATTTTATTGAGGTGGGAACTTTATATATAGGTAAGAAATTGCACAACATTCACAAGCTGGTTTTCAACCCCTGCCCCGTGAATTTTATAAATACAACAGCTTTGCTATTAAAAGCTACATTGAATTTATCAGCAATGAGGTGATAAGCTTCATTATTAAGATACTTGCTCGCCAGTTCTCTCTCCCTTTCTCTCGTTAATTCATTCGGATTCATTCAAATAAATATTATCTTACAGCGCTACTTTATTTCACTTCAGAATTGTATCATGACTTTGCTTGTATCGCCAGCAAAGTGACGATACGATACGTATCTCAAACCAGACGCCATGATACGGGACTGCACTAAATTTCACCTCAGCAGAATATCCGTTCAGTCAGATTTTGTGCTGCAAAACATCCATGACAGCCGTTGTCCATGCTGGCAAATAATAATGGCCATTTGACGTGAATTATATAAATTATTTTAATGGCCATTTAAAAGCCGAGGGCCTACCATGTGCATAGTAAAGCCATCACTGCAGACAATCCTTTTGGGTGGGAATTATGTAAACACAGATATCGGATACCAGTCGTGTCTAAAGTGAATGTAAACAGCCGTGCCAACAAATCGGATATGGTCAAAAGATCGGATCTGTGCATTAAGGCTTGCAGTGTAAACACAGCCTTTCTTGGTAAACGGGTGCAGTGACGTTGGTTTTCAAAAAAACA
>NW_015539634.1:0-857 GCF_001515605.1 Sinocyclocheilus anshuiensis | reverse complement strand
AAGTACCACAACTGGTAGCACAACCCAAGAAAGTACAACAACAGATACCACTACAACAACGATGGGCACAACCCAAGAAAGTACAACAACAGATACCACTACAACAGACAGCACCACGATGGGCACTACAACAACAGAAAGCACCACCACTGGTACCACAACTTCAGAAAGTACAACAGCAGACACTACACCAACAGAAAGCACAACAACTGAGGTAACAACAACGGAAAGCACTACAAAAACAGAAAGTACAACCACCAGTACCACAACTCCAGAAAGTACAACAACGGAGACGGCAACATCAGAAAGCACCACACCTGAAGGAACAACAGACAGCACCACCACCACCGGTACCACAATAGCAGAAAGCACCACAACTGAGAGAACTACAGAAATTAACACAAGCCAATATTAGTTTTAATGTCTTCTTAAAATTAATTCTATACGTAGTGGCTCCAGAGAAATTTAAAATAAGATCCATATCTAATCATATGTAGTGGAAGAATAAACTCTCTGGCCACGTCATCGTGAGATTCTAATGAATAACACTGAGGTGCTTTATATAAAAACAGTGCACTCTGAAAGACAATTATTTTATTTAAAAAATGTACTAATGAAAATGGTAACAATCCCAGAGTGCTTTTTTCAATTATCTTTTATTTTAAATAATTAATCTTACAGTTTATTAAATCATCCTTCTGTAACAATGTGTGAAGGTTTTGCTATTTAATAATAATAATAATAAAATAAATGAAGTCTTCTGTACATAATACTGAAAAAATTTCAATAGAAGATCAAGAATATACATCTAAAGCATGAAAATGTAAGTGTTCATTGAGAGCTAATAAAAATAATGT
>NW_015539633.1:0-578 GCF_001515605.1 Sinocyclocheilus anshuiensis | reverse complement strand
GTCCCAGGGGCAACTCCCATGGCAATATGGTAGAGTTGGTACTTATGGCGGCTACCATTCCCGTTGAAATGAAAAGACTGTGTTTTTGTTTCACTACATTGACTGTGTTAGCTAAATTCACTGTTAGATTTGAAACGTGGCATGCTGAGGACATCTGCTGGTTAAAGTCATGTAAATGCAACAAGACCAGCCAAAAAAACATCTCAGGTTACTTATGTAACCAGGGTTCCCTGAGTAGGGAACGAGACACTGCGTCCTCTAGGTTTCCTGCCATGCTTCGGACGCAAGTTTCAGATGAAGAAGTGGATGACGTGTTCTCCCGGCGCCTATTTATACTATAGTCGCACCGGTAGTGACGTCATGGGCTGTCGCCAGCCAACATGTTGTTGGTGTTTTTTCAATGTATGCTTCAGACACGGGTCACAACGAGGCGTTCCCCATAGCGACCCCTAGAGGACGCAGTTCGAAGTTCTTTGAAGAATAAAAAGTTCAAAATAACAGCATATATTTTGTATCTGTCACGAATCCGGTCAGTGGTTTTCCGTCTGCTCGCCACCAGATGTTGCCTTCCAATTACA
>NW_015539632.1:588-2141 GCF_001515605.1 Sinocyclocheilus anshuiensis | reverse complement strand
AAAAAAAAAAACAATCACATACAAGGAAAGCATCTAAAAGCATGCATTTTCTTTAAATACCTCTGTATAATATTTCAGAAATCGTAGGGATTTTTTAAATTCTTTATAAGATTTATTTTTAGTGCTATTATAATAAAAAATAATGTATTTTAAACTAAAATAATGTACAATATTGGCAAAATCAAATATATGAGAACCTAGGTCAGACCAGAATTGCTTGGATATAGGGCATCAGTGGCGTAGCGTCTGGGTATTCAGGGTATGCAGGTGCATAAGGGCCCGGGCATATTGGGGGTCCGCCTAGCCGAGGGGGAACTTTTAATTGAAACGAGGGAACGAATAGAGCCCGGCCCTGGTCCGACAGCTTATCAGAATTCTCGGCCTGAGTCCGACCCGAGCCTGTGTCTTTTTTCTCTCTCTCTTCCCCATTACACAGTTGCTGTTTCTGCAAACAGGCTAGTCCAGTTTTTTTTTTTTAATGGCAAAGTGGTTATATTAGTTTTCGTTTCTTTATTAAATTAATTTAGAAATATGTGTGGAACATTTTATGTTTGTTAAATTCAATTATTATTTTTTTTTTTAAGTAACGGCCAAGCGGTCAGTGGCAGACCGAGTTGAGCATATGTTTGATCGTTTGTGCGGAGAGTGGAAGCTGAAGCTTGCTTTGCAGGACATGGAGGCACCAGCACGATCACTTGCATTTTTTTCTTTAGAGTGGAAACTTAAAATACGTCAAATTTTTGCTCATAAAGGGAAGAGTAATACATCATTCAGAACTGTAAAGGGTCTACTTTTATTTGTGTGCACTCAAAATATCAACAAAACCTTGTGCTTTTGTAAAATAAAAACAAACAGGATGCGCTTTCTGTCGTCTTGCATGGTCTTGAGCAGGAGCACTTTACAATGATGAATCGAAAGATAGCAAAAATAACCTGGGCCAGATCTGGCCCAGACCCATCGGAAGTTCTGGTCCAGATCTGCGCAACAGACTCTCATAAAGGTAAGAGTAATGCATCATTCGTAACTGTAAAGGGTCTACTTTTATTTGTGTGCACTCAAAATATCAACAAAACCTTGTGCTTTTGTAAAATAAAAACAAACAGGATGCGCTTTCTGTCGTCTTGCATGGTCTTGAGCAGGAGCACTTTACAATGATGAATCGAAAGATAGCAAAAATAACCTGGGCCAGATCTGGCCCAGACCCATCGGAAGTTCTGGTCCAGATCCGCACAACGGACTCGGGCCGGTGTCTTTTGGCACAACGGGCCAATACCGGCATGGATCCGTTTTTCCGGATCTGGACCAGAACTGGGCCAGCTCCGGACCAGATATGGATTCCAAATGTGGGTCGGATCTGGGTCAGCTCATTTTGTGTATATATATATATATATATGTATATACATCTCATTATGGCGAGCACTAGCAAAGCGTTTAAGGATGCATCCGTGTTGACTTTGTTTAACATCTGATGACACACCGGCTTTATTTATATCTATGCGTTATTTGTTTGGGCGAAGAGCACGCACGCGATGCCTCCGAGGGGGCAATCGGAG
>NW_015539632.1:0-274 GCF_001515605.1 Sinocyclocheilus anshuiensis | reverse complement strand
GAAATATCTCGATGAACGTTATTTTTCTGGCCATAACCCTCCAGCTCAGGTGAGCCTTCCTTTCTTCCTGTTTTTCATATAAAGATTGAGAAGGAATGGAAGAGGCCGTTTTTTCTTCACGCATCCATCGATTCCAGCATACGAGTTATGCCATCATCGAGGCGATGCGTGAAAGCGGTTATGAGACGATGCCCCTATAGAGAGATGCTGGCCAGCTATCTCTCTATGAGTGAGACATCCTCTAAGACTCCCCTCCTTGACATCTCGCTCGGAT
>NW_015539631.1:0-798 GCF_001515605.1 Sinocyclocheilus anshuiensis | reverse complement strand
ATATATATATATATATATATATTAGTTTAATGCCAATATATTTAAATAATAAATATAAAAAAATGCTCTGACATTAAAAAACATCAGAATATTTTAAATATTTTACAAATTTAAATATTTAAAGAACATTAAGAAAAATATGGACTCGGGTGTTTTCAAATGTGAGTTTTAGAAACCAAAACACGGTTGCTTGAGTTAAAATGTTGCATTAAAAATGTTTTGTGAACACTGGCCCTGATCTATGTCTAGTGAAATGTCAACTGTTGGTAAAGAAACATAAAAGGAAAAAAAAAAGTTATAAATGGAACATTTCGAAAAATATGGACTCGGGTGTTTTCAAATGTGAGCATTAGAAACCAAAAACATTGCTTGTGTTAAAATGTGTGTTTTTTGAGCTACTTTATAGTAAACTGTTGAATTGTTAAAGGTGTAAAGACACTAAATAGTATGTAAAATGTATGTCACTAGAGTGATTTTACATAAACCATATACATCATAAAGACGCTTACTAAATGTCTATTTAACATCTGACAGGAAAATGTTCGATAAGATGAGCACATCACAACATGAAACAGAGATCTGAGTGAGTGATGTATGTGTGCTTTTATGTAGAATTCACTGCTGTCAACACTGCTTACATTAGATGAATGTGAGTCATGTCAATAAACAAATCTACAAAAAGGCAACTAAACACGGGTTATCTGTTTTATTTGTCTATTAGTATTGTTGATAAATTGAGGAACATTTGTGATAAAAAAGCAGTTAACACATCAGCAGCTACCTCAATTCGTAAATGTA
>NW_015539630.1:0-948 GCF_001515605.1 Sinocyclocheilus anshuiensis | reverse complement strand
TATGCAAATATATATATATATATATATATATATAAATATAAATATAAAATGAACAGGCCCAGATCATTTGGGCCAAACCACCATATAGGAAGCCGCATCTGGTCCGGAGCTTGCCCAGTTCTGGTCCAGATGCAGAAAGACGGATCTGTGCCAGTATTGGCCCATTGTGCCAAAAGACACCGGCCCGAGTCCATTGTGCGGATCTGGCCCAGAATATTGTGATGGGGGGGCCCTGCAGTAAGTCATAGCCCCGGGGCCCAGTGAGGTCTTAATGCAGCCCTGCTCACGCAGCAACGTTGACTAGTTTTATGTAATTTAATGGCAAGGTAAGAAAACACAAAGTATAGTGTTGTAAATGTACATTAATTAAAAATATAAATAAATGAAAACAAACAGTTTCTAGATTTACCATGCTAATAATTGTGGAAATGTATTATCATATGCATATAATAGACATCAGTGTGTAAACGGGACTTTTATTTTGCTCTGGCGATGTGACGTCATAAAGCCGCGTCCCTGCATCTGTTGTGATTCGGCTGAAGAAAGGTTTGTGGTTTTTAAATCAATGCAGACTGCTCTGTCAATTTACACGTTTTACAATCTACGTAAAAAACAATCAATCTTAAATGTAACGTTGTAATATGTTATTTAGTGTAATTTGTGTGAGTAAAGCACATCCTCGTATTAATGAAAGGGTGCGTCTCATTTCGCTGTTCCCTATTATATCGTGAATAAGTGCATCGTTCAAGAACTGGAAAGAAGAGCGATAAACTGAGAATCAGTATCATCTGAACCGAGTCATTCGTAAATGATTCAGTGATTCGAATCAGCGCACGCTGAACAAACAAACATGTTCAACAACGACAGCTTTTACAAACCAGCTGCAAATGTTTTCATGAGAGTGTAATCAGTTTAATTTTATGTATAAATAATTGAATACCAAATAAA
>NW_015539629.1:0-554 GCF_001515605.1 Sinocyclocheilus anshuiensis | reverse complement strand
TCACATACTTCAGGCCATTTCTTCTTCAGTCATACCTGTGCTTACGCACATTATCAACACCTCTCTTCACATTGGTACATTTCCCACAGCATTTAAGCAGGCTCAGGTAACCCCATTGCTTAAGAAAGCCTCTCTAAATCCAGCACTTTTAGAAAACCACAGATTGGTATCCCTTCTTCCATTCATTGCAAAGACACTTGAGCGAGTTGTGTTCAATCAACTCTCTATGTTTCTTGCACAGAACAACCACCTGGACAACAACCAATCTGGCTTCAAAAGCGGCCACTCAACTGAGACTGCCCTGCTCTCGGTTACTGAAGCCCTGAGGTTGGCAAGAGCAGCTTCCAAATCCTCAGTACTCATCTTGCTGGATCTGTCTGCTGCTTTTGACACAGTTAACCACCAGATCCTCCTGTCCACCCTCATAAAGATGGGCATCTCAGGAACTGAACTCCAGTGGTTCAAGTCTTACCTCTCAGGTAGGTCTTTGTCTAAGTCACAACTTCTTTCTACTGGGGTTCCTCAAGGCTCAGTGCTTGGACCTCTTCTCTTCT
>NW_015539628.1:395-520 GCF_001515605.1 Sinocyclocheilus anshuiensis | reverse complement strand
GCTGTTCTTCGGCTGGTTCTTCCCTGTATATGTTGATTGACAGATATCTCCTCCAGTGAGTAATCAGTAATCCCAAACCAATGGCGCTGTCTCAAACTATACCTACCTTTTCCGGTTTGTCTAAT
>NW_015539628.1:0-181 GCF_001515605.1 Sinocyclocheilus anshuiensis | reverse complement strand
TGATTTGTTTCGAGATGGGCAGCCACCGTATGATCCTCATCCTCAAACACTAAATCCTGTGGTCTAATCCTGTAAATTCTAAAAATGTTAAAACCACCTTAAACATCTGACTATAACTCAAACCCTTTCCCAGAATGTCCACGACACTCACTGGTCTGTTCCTTATATTGCTAAAAAGACT
>NW_015539627.1:0-438 GCF_001515605.1 Sinocyclocheilus anshuiensis | reverse complement strand
TAAGCAGTGACGGAGAAACGGAGCTTTTTCAGACTCGATTGAATCGGTTGCTTAAATGATTCAGTGACTCGATTGAATCGGTTGCTTCTCAAATTATTCAGTGATTCGAATCTCCGCTCGCTGACGTCAGCTGCTGCTCAAAACTGTGAATGCAGCGAGAACAACAAACACAAACATGTGGACCGTTACGAAAATTAACGGGATTTACTACAAATAAAACCAGGGTTACTGCAGTTAAACCATGGTAACCGTAATTTAACATGGTATTTGTAGTAAAACTGGTTATACAGATGGTAATCAATACGCCAAAAAACCACGGCTACCACACTTTTACTACAATAAAAATATAATATATATAACTTGTGCTCTTTTATGAATTTGCAGCGCTAGTTTTGAGTGTTTTTGTCTCATCAGGTGATTAACTCTCGCTCCCTTACT
>NW_015539626.1:0-714 GCF_001515605.1 Sinocyclocheilus anshuiensis | reverse complement strand
TGTATGTGCGCTCTCAGCCCACCGATCACAATAACATATTTCTGCTTGAACACAGTTCAGTATATTCACGCAGTTGTATACAGCGAGTGTTTTATAACGGATGTGTTTATGTACACATGGCCATCAGACGCAACGCTGACACTACTGCGTGTTCTGACAGAGGACCGTATTCACGGACGACGTCGAGGCGATGAGTTTCCACACATTCAGAATCATTTCAGTTTTCATTTGTATTTTGGTGTGTTTAGTGATTATGAATGAATCCTCAATGTTTATATGCAGTCCTTTGGCATCTCCCTGTGGTCTTGTTTGGTATGGCAGGTTGACTTATTTGTTAACATGACTGTATAATTGAGCTTTACATACTTTTAAGTTGTATAGAATATCTGCAGTGACATTTTTGCGACGCATGTTTTCAAAAAAACGGAACACGGAATGTTTGAATGCATCTTGAATTTATTTTGTTTAATGATAATAGCATGCAATTGAAAAGTAATAACACTAGAATACAAAGGTTTTTTAGTGAATAGAAAAGGTTGGGCTTGCAGTATTGATTTGGAGAGGAGGGGGTCTTGGAGTAAAAAAGGTTGAGAATCACTGCTTTAGGTAAATGCAGGCCCAGTTGCTTCAATTCAGTACTAAGAATTAAAAATTATATATTTTTTTAAATTAATAATTAAATTCATGCAATATAAAGTTAAATCCCAACAAGTT
>NW_015539625.1:0-628 GCF_001515605.1 Sinocyclocheilus anshuiensis | reverse complement strand
CATACTAAAGTGACTTAGATGAAAGAGTTATTTTCTGATGTGCAGGCAAAAACCTTGTGAAAGACACAAGGAATAAGATCTTAAAAACTTTTAGCACAATTATGCTACTTTCTAAGTCTAAGAAAGGAGTATTTGATAAATACTGTAAAAATACTGTCAAGGCTGAATTTATTTGATCAAAATAAAGTAAAAAAAAAAACAGCAATATTGTGAAATATTATTACAAATTAAAAAAAAAGTTTTCTATTTTAATACATTATAAAATGTAATGTTATTCTTGTGATGCGAAGCAGAATTTTCTGCATCATTACTCCAGTTTTCAGTGTCACATGATCCTTCAGAAATTATTCTAATATGCTGATTTGATGCTTAACATTTTTGAAACAGTTGTGCTGCTTAATTTTTATTAATTTTCTTATTTATTTTTTTTCTGGAAACATTGAATGTGACAGTAAAGGCATTTATAATGTTACAAAAGGTTTCGGTTTCAAGTAAATGCTGTTCTTTTTAACTTTATATTCATTAAATAATACTGAATATAGTTAATAGTGAGAATTTGACCTTAATAATATTTTTTTTTTTTAAAGTAGACGTGTGTATGTCATTAAAAATATTAGTCAAAATGATC
>NW_015539624.1:0-499 GCF_001515605.1 Sinocyclocheilus anshuiensis | reverse complement strand
AACACACAAACTTCACTTTTTTGCTGAATTTGATTTTGATTTTTACTTTATTCTGAACGTAAAATAAATACAATAAAACAAAACAAAAACAATACAACACAATACAAAACTATTTTAAATTATACATGTCCAAAAAAATATTGCAGTTCTATAAATAATTGCTCTTTGTTACACTTGCGCCTGATAGAATTGCTTTGTTACACTTGCGCCTGATGGCCGCTCACACATCAGATGTACTTGTGTGTGGAAACTCCACAAGAACAGCATTTGTTAACAAAGTAAAAGAGGTAAGGTCAGAGGGTATGTTCATACAACTTTTTCTTTTTACTACATCAGACTGTAAATCTCCTGTATTAAACCCGTACTACTTAATAGAATGAACATCATGATTAGCAGTGAGGAATTGTATCAGTATGTCACGTCAATATTGTTTCCAGTGTATTAGTCAAACATGCAGTATACAACAGAAGTGAGTACACCCATATAGCATCACTTTAAA
>NW_015539623.1:1163-1273 GCF_001515605.1 Sinocyclocheilus anshuiensis | reverse complement strand
ATATACACATACACACATACACATACACACATACACACATACACATACACACAATACAACAGTTGGTATAGGAAAGGGTTAAAGCTTAACGCAGTAAAGAGAAGAGAAAT
>NW_015539622.1:0-960 GCF_001515605.1 Sinocyclocheilus anshuiensis | reverse complement strand
GGTCCATTTGAGAGATAGGTGGCGGTAATGCACTTATAAGTCTGATATCCACCGTAAAGCAAGAAGAAGACGACGCGTCACGCGCTGGCTGTTGAGGACGCGCTCAGGACAGTTCAGACATTGCGGTGGATCAGAGGTAAAAAACGATATAAATACGGTTCAGTTTCTTGCACAGACTGATCGTTTAGTGTCTTTACACATCAATGTATCGTCACGAGCCACAGGGTTTAATTTGGTTATGTTTGTGTATGTTTTTTTTACTTTCAAAGCCGTGATTCCCATTCACTTACAAAAATCAAAAATCTTCGTTTGTGTTCTACTGAAGAACCAAAGTCACCTACATCTTGGATGCCCTGGGGGTAAGCAGATAAACATCAAATTTTCATTTTTGGGTGAACTACCCCTTTAATTAGATGGAGATTTATATGGAATGGGTCATTGCACTTAACTCAGAAATAAATTTTTGTGCTCTGTAGAGGACATTAGTTGTGCATTTTTCTCACATAATACATGCAATATTAAATACTAAGTCCTATGTATCTTATAATTATATCACAACCACAACAAAGGGTTTGTGTAAAAATTTACTTAAATAATGGGTGCAGAAGCCTCTGCAAATGAATCTAAAACTGAACTGATGAATTCTGGATTTAAATTCTATAAGTTTCAGAGTAGATGAGGTGACTGAGGGGGCCTGGCATGAGAAAGAGGAGCCTGACAGGGTGCTGGCAGACCTCGGGGGAGATTATAACTGACGCGTGACCAAGGATGATGACTGAGGGACACCTCACGGCAGGAACAGGAAGTGAACATGGGCATTACACACACTATGTCAAGATCTTGACTCTCAATAACCCTACTTCCCACATACACACATACAATGGGACAAGCCTAAATATACACTACTGTTCAAAAGTTTGGGGTCAGCAAGTATTTTGTTGTTGTTTGTTTGTTTGTTTT
>NW_015539621.1:455-559 GCF_001515605.1 Sinocyclocheilus anshuiensis | reverse complement strand
GGATTCAGTAGAATATAGTTTAGAATAACCTCAACACCAGACAGACACTGAATGCACGTCACACATCTATTGCATTTTATCATGTTCTAGCTGGGGTCTCAGAA
>NW_015539621.1:0-189 GCF_001515605.1 Sinocyclocheilus anshuiensis | reverse complement strand
GTGAACAGATGGATTATGTCGTTATTTGTTTTTTTTTTATTTTCAGGTTTATTTGACAGGGACAGTGCACATCAATAATACATAAATGTACAATGTGCCAGAATTAGCCAGAAGGCTATTTTGCATCCATCTATTTTGTGTCCCTTGTCACCCTAAAAATATAAAACAATTAATCAATACATAATAAAT
>NW_015539620.1:0-631 GCF_001515605.1 Sinocyclocheilus anshuiensis | reverse complement strand
CATACTAAAGTGACTTAGATGAAAGAGTTATTTTCTGATGTGCAGTCAAAAACCTTGTGAAAGACACAAGGAATAAGATCTTAAAAAACTTTTAGCACAATTATGCTACTTTCTAAGTCTAAGAAAGGAGTATTTGATAAATACTGTAAAAATACTGCCGTCAAGGCTGAATTTATTTGATCAAAATAAAGTAAAAAAAAAAACAGCAATATTGTGAAATATTATTACAAATTAAAAAAAAAGTTTTCTATTTTAATACATTATAAAATGTAATGTTATTCTTGTGATGCGAAGCAGAATTTTCTGCATCATTACTCCAGTTTTCAGTGTCACATGATCCTTCAGAAATTATTCTAATATGCTGATTTGATGCTTAACATTTTTGAAACAGTTGTGCTGCTTAATTTTTATTAATTTTCTTATTTATTTTTTTTCTGGAAACATTGAATGTGACAGTAAAGGCATTTATAATGTTACAAAAGGTTTCGGTTTCAAGTAAATGCTGTTCTTTTTAACTTTATATTCATGAAATAATACTGAATATAGTTAATAGTGAGAATTTGACCTTAATAATATTTTTTTTTTAAAAGTAGACGTGTGTATGTCATTAAAAATATTAGTCAAAATGATC
>NW_015539619.1:1166-1270 GCF_001515605.1 Sinocyclocheilus anshuiensis | reverse complement strand
TACTCTCTCCAGAACTCCCGGGAGCAGAGAGATCGGGGGAAAAGCATACTGACGAAGCCTCGGCCACGTCTGTACCATGGCATCCAGCCCCAGTGGAGCTGGAG
>NW_015539619.1:0-938 GCF_001515605.1 Sinocyclocheilus anshuiensis | reverse complement strand
TTAGCGAGAGGAGCTTCCCCTGAGCCCACAGAAGGATCTGGTGCGCCAGCTTGTACAAGGGGCGCAAACACAGGTTGCGTGTTCTGCCGATTGATGTAGTGTTGTCTGTGCGGAGAAGCACATGATGTCCCCTTAGGTCTGGAAGGACGTGTGTCAGAGCTTGAAACACGGCCAGCATCTCCAGGCAGCTGATGTGCCAAAAGAGATGATGGCCTTCCCACAGACCCTGGGCAGAGCAGCCACTCAAGATGCTCCCCAGCCCATGATAGAGGTGTCCATTGTTAGCGTTATGCAACAACAAGGAGCCCCCAACACCGGGCCTTGTGACAGGAACCAAGGCTTCCTCCACAGGTCTAAGGCACGTAAGCATCACCGCGTGACCTTGATCATGCGAAGCGGGTTGCCCCTCGGAGAAAACCCATTGCCACATGTCTAAGGCACGTAAGCATTGCCGCGTGTTTCATGCGAAGTGGGTTGCCCCATGGGGAGAACCCTATGGTCCTGAGCCACCACTGCAAGGGTCTCATGTACAGCAGGCCAAAGGTATCACGTTGGATGCAGCTGCCATCAGACCAAACAGTCTCTGAAACTGTTTGACAGTGAGTGACTGCCTTCTCTCACTCTCTTGACTGCCGTGAGGATCGTCTCGATACGAGCAGGAGACAGACGTGCCTGCATCGTGGTCGAATCCCACACCACGCCCAGATAAATGGTTCTCTGTAATGGAGAAAGCACACTTTTCTTGGCGTTCAGTCGCAACCCCAGCTCTCTCATATGGGCGAGGACGACATCTCGATGCCGAGCCGCCAACTGCTCCGATCGAGCTAGTATCAACCAATCGTCGATGTAATTGAGTATGCGGATGCCCTGGAGTCGCAAAGGAGCCAGAGTCTCATCCACACACTTCGTGAAAGTGCGGGGTGAGAGTGACAGGCCAA
>NW_015539618.1:0-2110 GCF_001515605.1 Sinocyclocheilus anshuiensis | reverse complement strand
TAACCACAAAACTGATCTTTGTGTTAGGGTAAAGGCTACTCATGCAACAAGTGTGAGAAGCAGAGGAAATGGCCATTAGCCTCTCGTAAAGGTCGAAGAATGCCTCTAATGTGCCCAGAATAAAAATAAAAAAAAGTGCATAACTTCTTTTTGCAGTTTAAAACATTAGTATTAGTATGTGCTTGGCTTCATTTGTCTGTGTTAAATTATTTTTTTTACAATACACCTTTAAGCAACAGTATTTTGTAAAACCGTACAAATAAATCATTATGTATAATTGAGGTGAAATACGGCAGCTCCACGACTAAAAGAGGGTGTTTGAGAATTACAAAGTTACTGCTGAGACAATAACAGAGGTCAAAAGTAACATTACCAAGAAACTGTATGGTGCCATATCCCATTTGTCCAGGAAGAGACCAGGAAGTCACACCAGCATTTTATAGATTTCACTGCATACGTTTTTAATGATCTCAAACGTTCAATTGCTTGTGTATTAAAACATTAATACACATCATTCTGCTTAATAAAAGCACTATGTATGCTGTCTGCACTATTCTGTCCGTGCAAAACTAGAGTTTATGAGTGGACAAAATAAACTACTGTACCAAAAACCATGTAAAACGGATAGTTCCGGTCCTTGATTCTGATTGGTTGAGCTGCAATCGAAGCTGTTGTAAATTACACTACAAACATACACCTTTGTTTACTTCTGTGTGTTGCTCGGCAACCACTTTGTTGGAACCACAACTGATTCTGAGGAACTACATTGTTTGGTGGAAGAATACTGTTTTTATTTATATCATTACACTTTATTTGCTCTGTTTTATTCTGTGAAACCTTACTACGTATATGGAATAACCGTTTTATAGACGCAATAAGCCCCGCGAAGCCGTGGTTTACAGTGAATTTATAACAGCTAAGGGGGTTTTACTCCGCTTCGCATCGTGCCTAACAACGCACCCTAGCTGTTATAAATTCACTGTAAACCACAGCTTCTTGGGGCTTATTGCTTTAAAATGCTACAGCAGGGCTGTACTGACATGTAGACTAAATCAATTATGCCAATTACACAAATAAGTCGATTTATGTGTATTGTGTCGATGTGTCGCACTGTTTACATTATTCCTTAATCATCGGACATGTTTCACACAACACAAGACTCACTAGAGCAGATGCTAATGGCTTGTATGCAGTTGCGTTTTGTTTTTTACGAGCGTGACCACCGCATTCTATAACACCTGCACAAGTGCACATTTTTAAGACTGCCTGCACTGAATAACGGAACAGCACTGGACAACTAGTTGTCTGCCATGTCATAAAATGTGAGAGATATAACCATGAGGGGTTTCACTTGTTCACAAAGAAATGATTTATGTTCATCCTAAGATCCCCCAGAGCTGCAGTAGGTGCGAAGCTCAACTGAACGGTCTATACTCGTGGTTACAAAGCATTTGAAGTTGTTGTTGGTTCTTTAAAATATATGATGCATAAACTCACACCTCAATTGGATTTATTTATTTATATATTTAATGTGCTGTCAATTCCAGTGCTATGGACATCGCCATTCTTTGATACTGTTGCAATGGTTACCTGGATGCATTTCTGACTTAAGCTGTTCATTAATACAGATAGTCTATATATTCAAACAGCATTCAAGTTGTTCAGATATGCATTCAACTTCAGTCTGCTTAATTAAGACACCTGTTTGAGAAAGTGTTTTCTAATAAGGCATTTGCTTGCACAAAACACAGAAGATGACAAAACGTAATGGCAGCGCTGTTAGCATTCTATTTGTTTGTCATTGTGCTGATCTCCTTTGGTGCTGTCATGCATTGCACTTTTACCAAGTAGAACATTGGAAATTTCAACTTTCGTATATATACAGTATCTCACAGAAGTGAGTACACCCCTCACATTTTTGTAAATATTTTATTATATCTTTTCATGTGACAACACTGAAGAAATGACACTTTGCTACAATGTAAAGTATTGAGTGTACAGCTTGTAAATTTGTTGTCCCCTCAAAACAACTCAACACACAGCCATTAATGTCTAAACCACTGGACACAAAATTGAGTACACCCCTAAGTGAAAATGTCCAAATTGGGCC
>NW_015539617.1:0-652 GCF_001515605.1 Sinocyclocheilus anshuiensis | reverse complement strand
AAATTACCTTTGCTCTCCGAGGCTATGTTTTTATTACAGCCGGTAGTAATTTTAGTCATTAGGTGGCGATGATTATCTATTGTAACTTGCGTTGAAGTAAAATAGCAGGCAAAATATCTAGTTTAGAGGTCATTATTGTACTACTAAATATTTGACAGCTCATTCGATTAAATGTTTTAATAATAAAATGAGTGTGGTGTCTGTTATAGCTGTTTAACTGATTCTGCCCTCAGATGTGATCCGCGAAAAGTTCACCCATCCTGAAAACTATAAAAAAAACAATGAATTCTTAAGTCCGCGAAAAGTTCACCCATCCTGAAAACTATAAAAAAAATAATGAATTCTTCATTGCAGTGCAGCGGGTCTAAAGACCCCAAATGTTATCCATTTTATTTTTATTTTAGAATTCTATTCTATTCTACGATAACAGTTTTAGAAAATAAGTTTTTTAAGTAAATACAAAAAATGACAATTTTTGTGATTAATATTAATCACTTTTGGCCTTTTCATAGTGTTCGGACACATAACAACTATATGTAGCTATAAACAGTATACAGCTTATAAAATGCAGGGCCATCGCTGAAGTTAACAAGATTGTAAAAAAAAAATATATATAAAATCCTAAATCTTAATCAATGTAAAATATTTTGAC
>NW_015539616.1:349-789 GCF_001515605.1 Sinocyclocheilus anshuiensis | reverse complement strand
CTTCTTGGAGTATGCTGTGGAGTTCAGCCAGCTCGCCATTATAACGACGTTCAACGACACTGCGCTGAACTCCCTGTTCTGGATCGGGGCCAACTAATACTGCCCCGTCAACCTCCCAGACACCACCGGACTGTGCTGGAGGGAGGCAGTATTTAAAGTGTGTTCTGCCCCTTGTTTCCTGTCCGGTGTTATACGTCAATCGGTGCTATGTGTGTCTCCTGCGTGCCCTGTTTTCCCTGTGATTTAGATTATTAAAGACTCTCGTGTGGTTTTACTCCTATGTCTCCTCGTCTCCTCGCACCTCACCGTAGCATTCATGACAATACAGTGCAAATCAACACGCTCTCTCCATCAAAAGATTCAACATCAAACCTGGCAGCAAGATTAAATGCTGAGGTACAATAATATCATGTTAGTGAATCTGTATGTTTTCACCATTC
>NW_015539616.1:0-289 GCF_001515605.1 Sinocyclocheilus anshuiensis | reverse complement strand
CAAACCCAACCAAACCAGCTTACCAACCAACTAGGTCCAACTAAAATCTGAGATTCTGTTTGCTAACAGACAGCATGTTTGAAAAATCTAGGTCTACACAACCACAGGTACATTTAACAGCATGCAATCTTTTATTTATTAGTACAGAAACATATCAGAAAGACCCCATGGCCACTAAAACCAATACAGCATGCTGCTGGACATGCACAAATGTATATATTATATTATTCCTCATACTTTGAGTTAAACAAACTTAACTTGAGCATTAGTAACACACATAACACACAAG
>NW_015539615.1:0-541 GCF_001515605.1 Sinocyclocheilus anshuiensis | reverse complement strand
TTTAACTTTTTAAAACGTTTTATAAAATTGTAAACAGCAAGCTTATTATATTAAAACATTTTTTCCAAAATCAGTACATTCCATTTCATTAACTTTTTTTTTTTACCATGTAATAAAACATTAAGAATAAAGCAATTTAACTTTTTACCATGTAATAAAACATTAAGAATAAAGTAATTTAACTTTTTTTCAAAACAGCACTAGATCTCATTTTAAGTACATTTTTCTACTACATTTTACATTTTCTAAAAACAGTTTTGAACATCAAGAATCACAAAGCAATCTTTTCCCAACAGTACACATTTCATTAATTATAACTTTATACCCTTAAAACATTTTATCACAAACACACATTTCACCAAACACAGTACTACACATTTAATTGGAACTTTCTTAAACATTCTTAAGGATCACAAACAATTTATCATCAGCAGGGTACGCGTCAGGGGCCTGAAAGTCCATCTCTTGCCCTGGTTTTATAACACTCCCTTCAAAGTCAACTTTTACCGCGTACGCATGGAAGTGTGAATCATACACTGGT
>NW_015539614.1:0-1369 GCF_001515605.1 Sinocyclocheilus anshuiensis | reverse complement strand
TAACCGATGTAAGTTGCAAGTTTCATTATCAATTAAAAATTTAATTGTTTCACATTATGTTGCCTAATTAGGCTAATGTAATTATGATGAACTGATCTGTTGAATTATATGATACGCATCAGTTTTGAACATTTTTTTGTGCCTGGTGTTTATTTATTTTTCTGTGGTGTCACTTTAATCACTCAAAATCTCTAATTTACACTTTGTTGCTCTTTTTTTGAAAAATAAAGAAGAAAAAAAAGTGACTTAGAGGCAGAAAGGGAATGCATAGCCTAATTCAAACTACATTTAAATCTTAAAACTCCATATATAGTAGGCTATATTAGGTCTATATTGCATGTTTTATTTTTATTGCATTTAGGATTTAAACATTTTTTAATACTCTTACATTCTTGTTATTATACTTTACAGTTAAAATGGTTACTGTTACAGTTAACATAGTTGTATGCGCTTCCGACAATTAAATAAGATATCAATAATTCTAGCAATTCGTCTACAAATATTTAGTAGGCTATTTCAAATTTACAATGACTTCATTAGGCCAACCTTAAATTTTAAGTTTAAATAAACGAAATGTTTTTCCGTTTTAATGGAGATTTAAAAAAATATATAGGCTATAAAAATTCCTTACTAACTGTTTTAACTGATTACCATTTATCACCTATAGAACAGAAAAAAAAAGCATGGTCATGTTTTTGGCCCTGAAATTTGCGGATCAGAAAGGGCTATTGTTGTTGAACTTCACAGCAACTGCAGTAGAGGGCGTCGTTCAGTCGGGGTTTAACAATTCAAGTCTAGTCTGTTGCGGACAGTTTGTTAGATGATAATCTGATTAGAGTCAAGTAGATTAGACAGACTGCAAACGTCGATAGCAACGACATGCGATGCAAACACCATTTAAATGACAATATTGGTATAATGATCATCTCATAGACAGCTTTTGGGCACATCTACCTGACGATGTGCAGTGAAGAAGATTGTTTCAGTCACGGATGGTTTAATGATCATCAGGAACTGTGACCTCTCATTTGCTCACTACCTCACTGAAACAGTAAGTTTTCCCTCAACACATTTTTTTTTCTATTGGTGAGTATATCAGATTTAAATATGATAATACTGTAGTTCATGGCAAAACAAGGAACTTAAATTATTAAATGTTAGGCAATTTATTTTGAATTATTAGGCTATTTATTTTGAATTATTATGATTTTATACGGATTATGATCTGCCACATGAGGTATGCAATAAAGAGATAAAAACTAAATATAAATGTTTACCTGAAAAACAAGATCTTGCTTGTCCTTTGTGTTGAGATGTTGACATTTTGTATTTTATTTTGTAACACATTTTACGTGCTCTCATGTTACAT
>NW_015539613.1:0-810 GCF_001515605.1 Sinocyclocheilus anshuiensis | reverse complement strand
GGGTGGGGGTTCATTATGGTTCTACGGTACTCCTGAAGGACAAAATGCAGAAGGAGCGCAGCTCATAATTAATGTGCGCATGGCAGGGCTCCAAAAACCCAGCCGAAAATAAAAGAAATGTTTTTGATCCGCCCGCCTGTCTTTAATGAAGTGCCTCCCTGTATGGGAGGCTAATTCTGGGTGAGATTTCAGCTTCATTACTGAAGGCGAGCGGGCTGATTCTCCAGCGGTGTGCTGGAGGTGAAGTTTAGGTGGGACTAGGATTGCAAAAAGATGGAAAATTTCCAGTAAATTTCAGAAATATTCCAGAAATTTTGGGAAATTTCCAGGATTTTTTGGAATTTACGGGAAATTCTCCACCCCTTTGCAACCCTAGGTGGGACGCCCTGCGTGGAGTCTCAATCACTCGCCTTTAAAGCAAACGCACCGATGCTTCCTTGCTCTGTCTGCACCGAGAGGGATACTTCTTAATTTGTTCCTTAATAGAATTCATATCCAGCATCTCCAGGCAAGTAGCACATATTTGTCACAGGCTGAAGAGCAGATGAGTGGGCTAGATTTCATTAGGACATCAGAGCCAGTACAGCGGCAGCAGGAAGCTTGTTTTTATGCCGTTTCTCCCTCCACCATTCTCTGCTTTCATTCTCTAGCAAACAAAAAAAGTAATTGCCACGCATTTGTGGCTTATTTAGATTTTTTCCCCAATAATTTTATCATTACCACACATGCATCGGTGAACCTATTAGTTAGTAAAACCTATATTCCAATTTAAAATGCATAATTTCAGTTATGGTGAAGAATAGCTTTTGG
>NW_015539612.1:688-811 GCF_001515605.1 Sinocyclocheilus anshuiensis | reverse complement strand
GCTAGCAGTTATTTAACTGAGGGAGCAACACACCCAGTTCTCAATCCAAGAAGGGGCTGCATGTTCCAGCATGTTCCAAAGCTGGAACAGCTAGCAATAATTTACTTAGCTGTGGGAGCAACA
>NW_015539612.1:0-404 GCF_001515605.1 Sinocyclocheilus anshuiensis | reverse complement strand
AACCCTTTGATAAAAAGGGGAGCACTGCTCAATACTACCACGAGGACAGCCCATGGAGCGAGGAATCCAACTCCTCAGAGAGGATTAACGCTCAAAACAAAGCACCATACTCACAATGACCCTCAATGGTGAGGGGAGCGATGCTTCCAGAGTGTGTCGACAGAGCCACACTAGTTGAGTGGAGCCCAAGGTACCGGGGTCTAACCAACTCAGAGAAAGGGAACGAGATTAATAACGCGTAACCCTTAACATACAGGATTTTAGAAAAGTGGGCAAAGCATAACGTGCACACTTACCACTAGTGCTGTGTTCAAAATATCGATACGACGATGTCCCAGAGATTTGATGATACGAGTATTGATACAGCTGGCCCTGTATCAATATTGTGGCACGTGTGCAGCAGT
>NW_015539611.1:0-1769 GCF_001515605.1 Sinocyclocheilus anshuiensis | reverse complement strand
ATGACACTCAACTCTACCTCTCATTCCATCCTGATGATCTGATGACAGCTGTTTCATAAAAGCAGCAAAACGGTCTGCTGGTGTTCTCCACAAACTAGCTACAAAAAAGCAATATGTCCTGAGTGAGCTCACCAATATCTCCAAGATGAACAAGACAGTGCTGGCAGATGTAGGAACAGGAGCTGGGTTGGGGCTTCACTATGGCGCTGGTGCTGCTCTGTTTATTGCTGATGATGCCAAGCTGAGACGATTTCACACGGCAAGGCAAGTCCACATTAAACACCGTGCACAGCTCCTGCAACAGCTGAGGATCCAGAAAGAGATTTTTTAATAAAAGTAGGGCTGGACGATATGACCTAAAAACAAAACCTTGATTAATTGGACCTTTTACCTCGATTACGATTAATGAACGATTCTTTTGGGTTTTTTTTGCCCTCACAGTTCACTGACAAGGTTTGTACTGTAAATATGTCCAACTATTAAAGGCGGGATATTTTTTTTCTAATGAAAGAGTGCATTTCTTATCTTTGTGATTTTAAAATAATTGAAGGAAGCAGACTGTTTATGGTTATTTGCTGAATATTTCAAACAATTGAAATCAAAGCACACATTGCTTGAAATGAAGACGTCTTATGGAGGGAAAAAAAGTCATATTTTAGTTTTATTGTAAAAAGCAAGTTTCCTAAAAAAAAATAGAAAATAACTTGCAAAAAGAATATTGCCATGTCAAAAGTAGAAAATAACCAGCATCTATTGCAAACAAAATACATTTTAAATATTGTCATGTAGAAAATAGTAGTAAATGTAAAAATTGTCATGTAGAAAATAACTTGTATCTCTTGTAAATGAATTAGGGCTGTCATCGTTAACGCGTTAACGCATGCGATTAATTTTACAATCCTTAACGTGTTAAAATAATTTAACGCAATTAACGCAAAATTACTGAAGCACAGTTTCTATTCTAACCCTTTAACCCAATTTTGCTTCTCTGCTTGCGATTAGATAATTTTTCTGCTAAAAGCTGCTAAACGCGGAAAGTTTTCATCCAATGATCCAGTAAGTGAATGCATTCAAACAATCCGTCCGAAACAGCGCTAATATAAAGGAAACCAGGCTGATTACATCAGCGATTGCAGAGAGAACAGAGACTCGCGTTTTGAGATGAGATGAGACGCAAACTACGTTTTCTCGACTGGATAACCAGGCTCGCTAGTAAAGTTTTGATGGATGAAGACTGCAATCAAGGTAAAGACGATTGCGGTGGCGTACAGGAGTTGTGCACGCGTGAGTCCGTTATAATAATGCGTGTATGAGTGCTCTTGACGCAAGTACAGTCCATTATAATAATGCGTGTATGAGTGCTCTCGACGCACTGATCGCACATTGTATTTATGCACAGGCACAGACATTTCCGTACATTCACGTTGTTTCCACACACATTCACAATAATGTTTTGATTTGTCATGTGTATGTTCCTGTGTTTAGTTATCCTGAATGGATCCGTGCACTGTAGTAGATATATGCAGTCAGCAGGCGGTTGATTTAAGTTTTTTTTTTGGCACCTCCATGTGGTTCTGTTCGGTATCGCAACTTGACTTCTCTAAAATGTAAAAAAGCTCTTTGGTGTTGCACTGTACACATACTATAAAATTCGGATTTTTTTTTAAATTTCATATGTGCTTATATGGGCTCCTTATATCATTTGTTTTTTTGGTGTCCTTTTTGAGTTTCTAAGTGTCCTTTTTTGGAAAGTCATCTAAATTTATCTT
>NW_015539610.1:0-1848 GCF_001515605.1 Sinocyclocheilus anshuiensis | reverse complement strand
TTATAATCAATGAAGGTGTAAGAACTGAGCAGCAGTCAAAGTGAACGTATGACAATATTTTTTTCAGCCAAGGAGCTTGTGTTCCTTTTTTCTCAGCTGCCAGACCTACATGTACTGTCATGTCCTTGTCAACGCCTACTTTAGTGTATTTGTGCTTTAAAAGGCAGCACTGCGCACCATTTAAGTCACTTTTCCCAGCAGAGCCACGGGAAGCTGATTAAGAAGCACTTGCCTTCTCCAGCCTCTGATCTCCTCCAGTTATTGTTCAAAATGAGCAAGATTGTTGTTTTTACCAAAGAGGGCTTCATCGGCAGAACAGCTGAATTCAAGAACAATGTCCATGACTTAGAAGAAAAGGGCTTCAACAACGTCATCTCATCTCTCAAAGTCATTGGCGCACCATGGGTAGCGTATTATGACAAGAATTTCACTGGAAAGCAACGGGTGTTGAGGAAGGAGAATACGCTACTCTTGAGGACAAAGGAAAGTTTTCTTCCCTCAAGATGATCACAGATGACCTGGGCGACCCTGAAATCCAGCTGTTTGAGCACGTGAACTATGGGGGAAGAAGTGTGACCCTGCACAAAGAAACCAATCTTCATGACATTGCTTTCAGTGACATCGCTTCTTCCCACAAAGTGAAAGGTGGTGTCTGGGTGCTCTACGAGCATGTCAATCGTCAGGGTGCCCAGCTTGTGTCTTTCCCTGGGGATGAAGTTCCCAGCTATCTCCCGCTCTCCTTCAACGATGTGGCCAGCTGTGTGCGTCCCTTGCTGCCGAAGCCATAGACAGCATCATTCAAAGTACACTCTCTGCAGCTGAATATGAACTGGAACCCTTCTGGAAGAACGAGGCAGGTGGTGGGGAATGACTGATCTTGACAAGAAACAATGACTGTGACTCCAATAAGTCTGAAGAAAATTTCATGCACTCTGACTCAATCTTATAATATCTGTGTAAAGACATACTGTACTGTACATGTTAATTTGGCAGATGTTATATGATAAGGATGAGTTTTATTAGTAAAAGTTGTAAGTTGATGGTTGCTTGGCTTTTCATCTATAGCCATCAGTATCAGTAAACATGCAATAAAATGCAGCCTTGGCATTGTTACAGATCTGCTACAGGTCCTGTTGTCATTTGAATGTATTTCCCCTGTTTGATGAGAGTGAAATATTGAAAGGGATTTCAGATTTATGTAATGCTGTGCGAGAGACAACGAATGCTGTTTTAGTCTGTCAGCTCAGAAAATAAAGGCTCTTAAATATTTTAATGCTCCTTGTTTTTCTTTAATTCTCATTTAATTTATTTTAAATATATAATTTTTCATTGTAAAGTTCTCTTCTATCATGTCATACATTTTAGCAATAAATAAATAAATAAAATAATAATAATTAATTAACCAAAGCATCTACACAGTGGAGGTTCACATCTCAGAAAAGTTATAGCAAAATATAACCAAGTGAATAGACCAGTACGGGCAGAGTCAGTATTGAAACCAAGACACATTAATAAACTGCTTGAATATTTTATGAATATAGTACATGTATACATGAAATACGATAAAAATGATGGGTCAGCTAAAAATCACAAAGATCATTAAATTTGATCATCTCTAAGTGCCGTCTGAAATTTTCTTCTAAAATTAGCATTTTTATCAGGCTCCTATGTTTAGATTCAGTAATTTTACTTTAATGGCAATGAATAGGTCCTTTTCTATGCCATTAAAGTGAAAGAACTGAACTTAAATATAGGAGGCTGATAGAAATTTTCATTTTAGATGAAAATTGCAGATGGTTCTTGGAGGCTTTTGCATCTGAACTCTTCATTTGCATTTATGCTTTTACA
>NW_015539609.1:0-907 GCF_001515605.1 Sinocyclocheilus anshuiensis | reverse complement strand
ATATTATATACAGGGTTTTTCCTGCATAGAGAATTATGAGGCGGCATCCGCCGCCAAATTTTGTGCTGCCTCTGGTTGTAGACAAAACTCAGGCAGGCAGTCACGTGAAAGCCTCACTGAACAGCGTCCATTAGGGCTTTAAGTCTAAAAGTGTGCATATTTGGAGAAATACTGAATTTTGTAATAAATTTTCCACTGATTTACGCGATCTGATGAAGCATTAGATGCTTCTAGCGCTGTCTGTTTTCTCTTCTGCGATCGCTGCTCCTATCAGATGACGAGCTTCCATATCCCTTCTGCGTTCTGTTCCGTACATAAACTCAGAGAAACGCTTCTACACACAAAACATGAAGCTAATTAACACGCGATTACGATAGTATATGGTTTGCATGTGATTTTCATGAGATTTGGGGTATTTTCATAACAATAAAGAATGTTTACATGAGCAATGCTAAGCTGGTGTAGCAATTAGCAGAGTATAAAAGGCTACAAATAACTTATTTCGACAACATTATATGACCAAAATCCACATTAGATCGCAATCGGAAGTTATTACAAACACTCAATGGTGGTTTGAAGTAAGATTTGAGTAAAAACGTAAAATAATATTAATTTTATAAATAGTCATGTAGCTTGATGCTAATGTTAGCTCTAATGCACCTGTTACCCTGCTACGATTAAATTTCATGATGTATTCTTTCAGAAGAATTCATGTAAGGTTGTAAGAAAATGTTTTGTTTTCTAGAAAGACACTTTATAATAAGTGGATAAATCTATATTGGATCAAAGCAATGTGCATGGACCAGGACACTATAAGGAGTGAATAAAGATGTTCAATTTCATTGTGTTTAACAACCTAATGTTATATGGTCATGTTCACTTAAGGCCAGGAAAAACCCTGTTATAT
>NW_015539608.1:0-573 GCF_001515605.1 Sinocyclocheilus anshuiensis | reverse complement strand
CAACATTGACAAAACCCTTATATTATTTCACACAATTTCAGAGGCAGTGAGAGTTTTCCAATAAATAAGTCATGCATATTTTTCCCTCCCTTTTGTCTTACATGGATTTGTATGAATCTTAAGTCATTAAATCGGTTGTTTTTGCTACACAAAACAAATGGCATATTATGGGACTGGAATAAATTGAAAGCAAAACAGCATAGCAGCAGCTTATTGCCTATATGCGGATCAAATAAAGTAGGGCCATCCCACTGTACGTCTCTCATTTTACATCGTACTCACACTTACAGTGCCGCTCCATCACTAGACCCCCTGCCGGAGACAAACAGTCCTATCCTACTATTAAAAAAAAAGTGCTGAAATATCGAGCTGAAATGTTTTGAAATGTTTGATATGTCTGTGCTCCGCTCCCCCGGGGACACATAACATTCAGAAAGCGATTCATACATAAAGCGGAAGTGGAGTGTAAACATCATGATAGATGCTGCGTAGCAAATATACTGTATGTATGACGCTGACAGATGTCCACTAGCAGCATTCAAAACAACATTAAAGGAAGAGTTCACCAAAAAA
>NW_015539607.1:0-1070 GCF_001515605.1 Sinocyclocheilus anshuiensis | reverse complement strand
GCGTACCCGACCACATCGAAGTCAGGCAAAGTGGTAGCAGACAAACTATTTAATGATTATGCTCTCAAGTTCGGTTTTCCGATGCGCATTCACCACGATCAAGGAGGTGAGTTCGAAAATCAACTCTTTTCACAACTCAGCAAGTACTGCAGCGTGGCTGGTTCGAGAACAACCCCTTACCACCCACAGGGGAACGGCCAGGTAGAACGTTTTAATCGAACCCTGCTACAGATGCTTAAGACCCTAACTGACAAAGATAAGACCAATTGGAAGAACTCTCTGAACAAGCTTATATTTGCGTACAACTGTGACAGGGTTTTCCCCATTCTACCTCTTGTATGGCCGCTCTCCGAGATTACCTGTCGACATGTTGTTCAATCTTCTGGGTGAGGCTGATGAAGGCAGTCACCAGAATTATGTGGAACAATGGAGACGTGGAATGCAAGAAGCATACACTATTGCAAGGGAAAATGCTCACAAAGCCGCTCAGAGAAGCAAGAGAACCTATGATGGCAAAGTAAGGAGCACAGTACTGAGTCCTGGCGACCGTGTGTTGGTCCGGAATTTGACTCCATGAGGAGGACCTGGAAAATTGAGAAATTACTGGGAGGACTTAATTCATGTTGTTGTCAAACAAGTGGGTAAAGATGTTCCTATCTATGAACTGAGACCTGAACATGGAAAAGGGAGATCGAGAGTTATGCACAGAAACCTCTTATTACCATGTGATCAATTACCTGTCGAAACTGACGGGCTCCTACCTGAAAAACCAAAAAGAAAATATGCCAGACCAGCTAAAGTAAGGAGAGAGGTGGACGGAGAGGTAGAGGACGATGAGGATGACTATTATTTCATGGACATCCAGCTACCACAGGGAGTGGCTGAACGTGAAGATACACCTCAATTTGAAAGGCATGCAGTAGAAACAACAGAGCACGAAAGGAATGATGACTGGCTCAGTCAGGATACACCAGCCAGTTACTCACCTGGAATAGGGGAGGATTTAGTTGAAACTGAGATGGTCAGGGAAGTACCGCAGTTCTCTGGAAGCAGTGATGGAAGTGAAACAG
>NW_015539606.1:0-560 GCF_001515605.1 Sinocyclocheilus anshuiensis | reverse complement strand
AGTTTTAGTTCGACGCATATAGCAGAGAATTGCTTGATGTTAAAAGAGTTATTAAGTGCAGTAAGTTGCAGAAAACAACTCTGACGTCTCCTCTTGCTATCTGACACACACCTGAAGCACGCGCACAAGCCGCATCTCGCACAGTCCATCTCGTCTTGCTGTTTGACTCGCACCTGAAGCGCGCGTACAAGCCGCATCTCGCGCAGCGTCTCTTCTGCCGCACACGTGCAAAGCGCACACACAGAGAGATGCGTTTCAGACCGAGTTGATTCATCTTTCGCATCTCCTCCTTGTGTTTGAACAGACACATACACACAGAATTATGTCAATAGTACCCGTCTCGACGATCATTCTCGTAAATGCAGTCGGTTATGTTTTAAGTGAATGTAAACAGCTGAGAAAGAAATCGGATGTGTATCATTATACTGGATCCGTGCAGTCGGTTTTAAAGGGACAGTAGCCTATAAATACGTTCTGCTGAATATGTCACTAATGTTAATCAAACAAAACGGCTTTAACAAAGATGAATCTAAATTTAATTCATACAGTGAACACTATGC
>NW_015539605.1:0-492 GCF_001515605.1 Sinocyclocheilus anshuiensis | reverse complement strand
ACCTCTCCCCCTCCGCCGCCTCCGGTCTTCGAGATCTCCACCCGGGACCGCTTCGCTCCCCTCCGCGAGACGGAACGCGACACTGTGATCATCGGAGACTCCATCGTCCGGCACGTCCGTGCTACGTTAGCTGAAGGTAAAGTGCACACTCACTGTT
Organism: Sinocyclocheilus anshuiensis; assembly: GCF_001515605.1. NCBI lineage: Eukaryota > Metazoa > Chordata > Actinopteri > Cypriniformes > Cyprinidae > Sinocyclocheilus > Sinocyclocheilus anshuiensis. The sequence continues at coordinate 335 of NW_015539605.1, read as the reverse complement.
TCCCTGGTGCTTGTGTTCTCGATGTTTCAGCGCAGATACCCGCTATCCTGAAGGGTGACGAGAGCATCGGCGCGGTCGTGCTTCACGCCGGGGTTAACGACACCAAGGTGCGGCAGACAGAGACACTGAAGAGGGACTTCAGGAGCAACGACACCAAGCTGCGGCAGACGGAGACACTGAAGAGGGACTTCAGGAGCCTGATCGAGACGGTGCGCCGCACATCACCCGCGACAATGATCATCGTGTCAGGACCGCTTCCCACGTACCGACGAGGACATGAAAGGTTCAGTGGACTTTTTGCTTTAAATGAATGGTTATTGTCATGGTGTAAAGAA
>NW_015539604.1:715-889 GCF_001515605.1 Sinocyclocheilus anshuiensis | reverse complement strand
CCACAGTTTTAAAATGTGGTGCTTTCAGTCCTTCAAGACTTCTTGGGAAGGACTTCTGTGAGTGCTTCTCTAATTTAAAAATAAACTTCTTTCACTTGTTTAAAGAATAACCAAAACGGGTTTACTGTAAGTTAAAGCCGGTTTAAACATATATGTAGTTATGTGTGCCTCACA
>NW_015539604.1:0-383 GCF_001515605.1 Sinocyclocheilus anshuiensis | reverse complement strand
GTACAGTTTGGACATGCCGCTGAGCTGAGATTCAGACTTATGCTTTGTCAGAACAGATTTATGCTTTAATACTGAAATTAGGGTTTCTTTGCTAAAATCGGATTAACCTTACACTGATACCATTAAGCATGAAATACATAAAGCCTCTTTCAATCATAATAGAGGTACCAATTCAAGCCTCTACTTTATTTGCATTTAAACAAGCCAGCAAATAAGGACACAACAGCGTATCTCAAGTCACGCCCTATTCTAACCTGGACTATCAAGCACACACTTTTAGCTTGACAGTGTTTAAGCTCATAACCTTCGTTTTATCATGCCTCACGTTCTCCACCATTCATGTAGCGAATCAGCTCATGGGGAAATATTAATAATTAATCATA
>NW_015539603.1:1412-1535 GCF_001515605.1 Sinocyclocheilus anshuiensis | reverse complement strand
CGACAGACGGCACCCTGGTTGGGAAACACTGCTCTAAATAATGCCTGGAGTGGGGAAGTGACGTCTGACGTCGCCTGCGTCTGCGCAGTGCGACCTGATGCAGCCCCTGAAGTGAGACACAGG
>NW_015539603.1:0-1298 GCF_001515605.1 Sinocyclocheilus anshuiensis | reverse complement strand
GTTTCGTCTCGTTTTGGTCAACGAAAATGAAGAGACATTTTAGCATAGTTTTTATTTTGTAAACCACATTTAGTCTCGTTTTTATTCGTGAACAATATTGCATTATACATTGAATTATAGTCATCGTCACATGACCAGCATTTACGTTGCGTCTCGACTCGTTTTCGTCATGTGATAAAGGTTCGTTGATGACAATATTTAGTCATAATTTTCATTGACGAAAGCAACACTACTGATCAGTGAACAAACTCTAGCAACTCAAAATAAATAGATGAAGTTGATTGTGAAAAAAGTTGATGTTGGCTTGACAAAAGCTTGTCTGAATGTATAACAACTGTAGGTTATTAAGTTTTACTGTCAAACTAAATCAGAAAAGGTTAGACAGACCATTCAAAATTTAGACCATTCAGGCCCCATTACATAACCTATTACACTGATTAAACAAACCAAATTAGATTTGGAAGGCAAAATGTTCGGGTTGCATATTTTTATCTCATGTTTGCTTTTGCTCATACTTCTGTTTCTGAGAAAACTGATCACACTTTTTCAACACTCACTTGTCATTTCACTTTGGACTGCCATGATACATGCGAAAAGACTCATAATATAATTTTGCAAAAATGTCACAATAGGCATGCTTCTATCTATCTATCTATCTATCTATCTATCTATCTATCTATCTATCTATCTATCTATCTATCTATCTATCTATTCTGAGAATGGACTCAATTAACCACGGCAGACACCACTAAACCACAAGAGACCACATGTCAAGACTATAAGTGGTCCTCAGTGGTCTTCAGATGCATGCTAGGTTTTTCTGGCATGTTGCTAGGCATTGGAAGTATAGTTCTGTATGTAGTTGCATAAGTGTTTGCATGTTTTAGCATATTCCTAGGCATTTGTATCATGTTGTTATGCATTGCTAGCGTATAGTTTGCATGTTCTCGTATGTTTGAAGATGCTCTTGTAGACTGAAGACTCTTTAATTTCAATAAACTTGCAGATAATATCGTACATTTTGTAGCAAACAAAGCAGTTCCCCACAAAAAATAAAAAAAGAAATGAAAAAAATCAGCTCCTCACCACTAGTAGAATCCTGCAGGAAACGTATATAAATAATAGAGAATTTGTTGCTTTTTTATGTTCCTGAATTCCCAGCATCCTGGAGATATCTTCTATCAATTGTATTTGTAGATTATTTACTCTTATTATGTACAGTTGATCTTGATAATGAATTAACCCTCTACAGCGGTCTCCAACCTTTTTTACACCACGGACTGGTTACGTTTGGAAAA
>NW_015539602.1:0-470 GCF_001515605.1 Sinocyclocheilus anshuiensis | reverse complement strand
AGAGGCCTATGATGGTGCTACAGGGAGACAGGAAGGACAGCTTATCGTGTCAAACCATGTGTAAATGTGTTCACGCAGACATGTTTGAGAACTTGTGCCTCACAGCAAGAACTGTCAAATCCGGTACAGTCCATGAGGATGAGATGCACTGTAGTACTTAAAGCAGCTGGTGGTTATACAAGATACTCAATGTGGATTTTAATATTGACCCTCACCCCCTCCCTTTGTTCAGGGACTCATTTAATTTCTTTTCATCAAAGACTTGTTCAGTTTGTCTCACTTGTTGCAAGTTTTTATGTTCATACAAATATTTACACATTAAGAAATTTGCTGGAAAGAAAGTAGTTAAAAAAGGAGAGGACGTTTCTTTTTTGCTGAGTTTATATTCACATACATAATGAACATTGTGAGGCTTTCAGTCCCAGAAGGTTGCTTGTTGTAAGCAGACCTTACCAACGTAATTTCACAAC
>NW_015539601.1:0-866 GCF_001515605.1 Sinocyclocheilus anshuiensis | reverse complement strand
GCGTAAGCAGAGCATATTTTTTTCGGGGTCCATGTTAACAGATTAGAGTATTCAGCGCGTAGCAGGAGCAGAGCAGAAGCGGCAGTGCAGCGATCATTTCGGCGACGAGTCTATTTTTGCTGCGCCGCTTACGCTGAATTAAAGCCACAGTGTATTTTTCTTGATCAAAATTGACCAGATTAACATAAACAAAAAACAAATTCCACCATGAAATCATGTAAGCGAGGTGTTTCGTGCATCACAATCACCATATGAAAAAATAAAATACATAACAACATCACTTCTGCGAGTTTTTGCCCAAAATAGAGACATTTGCTAACTTTAAGATTCATTTTTCAATTCATTTATTCAATCCAATTACACTTTATTGTTGGAATTCTTTCCAAAATTTGTCTTGCATCTCACAGCGTGTAGTCTCACATCAAGTTCACACACACTCTTCTACTGCAATGTAAGCTAGTTGGCAAGGCACAAGAGGTTTGCTTTGCGCTGCCGATAGAACAGAGTCTTGATTATGACGTGGTGAAGCAGACTGTTCTTCGTGTTTATGAGTTGGTGCCGGAGGCGTATAGCCAAAAATGTAGAGCCCATAAGAAAGCAGACAGACAAACTTTTGTAGAATTCACCAGAGAAAAGCAAGCTCTTTTTGACAAATGGTGTGCTGCGTGTAAAACTACTACTTTTGAAGCTTTAAAGGAGTTAGTTTTATTAGAAGATTTTAAGAAAAAATGTAGTTGTGCATTTAAATGAACAGAAAGTCACGACCCTCTCAGCGGCCGCTGTGCTGGCACACCGAACTATTTTTTCTCCTGTAGTGAGATATAAGTTTGCTGTCCATGGTGCTGAAGGACAGGTGAAGGGGTCAG
>NW_015539600.1:1531-1663 GCF_001515605.1 Sinocyclocheilus anshuiensis | reverse complement strand
ATGCAAGCAAACAACCAAATAAAGGATTTCAAGAAAAGAAAAAAAAGGTATTCACTTCCTTCCTAACAAACCCTCTCAAAGAAATGTAATTTTCATGTTACTAATAAGTATTTTTTGTTAATATATATATAT
>NW_015539600.1:659-917 GCF_001515605.1 Sinocyclocheilus anshuiensis | reverse complement strand
TATAATTAATTTCATAACTAACAATTACTTTTGTCAGGGTTAATCCATTTGACCTAATCAATATGTGCCTATTCATAAAATATGTGCAATATTACATATTTACATCACAAAGTATAGTATGCAAATATGTTTATGTACATTTACAACTACTTGTACCTTCACTGCAGTACTCCTTGTAGGCTACTTGTAGGCTACTTATACTAAAACTGCTTACGTAAGGGAAAGTTCACCCAAAAATGGAAATTGTGTCATCATTTA
>NW_015539600.1:0-235 GCF_001515605.1 Sinocyclocheilus anshuiensis | reverse complement strand
TATTTATGAATAAAGATTGATCTGTTGAAAGCAGTTATTTTGAGTTAGATGCCAAATGCTCTCCTCCTATTCAAACTTGACATTGAAGGGGTGCATACAACATATTTGCCCACCGGCAACTATTTGCCGCACAATCAAATACGATTTTCAAGAAAGAAAAAAAAAACCTGGGGAAAATAAATGTAGAACTTGTTCACATAGGACACTATTAACATGACTATATGCATGAAACCAT
>NW_015539599.1:705-883 GCF_001515605.1 Sinocyclocheilus anshuiensis | reverse complement strand
CAGAACCAGTCCGCCGCCGTCCGCGGCTTCCCCAAGTCAGCCGGCCGTTAATGTGGCAAGCCGAAAGGCCGTTAATGTGGCAAGCCCGAAGGACGTTAATGTAGCAAGCCCAAAGGACTATAATGTGGCAAGCCCAGAGCTCGCTCCAGTGTCGGCTCCAGCCCCAGAGCTCGCTCCA
>NW_015539599.1:0-193 GCF_001515605.1 Sinocyclocheilus anshuiensis | reverse complement strand
CTCCTGATCCCCAGTTCAGCCCGGGAAGGGCTCCTGTTCCCGAGTATAGCCCGGGGAGGGCTCCGGTTCCCCCGTCAAGCCCAGGGAGGGTTCCGGTTCCCCCGTGAAGCCCAGGAGGGCTCCTGATCCCCCGTCAAGCCCAGGGAGAGCTCCTGATCCCCCGTCAAGCCCAGGGAGGGCTCCTGATCCCCCG
>NW_015539598.1:461-586 GCF_001515605.1 Sinocyclocheilus anshuiensis | reverse complement strand
TTGCCGTGAAGCGGGTGAAGAAAATAACATTGTGAGGTCATCTATAAAAAAAAAAAAAAAGATGAACGTTATTTTTCTAGCCATAACCCTCCAGCTCATGTGAGCCTTCCTTTTTTCCTGTTTTC
>NW_015539598.1:0-148 GCF_001515605.1 Sinocyclocheilus anshuiensis | reverse complement strand
CGATGGTGATGCCCCAAGCATATCAGGCTGGCCTGCTGAAAGACCCTGCGTCCTGTAGGGGTCGCTATGGGGAACGCTATGTGGAATGTCAAACGAGCGGTACGCCTCCTCTCGTTTGAGAACTGGGGGTGTTGCTCCCTCAGCTAAA
>NW_015539597.1:312-631 GCF_001515605.1 Sinocyclocheilus anshuiensis | reverse complement strand
ATATAAATTACATTTTTGTTTAGAAATTACTGTTTTGAAATTAATTTTAAAAAATTACTATAAAATTATAATATGAAATAAAAAAAATTCCATTGCTATATCATCAAGTTATATATGTTTTAGAATCCAAACCTGCAGTCCAGTCAGGATGTAGATGAGCTAATAATGGGCATGGCTTCTCAGATCGCTGAGCGAGAGGACAACATCATTGTGGAGGATTTGAGAGGTTGGTTTTTTCAAATAATTGAATGGCATCAAGAAGATCTGCTGGTTAACACATCTTCTCTGTTCCTTTTCTCCATTAGACTACATGTACGGA
>NW_015539597.1:0-157 GCF_001515605.1 Sinocyclocheilus anshuiensis | reverse complement strand
AGAGGGCCTCAACATGCGGCCGGTCAACAGCTGGGACGAGATCAACCCTAAACTCAATAACACACAGGTGCTGCTACAGCCATCAGCAAGAGTCTCTCAATAACAAATACCCCAGAATTAGGGCTGCACGATTAATCGAATGCGATTGTCATGCGCA
>NW_015539596.1:427-580 GCF_001515605.1 Sinocyclocheilus anshuiensis | reverse complement strand
GAATAGCAGAAGACGCAACGTAAGCTCCGGGGAGAAGAGTGTAGTTTCGTGAGAACCAAGTTTTGTTTACAGCACAGGAAACCACGTAAACTGCATCTGTAGTTTTTGCCGCCGCTGCAGCCTCCTCCATCTCGTGGAGCTCCTGTTCGATTT
>NW_015539596.1:0-181 GCF_001515605.1 Sinocyclocheilus anshuiensis | reverse complement strand
CGCCATACGCTTGAACGCCTTGTCGTGAACGCGCCTGCTTGAGCGACCGGAAGCTGGAGATTACAGTTTATAAATGTTAAAAAATCAATTTTCTTACACTAACGCATCGTTTCGCTTCAGAAGACCTTTATTAACACCCGGAGCCGTCGTTTTATGATGGATGAATGGATGCAGTTTTTTA
>NW_015539595.1:0-464 GCF_001515605.1 Sinocyclocheilus anshuiensis | reverse complement strand
CCTCAAGTTAACTTATATTATCCTAGCTTGAACGCTTGATAAAAATGTTTTAAAAAAAACGCTTAACTTTACTCAGTAACGAATACCAATGACTGGATACACTTCCAGTGGGCGCGAAAATGCCGAGCCTGCTCAGCAAAGCCAACTGGTAACGTTACCCACTTTAACTGTAAAATACACCTATAACCGCTCAAATTGCCCATCTTAACGATGTTTAACAGCTGGAGAAACAAATGTGTGTCAAATCTCAAACGTTACATTTGCACAGCGGCCACCGTATCAGAAATGCAAAATTTGAAAGGTAACTGTTAAAAACAGTTCGGAAAACAATGACAGAACATAACTAATTCTGCTCTATTCTTCTAAAATGAACAATAATCTCCCAAAAAATGATGTTACACAAGCATTCACTCACCTCTTCCACGCTGAATATGCTTCTTCGCGCGCAGCCCAACGGACAGCTT
>NW_015539594.1:0-275 GCF_001515605.1 Sinocyclocheilus anshuiensis | reverse complement strand
GTACCATGTTGTCTCCGAGGGTGTGTTGAAAGTTTCACAGGGTGCAGTGTGCTTGCCCATTATAAAAATAAATAAATTAATTAATAAATTAAAATAAAATTATATATATATTTATGTTATATGTTTAAGTTCCACAGAGGTCATATTCCCAGTGCACTTGACTGTAACTACACACATTTTCAGACATTTTTACTATAGCATTTTTAAGTTATGGACCCTGAATACCCTGAAAGATCATGAATACAAAGCAAAAGACATGAACACCAACACAACCC
>NW_015539593.1:0-1178 GCF_001515605.1 Sinocyclocheilus anshuiensis | reverse complement strand
CACACACACACACACACACACAGTGTATTAACATACAGACTTTGGTTTCTACATCTCACTTCATTTAATGAATTGTAACCTTCTTCAATCTTTCGACAAAAAGGATTCAAATGTCATAAAAGTATCCCATGCAACTCATTCCGTATTCTAAGTGTTCTTAAGGCATACGGCAAATCGAAAATGTAACCTATTATTAAAAAAAAATCTCCAGTCATCACATTCGTACATTTGTATGAGTGCGCAGCAGTTCGCGCCAGTGTGCATAGGAAAAGCACACAAGCGAGTCATTTTGAAACATCAAGACAAATAAAATCATGACACAAAACATGATACTTTATTCTCTGAGGTTAAAGGGGTCATGAACTGCCTTTGTTGAACTGCCACCTATTTTGTACTGTTCTCTGAGGTCCACTTATAATGTTATCAAGATTTTTACACCAAAAAAATATCATAATTTAGAAGTAATAGGCTAATTTAGAAGTAATTGTCCTGTTTTTAACCCCTCACCAGAATGCTCTGTTTGAATAGGTGTGGCGGATTGTAGACTCGGAAGTAAACGCCCACTGCTATGATTGACTAATAGTTGTGTATATTTGACAGCGTACATTCCTCATACAGCAGATGGAAGCTGCTATGATTTAGGTCAAAAATGCATAAACTCAATACATATTATTATCAAGTGATCTGTGAGAAGAGACAAAGCAATAGTGATCACATAATGAAAACAGTTACTCACACTTGTGTGTTGCTACATTACTGTCGGATCCGCACATAATAAAAACAGTTACTCACACTGCGACATTACTGTCTGATCCAATATATTCAGCACAGCATCGTCTTTTAGTTTCAATCTTTCTGAAAATTACAATGTTGAATTGTGCCTTGTTTGTAAACGAATCCGCGGTCAAACGAAGTGAACAAAGGACCGAGTTCTTACTGACACGGTCTAGATCTTCATTTAAAATACTTCATTAAAAAAAAAGTTCATTCCTAACGTTGGGATCAGAAGGAAGGCAACACAAACACTGTTTTTCCACAACTTGACAGTGAACAGCATCTTCTTTATCGTTTTGTTTCTACATAGACCTGCACATTTGCCTCTCTCGTAAACACTAGACTACATGTGCAAATCTGTGGGCGGGGCTAAACAGGCAGTGATGTAGAATCAGTGGGCGGGG
>NW_015539592.1:0-444 GCF_001515605.1 Sinocyclocheilus anshuiensis | reverse complement strand
AAAATATTACATCTATATAATAAAAAAGGTATACCTGAAAGAAAAGTATGCATTTAAATGTTTGGTTACCAACATTCTGCAAAATATCTTCTTTTGTGCTCAACAGAAGAAAGAAACTCATAGGTTTGCAACTTGAGGGTGACTAAATGATGACACGATTTCCATTTTTGGGTGAACTTTCCCTTACGTAAGCAGTGAAGGTACAAGTAGTTTTATAAATTTACATAAACATATTTGCATGCTATACTTTGTGATGAAAATATATAAAATATCAAATTTTTTATGAATAGGCACATATTGATTAGGTCAAATGGATTAACCCTGACAAAAGTCCTTGATATACATGAAATTAATGATATTCTTTTTTAAATAAATAATTATTTAAATAATTATCATGTTTAGGCTACACCCATGATTGTTTGTTTATTTATTTACTTATTATTG
>NW_015539591.1:0-845 GCF_001515605.1 Sinocyclocheilus anshuiensis | reverse complement strand
CATTCCAAAAAAGGGACGCATCTTTTACTACTTCCCAGAAAAAGCTCGTCTCCACCGTGTGACTTTCTTGACCTCAGGATTGTCCTCCCCTTTTTCTATACATTCCAGAAAGACTCGCATAAACGATTTCAAAAGACAATCATTTAAAAGTATAAAAGGGCAACTATATTCACAAATAATATGTTTTATGTCTTATATATGCTTGATGTGTTTCCTGTAATCGGTGCAAGTTTAACCAATGTTGTATAAACACCCTTTAGTAATTAAGATTATTAATGTGAATGCAAACTACCTGATATTTGAGCTTGAACGAAAGCTTGTTTTATGTCCAGAACAGTGAAATGAGTGAAAAGCTGTTATTTTGAACGGTGTGTGTTGTACGACACTTTATAAGAAGTTATTAAAACGTGCAGGAATACACCCCACTGAAAGCATGTGATTCGTGCATGAAAGAAAGGAACCACACAGGGAACCACAAGGAACCACTCTCTGATTGGAACAACGATCCGTGGGAGGGACCGAAGTCAGCCTGGTTAAAATGGGACACAAAGTGCTCTCTCTCTCTCTCTCTCTCTCTCTCTCTCTCTCTCTCTCTCTCTCGCTCAACGGACGCAGGCTCTTCGCCACTTGCTTTCTCGAGCAAGGCCTTGTCGCCGTGTGGAGAGCACTCTAACTTGTGCTCACAAGCTGAACCATCAGGCGATCGACCATCTTAGAAATCAAACACTTCAGTTGAAACTTCGTGATCTTCAAAGAACTTAAAGTCTTGCAAACTCAGACTTTTAGCAGAACTTCTCAAGCTCTGTGTCATCAAGAAAGCAACCAATCCAACGAGGGCTCTCCCA
>NW_015539590.1:0-806 GCF_001515605.1 Sinocyclocheilus anshuiensis | reverse complement strand
AGTTTTAATTTTTGCATGAGCAAAAAAGACTTTACTTGATAAAAATAAAAAATACATGAAAAATAAAGAAGAAGTTTTAATTTTTGCATGAGCAAAAAAGACTTTACTTGATAAAAAGTATAAACTATCAGTCAGAGGATATAAGGCATGAAGTAGATTCTGTACAAGTTTTTCAGCAAAGTTTTGGTCATATTGATAATTTATAGGTCCTAGAAATTTGTGTATTCAATACGATATGGCTAATATATTCATAATTATGCATTATATTTATTGCTCAACAGAATTTGACAAAGAATGTTTAGTTTACAGTAAGTTATGAGAGAATAAATGTTTTAAAACTTTGGCAAAAATTTTGTTATTGCCAAACAAGCCTTCTTTTTACAGTGAATTTATACCCCCAAAGGGGCAAGTCTGGCAACGTATCATGGGGGATACAAACAATTAAATCAAAAATAAAAGTCATGTTTTGAAAAAACAAAAATCATGAAATTTTATTATTTGTGTCCTAAGAAGATGGAAAATTCTAAAAAAAAGAAGATGGAAAATGGCAATAAATTCACATTCTGAGTTTTTGGTATTGCCATTTTAAGGGTTAATTTTGAAAAAGGGCAGCGGCTCGAGCCCCCAAAGCCCTCCACCCCCAGCCTTTCTGCACGTGCCCTTTACAGGATTAAAGGGTTAGTTCACCCAAAAATAAAATTTCAGTCAATAATCACTCACCCTCATGTTGTTTTAAACCCATAAGTCCGTCGTTCATCTTCGGAACACAAATTAAGATATTTTGACGAGAATACTTTTGTGCAAAA
>NW_015539589.1:0-892 GCF_001515605.1 Sinocyclocheilus anshuiensis | reverse complement strand
TATTTACTAGGAATAGAATTTAAATTGAATCTTTGTAAAAATAAGAAAAGTAAAAACACGAGCCACCTTAAAATGTAACATTGTATATAGGTTTTAACAAAGTACTGTAGGTATTTTCTACCGCAGGACATCAGGAGTCTGGTGTGGTGTACGCTATTTCATTTAGCTTGATCTGTGCTTTTTAAGCGCAATTAAATATTCTCAGGAGCCCCTGTGACCCCAGAAGTCCCTCACATGTGTTCTTTTATTCAAGCACGGTTTACGACTCCAAAAAGTCAGTGGGTATCCAAAGAATGTCTTTTCTCGTATCTGTACCAGCCTTTTGTCCCACAAGTTGTTGTTTGAACAAACATTTTAAATGAACCGGAAAGTTATGGGTGTGCAAAGGGCTAGCTGGTAAAGTCATAAATGCACTCTTCAAATACTGTTTGTGTGACCATCAGGCAAGATGTTACATCAACATATGGTCTGTCTACATATATTTCCGAGTATATTTTCAGCTAAGGGTATGTTTCACCCAGATATTTATCACATTGATAAAAGAGCGTTCAGAAAAGTCTGATATAGAACAATAAGCGTAGAACTAGATCTTAGCAGACAAAGGATGTCAGATAGTGCAGGCTCTCCATAGAGTCGGTTCAGAAAAATACGATCATATACAACTATATAAGTGTAGAACTAGATCATAGCTACATGCTCACCCTAGTAATAATCTAAGATATGGACACTTTTTTATTTAGCCTTTTAAGCTGGAATATGGTTTGAAATAAGATAAATAAAATAAATATTGCTTTCCATGGCATAAACAGCCCGCGTGATAATGATTTAAAATATGTGAAATAATTTATAAATATATGCAATTGTAAGGTAAAACATGTTTGAAATGTTATGT
>NW_015539588.1:363-508 GCF_001515605.1 Sinocyclocheilus anshuiensis | reverse complement strand
AATGAGCTACAAACGTTAGTAACATGCGAAAGAGAACCTTAATGTTGTGAACACACATTTATTAAATTTATTAATGAGCTACAAACGTTAGTAACATGCGAAAGCGAACCTTAATGTAAAGTGAACACATGTGAACCATTTATTA
>NW_015539588.1:0-168 GCF_001515605.1 Sinocyclocheilus anshuiensis | reverse complement strand
AATGAGTTACAAACGTTAGTAACATGTGAAAGTGAACCTTAATGTAAAGTGAACACCTGTGAACATTAATGAGTTATAAATGTTAATAACCTGCAAAACTGAACCTTAATGGAAAGTGAACATCTGTGAACCATTTATTAATCAGTTACAAACGTTAGTAACATGCGA
>NW_015539587.1:0-507 GCF_001515605.1 Sinocyclocheilus anshuiensis | reverse complement strand
ATCTTCTTAGGACACAAATAATAAAATTTCATGATTTTTTTTTTTTTTTAACATGACTTTTATTTTTGATTTAATTGTTTGTATCCCCCATGATACGTTGCCAGACTTGCCCCTTTGGGGGTATAAATTCACTGTAAAAAGAAGGCTTGTTTGGCAATAACAACATACTTGCCACTTTGGGGGTATAAATTCACTGTAAAAAGAAGGCTTGTTTGGCAATAACAAAATTTTTGCCAAAGTTTTAAAACATTTATTCTCTCATAACTTACTGTAAACTAAACATTCTTTGTCAAATTCTGTTGAGCAATAAATATAATGCATAATTATGAATATATTAGCCATATCGTATTGAATACGCAAATTTCTAGGACCTATAAATTATCAATATGACCAAAACTTTGCTGGAAAACTTGTACAGAATCTACTTAATGCCTTATATCCTCTGACTGATAGTTTATACTTTTTTTTCTTTTTATCAAGTAAAGTCTTTTTTGCTCATGCAAAAAT
>NW_015539586.1:427-560 GCF_001515605.1 Sinocyclocheilus anshuiensis | reverse complement strand
GCAAATTAGCTCAAAAGGGAAATGTATATAAATAATTACAATTAAGTATGATTATTATTTATAATTTATATCAGCTGCCAGTAGTAACTGTAGCAGAATTAAATTGCCCTCAACTAATCTGTTCGTCCAGCGA
>NW_015539586.1:0-179 GCF_001515605.1 Sinocyclocheilus anshuiensis | reverse complement strand
TTTGTTTGTCTAACAAACAAACAATCACTCATACATGGGAAAGGGCAAATGAGACTTGATGGATGAAACCATCAGGTAAACCAGAGAATAAAACTATGAAAAGTGTCAGTTAACCACCTGAGTAAAACCATCAACGCCGTTTTAGAACGGGGTCTACAGCTTATACTAAACCTCTGTTT
>NW_015539585.1:0-657 GCF_001515605.1 Sinocyclocheilus anshuiensis | reverse complement strand
ACTAATTCATCAAACGTCTTTGAGCCTGGTTTAACTGGACTTAATCAATTTCTCAGTAGACTATATGTTTGACTTCCCACAGAGCTCAACAATATAGATTTCTGCTTGGCTGCTTCTGTAATCTCATTTTATAGATGTTAAGGAGTGGTCAGTGCTTTAATGCATTGTGAGAGACTTTGCCATTCATTTTCTCCAAAATTCCACAGTAAAACCCAGGGAAAGTTGACACAGATAGAGGCATGGTCGTTCTGAAAAAGACTTTATTGAAATTTTCGTGTTAACTCTGAAGGAATTTGAATAATGCATGTAGAAAAAAGTAGGAAATAATCACTGTTATAATGTATTTTAACAGACTTTATTTTTGTGGTGTAATAACTTCAGGAGGCATGAGATCTGTTCCAAAAGTGCATTTACTCAGCGGAATGCATCAACCAGCAGTACACTCAATCACATCACAGGTGGAGTCAATTTACGCAAGCACCAAGTTCTTCTCTGCTGCTTTTTAAGCAAATGCCAACACAGCTTTAGCCTGCCCTCTACAGGTCATCACTACAATTGACACTTCATTGTCACTCTACAACATGTGGAAAACTCCACAGTATAATATATTCAAGCGTAATATAACTGTATCTTTTATAATGTCCAATATTAATATGC
>NW_015539584.1:0-814 GCF_001515605.1 Sinocyclocheilus anshuiensis | reverse complement strand
TTATAACAGTAAATAAATATCGGTTCTGCATATTGGTTATCGGGCGCATAAACACGCAAATAATTGGTATCTGTATCGGTTATAAAATATCAATATCGGTCGATCACTAGTATTATGTATCGCGGCTCCAGCTCTAACTGAAACTCGCGACACATTCACATCAAATGTTGATTCGGTAGAGTTACACTCACAAGACTTATTCACAATCACAAAAGTACATTATTTCCACGTGCCTTAAAGCCTTGCCGGTTAAACGTTTTATTCGCGTGCTGTTCTAACGTGCTTATTCAGAGCGCGTACACCCGAAGCTTGCATACACTAAAAGGCTGGTCAAACAGCACCTGATTACTTGGTTATCTTAATTATCATCTGATTGCACTAATACTGTCAAAAACACACAAGGTTTACATATAAACACAGTTAATTATGTCTAAAGTGATAGTAAACAGTTGGGAGAAAAACAGATGCGTGCAGCTCTTAAAGCGGCAGTTCTAAACATGCTGCCGCTTGTCATTTAGGCCCAATCCCAATTCTACCCCTTAGCCCTTCCCCTTCTCGATTCTCTTTTGGTTGGAGGGGTAGGGGTAGGGGAAGGGCCAGACAGCCCTTCAAACGAAGATTTTTCGGGACCACACTTCAAACGAAGGGGTATGAATTATCTCAGCGTAAACCGGCTTCAGGGGCAACATGGCTGCCCGAGCGAACAAAAAGACAAATAAATGTAAGCATTTTTGGCATTAATAAAGATTTTAACAAAAAGTAATAATAAGTTTTATGTTACATTCAATCGTGAGTTCATATTTACGGTCATGTT
>NW_015539583.1:0-1700 GCF_001515605.1 Sinocyclocheilus anshuiensis | reverse complement strand
AAAAATACTTCATAACACAGAGGCACTGCAAGGAATAAGAAACACGGAAATTAAATGAATAAAAAAACTGTGTAAAAACAGAGTGCATTAGCATTGTTTCATTAAAAACATTTAAAGGGCAAGGGATTTTGAACTATCAGGAGAGAATAACAGCAGGCCATTAGCCTGTCCACCATAACCTGACAAGACAGATTTGATGGCTAATGTAAAAACAACGGTGAGCCATAAATCAAGGCTGGGGAGAAATTGGATGATGAGGGTTAATCAATACAGGGGTCAGGCTTTAACCACAGCGCAGGATGACACTCCATTTGTTACAGTGAGCTGTGAGAGGAAGCATCACTCATAGTGGAGCCGGCTGGCATCGTACGGGAGCAACAGTGACCTGAATGTATGAGTCAATGTGGTTACATAATAGAACCATTCATGTAGCCAAAAACAGCAGCTAGTAGCATCATAATTCTCCAATTATTATGGGTGTGTTTATTAAAAAATACTTTCAGTTCTCATGGTAAAATTGTGGCTTATGGTGAAATGAAAAAAAGATGAATCCTACTTATCTGCAGTATGAACAAGTGACATGTTAACATCTGAGTGGTCAATCAAAGCAGAATGATCCAGCTTTTTTATTGCCTGCTAGCAGAAGATCATATGTTAATATCTAATTATGCAATGTGTAAAATGAAACAACACTATTTAATTGTTAATTAGATGCATTAGGACACTCTTTGTCAAACGAGAAGCTGATTTTGTGTATTGATTGCTGATTCCAGCTTCTACAATAACAAAATAATAAGCATGCTGCAGTCAGCATGAAAGGTATGATGCTGCTGCATAAATCCTTTAGCAGATAAAGACAAGTGGAGCTGGTGGAGGTGGAGGGCGTACCTTATAGCAAACACTGATTATTTAAATGACCAAGAAAGATATGCTGGGGAAGCCTCATGGGAACATCAGCACACCAGCATCCAAATCAGCATATGTTCAACTTGCAGGGTCAAAACTAGATGTGGGTTAGTGAGAGGGACACGGTTGGCAGCAGGGTGCATGTTTACCCTGAGCCGATGGTCCCCTGCCGCCCCCCGTGTAGACCCAGGCGGTGTGATCGTGAGCGATGCCCCACACCACACCCAGACTGTTAGACTCCACACAGAGCAGATGAGCAGGAACCTGACGCCAGAACCTGAGCCCACAGCAGATACATGACGTATGCCGAGCACAACAACAGAACACATGTTACAATGACAAACACACGGAAACCAAATCAGATGCATCAGACAGTTCTGTGGCATGCGAGCTTCAATTATCAAACACCAGCTCGACAGTGTGTCACAGATTAGCTCTGTCCGAAACCTAGTGAGCTGCCTATCTGAACAGCATTTTGGGCACTTACAATGCACTGACTGAAATTAATAAAAGTAGTAACCTGCGAGAGATATTTCTACCTGATTCAGGCCACGCTCACACAGCAGCAGAATATGGTTTTATTTTTGACGGATGAATTTTGCGGCTCAATTGGACTCTTGGACTCAGTTGGACTAAATGGAGGTCGTCATCTTTGATATTTCTTTGGTCACTGTTGCTATGGTAACTGGTAAGGAATACAGGCTTGACCATAGATATGTATATATGTATACGTAGATGCCTCATTAGCAACTGTTTCTGTGGGCCACTATACGTAAGGCATCTGCCATATTCGA
>NW_015539582.1:0-727 GCF_001515605.1 Sinocyclocheilus anshuiensis | reverse complement strand
GGGGATAGCAGAGCTCATTAGCATTTAAAGGGAAATGCACTGAAATGGCTTATTTACCTTTATTTAACCAGGAAATTAAAAACTCTTGAGATTTAAAATCTAATTTACAAGAGGGTCCTGGCCAAGATAGGCAGCACATTTAGTTACACATAAAACAAAATACATTCGTTTACATACACAGAAACATACACAAATCACTCAAAACATTTACAATCAGGTGACTCTACAATTAGATCCTTTAAAATACATTTAAAATTATTTAGTGATACCAACTCTTTTAAGCATAACTTATCTTGTAGTCGATTCCAATCAAATGCAGCAGCATAACTAAATGCCCATTTGCCCATATTAGTACGAACTTTAGGGATGCTTAGAAGATAATAGTCTTGTGAGCGAAGACCATAATTCTTTACACCTTTTTGTAAGATATTCTGCTGTAAATATGAAGGAAGTAAACCTAAAAGTATTTTATATATAAATAAGTACCAATGCTTAAGTCTACGGGATGACAACGCCGGCCATCCAACCCGAGAGTACAATAAACAATGATGAGTAAGGGCTTTTGAATTTGTGATGAACCTTAATGCTCCATGATAAACTGAATCCAACGCCTGTAAACAATGCTCAGGTGCCTGCATGTATATGATATCGCAATAATCCAACATTGACAAAAATGTAGCTACTACCAATCTCTTCCTTGCTTCAAAAGAAAGGCAATACTTGACTC
>NW_015539581.1:432-1453 GCF_001515605.1 Sinocyclocheilus anshuiensis | reverse complement strand
GAAATGCTGTACAGCTGCTGAAGCGACTCTCAGAGCAGCTCTGGGGATGACGTTCATGTCTCATATATTAAGACGAGCATCATGTGTGTTTGAGTTTGTGTATCAGATGAAACTATGGCTCACAGAGAAACGCAGACTTAAATAAACGCATGCAGTGACCGCTGCTGTCATGTTTATTTCTGCTGTTCGATTCAATCATATCCAGTAAAAATGCTGCGTCATGTGCGAGACCCTGCAAGAGACACGAGACATGAACACAGTAGTCAAAGACGTCCAGCTAGTGCATGTTTACAAAGAAACAATAGAAAAGCAGTTAAGTGGAATACAAAAATGCATTCTGTATGAGCAACCCTCATGAAACATCTCAAATAACTGAACTGAAACACTCTCACAGCTGATTACAGTAACGTTTCGTTAGCATGCTGCTAACGAAAAAACATGCACACTGCTAACAAAAAAAAATGCACGCACAACTATTAGGTAAAACATTTCATCTGAACTGAATATAACCTTTTCTTCATATGTTTTTAGCACACACAAATTTTGGGCGAAATCGATCGTTTAAATCAAATGGAATATTGATCTTTTTTTTTTTGATTTTAGAACTGATTCCTGCTGAGAAAAACAACTGAAACCAGCCTAAGATGGTTGGCTGGTTTAAGCCGGTCTTCCAGCCTGGTTACAGCTGGTTTTAGAGGATTTTTTACCATTTTTTAGCTAACCAGCTAAAACCAGCTGAACACCAGGGGCCAGTTGCATAAACTTAGCCTCTGTGTTAAAGGGGTCATATGATGCGATTTCAATTGTTCCTTTCTCTTTGGAGTGTTACAAGCTCTTGGTGCATAAAGAAGATCTGTAAAGTTGCAAAGACTAAAGTCTCAAATCCAAAGAGATATTCTTTATAAAAGTTAAGAGTCAGCCACACCTACCTAAAACGGCTCGTTCTAACACGCCCCCCAACATACCTACTTCACTATGTGGGAAGATTTGCATAACGCCGCCCAAATGTTCACGCAAAGAA
>NW_015539581.1:0-193 GCF_001515605.1 Sinocyclocheilus anshuiensis | reverse complement strand
CGCTGAGGAAATACTTCAACTTAGTGCTGTGGATCGCCGGATCGGCTTTCACCGTGGACGAAGCGGAGTACAGCCCGGAGTCGTCACATGTGCTTGCCGCAAGCCCGCCGACCGCTCCTTTGTCGAAATTGCCGGCCACGCCGTTCTCAAGCCCCCCCTGCCTCTGCTCACTGTAGGCCACCGTGTGTGACGC
>NW_015539580.1:758-989 GCF_001515605.1 Sinocyclocheilus anshuiensis | reverse complement strand
AAATTCAAGGCATTAACGTTTGCCTACAAAACCACCACTGGCTCTACACCCATTTACCTAAATTCACTACTTCAGAGTTATGTGCCCTCCAGAAGCGTGTGTTCTGCAAGTGAACGGCATATTATTGTGCCATCCCAAAGAGGCACAAAATCACTTTCACAGACTTTTTCATTAACTGTTCCCTCCTGGTGGAATGACCTGCCCAACTCAATCCGAGCAGCTGAGTCCTTA
>NW_015539580.1:382-588 GCF_001515605.1 Sinocyclocheilus anshuiensis | reverse complement strand
TGTCTATTCTTTTTCTATTCTTACTACTTGTTTTCTTTGTAAAAAAAAAAGAGCCTCTAACACTAGTATTTCTATTCTATCTTCTTGTTTTAATTTTATTTATTATAAAAAATACCCTCTAACACTAGCATTCCCTATTCTTTTTATATTCTATCTTCTTGTTTTTCTTTAAAGGGGTCATATGATGCGATTTCAAGTTTTCCTTT
>NW_015539580.1:0-229 GCF_001515605.1 Sinocyclocheilus anshuiensis | reverse complement strand
CAAGTTTTCCTTTCTCTTTGGAGTGTTACAAGCGCTTGGTGCATAAAGAAGATCTGTAAAGTTGCAAAGACTAACCTCGAAGTCAAATCCAAAGAGATATTCTTTATAAAAGTTAAGAGTCAGCAACCCTCTACGGACACCTTGGCAATTGAACCGCCATTGGCTAGTAAATTTTGTTGTTTATTCGCCAGACTGAAATACTATACTATACTATACTATATATATATAT
>NW_015539579.1:0-1117 GCF_001515605.1 Sinocyclocheilus anshuiensis | reverse complement strand
AGAAGAAGATGATGAAAAAACTCCCTATTTACAACAACAGCCTTTGCTCAGGCACATTCTTATGCAGGTAAATGCAGTTTTGGTGTTTTAAATGTTTTCTAGGGGTGTAATGGTACACTTATTCGTACCGAAAATTGTACCGAACAAATACAGTGTAATTTTAACCACTGCACGAGCGGAACTTAATCCGTTTCAATTCATAACCGTGAATAGATCTTCACTAGGCTATACATTATTACTATACATTACATTCTGTAATCGTAAGGTTTGTGTTTTGTTCTTTTCGATAAGAAACAAAGTCTCATCTTTAAAATTATGTATATTTTATCAGGAAATTAAATCCATAAATGCCATTTTGACGCTCTTTGATGTGGTGTGACAGACCGCTGCAAGTGGAAGCGCGGAGAGTGACCCAGTCAGCAAATTTCCTTTGGCGCGGAATGATTGCAAACATTTTGCTTACATTCGGCAGAATTAGGTGGTATGGTTGACGATCTACTGATGAAATCAGGTGTTAGTGCACCTGTCAGTCATTTCTTTGAAGTTGTTGCGCTTGTTTTAACGTCATAGGTCACATGATAACGTAAACATGGCGGATCACATTCATACTCAACGAGATTTGGCTGTAGAGTACGTACTCTTTTAGCGCTCATTAAGTAAGTACTTATTGAAATTAAGTACCTACTCATTGAGTATGCCATTTCGGACGCAGCCGATGTCTTGTTTTCATACTTCAAGAATTTAATTTTTATTTGTACTTTTTAAAGTCATTAGTAAGATGTCTTACAGTAAGTATAGGGACCTGGGTTCTTGACACGCTTGTCAACTTTTAGTGACCCCGGCTAAAGGAGGGGGCTTAAGGATGGGTGAAGGGACAATTGAGCAAATCGTTTTCTTTGAGATCTATAGTTTTGTTGCATGGCATGTTTTGTGAGAATTCCTGAATTTTGGCTTCATGAGGAGATAAAAAAAAAGAAGACTGAATTTAAAAAATAAAAAGGTGATGTGTGTGTTTTTAAATTGAGTATGCTGAAATTGAGCATAATTAATACATTTTTGTTTTGTTTTGTTTTTATTCAAATGAACTGCATCAAAATTATGAAAAAATTATGTATGG
>NW_015539578.1:0-573 GCF_001515605.1 Sinocyclocheilus anshuiensis | reverse complement strand
TTACAAGCTATTTAAAAGCGAAGGAAAGCGAGGAAAAGAGGGAGTGCCCCCGCCCCCGCAGTGATACCGGTATTACCGGTGTTGTCTCACGTTGATTAACCGGTGCGAAAATTTCCTCACCGTCACAACCCTAGCGCCTAAGACGTGTGATTAATCAGCCGATTAATCCCTATCTAAAGCCATGTCTACACCAAGAGAACTCATTATAATCAGTTGATGCGGCGACCACATGGGAAGTGGCACGAGGCGACAAATCTTCTACAGTAACTGATGTCTCCTTCTATCCCGAATCTTTGAAACATGCGTTGTATGCGTTGAAAATTAAACCTAAAAAAACTGCGCACATAAGAAAGCAATTGCACGCTTCCCAGCCGAAACAACCCCCCCCGTGAAATTGAAATAATAACCCGTGATATAAGATTTTGGCCATATTGCCCATCTAAATCATTCATCCCACACTATCAACAGGCTACACTTCAACAGACTACATGTAGGCTACACTTCTTGTACTTCGTTTGGGCACCACATGGTGTCACTGTGGCCTCAAAGCTTACACCTCGCCTACTCTGGCTC
>NW_015539577.1:0-487 GCF_001515605.1 Sinocyclocheilus anshuiensis | reverse complement strand
CTCCGTTATTTTGACAGGAAAATACAACAAAGAATATCCTTTACACGTAGCGCGTCAATTCTGCACGTATGTAAGACTCTCTCTCTGCTCTCACCAAAGCGACGGCGAGTCGTGCGCCATTACACTAGAGTTTACGGTACGTCAAATACAGGTGCGCTGCGCATCCATTCAGATGAACTGAAAAATATCACAGATAGTCCAGGTGATATGTGAATGTAATGTTCACTTTTTCATAAAAGCATGAAACTTGGTACACTTGTATAGTTTACAGCCCTAAACATTTTCAGAAATGGAGCCATCGCAAAAACACCTCGTGGTTGCCATGGCGACCCTTTTACTTTCCGCCATAACCAAATTATGTATTTTGTGTCATATCTCCTGAACCTAACATGATAACACAGAAAAGGTGATGTCTACCCCTATGTTGTGATGGTCAAGGAACAACATAAACTGTTCAGGTGAAGAGTTAATGGTAAAATCAGCAATG
>NW_015539576.1:0-1440 GCF_001515605.1 Sinocyclocheilus anshuiensis | reverse complement strand
TATATATATATTAATTTTATATGATGTTGTAGTCAAAAATCCATATGCGTAGGCCCTGATGCCTCTGGTAAAGCCTAATGAATGCGAAAAACAAATGAAGAAAATGAAGTGAAAGCAAATGTTCATCACGGCCTCTGCCAGTTTTAATAACTCGAGGAACCCAGTCTGCCCAAGACACAGACAGGGCCCTGGCCTCGCGGTTAAACGTCAAGAACAAAGCTGAACACCGTGATGGAAAAAGAGCTGAGTCAGCGCAGTGCGCCCCCTATCATTGGACATGTCAGACAGCTCTGTGCATGTGATCTGGACCCACTCTCAAACCACAGAGTGTGAGTCTGCAGCATGAGCTTTAGAAACGCTACCCAGCACTCACATGAGCAAACCACAACTTCACCAGTCAGGTTCAATCTGGGCGAGCTGGTGAGGTTTTAATGCTGCTCCACAGGCTGGTACTGTATATTACATTTACTTTGTGGCCACCAACAGCTAAATAAAGTAATGTGCAGTTTCCTTGTATTTAAAAGACTTTCCTAGCTCAACACAACAGCTCTTACAAAGTTTAGAGAAAAAACTCAAAGCCTCAGATGGGTTGAGGGTGACGAATGACATATAAATGATTTTATCTTTTGAAATGGCCATCTTTTATTAATTATTATTATTCTTTGACTTTTAAATGGCATGCTTCCTATGCATTTCTTAACCTGTTTTCAGTGAAGTTGAACCCAAATACTATGGCTGGAAAGTCTCTCAATGTTTTAAGTGACTGGAAACTCAGTGGAGGTTAAATAAACAGAGATGATTCAGGTTTTGCTACATTAAATATTTCAAACATTTGATGGTATCTATGTGGCTGTGTCTCAGGTTTTAGACAGAAGAATGGCAATAGATTCAATTAGACGGATGAGTTGCAAACTGATCCGCAGCACACTTGTGAAATCACGGGTTGTGTGTGGCATGATGGGTATGGCAATTATGCTGTGTAGGCAAAAGAAAAATTACAATTTCAAAGATTTGATTCTAGTATTTTTACGTCTGTATGTGATTTGGCGTTTGCTTGACAAATCTGGAAGTCATTATTTTGTTAAAAAGAACAAAAAAGTAACAAGAACAAAATTTCAGTCTGGGAGTAGGAAAAAGGAAATAAGAGAAAAATGAGCATTCATTACATGTTAAATAGTTGAATACAGATGCTTTGACTTGGTTTCCATAATGCACTTAAAAATCAACCCTTCCAGAGGTACATTTTTTAGTTTTAGCTCTGATGCTGTGTTTGCTATCACTGCACACCACACAAACACACACACACACACACACACACACACACACACACACACTACAAGTCAAAAGTTTGGAATAATTCAAATGTTTTTGAGAGAAGTTTCTTCTGCTCACCAAGCCTACATTTATTTAATCAAAACTATGGTAAAAATATATAATAAT
>NW_015539575.1:0-1528 GCF_001515605.1 Sinocyclocheilus anshuiensis | reverse complement strand
GGTGCAGGCACATTCATTGTTGCAAGTGGATTGACAGACACTGAATTATTAATCACCGCTGACACCGCTGAGTGGTCTTCCTTCTGTACTGCTTGGACCTTTTTCTTCTTGTTGAGCAGCTCCTCAAGCTGAAGCTGAGTCAGTTTTCTTTGCAGCTCTTTTTCTTGGGTCTTTATCTTTAGCTCTTGTCTTCTGTACTGTTCCACAGCATGGACCACATGGTCTCTAAACTCTTTGTGTGACTTTGAGTTTAGACCTACCACATCCTCCAGCTTCACTTTCACTGCTGCAGGCATGGCTTCCACAATGGCGGTCCTGAAGAGTGCTGTCAGTACTTTGTCTTGCTCAGGATCTCTTTCCAGTTCTTCTTTCCAACGTCTTAGTTGTCTCTGAATGTAGGTGGTGGGATTCTCAGTCTCCCCCATTGGCTCCCCCTTCAGGAAACTTGGATCAGTTTGCATTGGGTATTCAACTCTCAGAGTCATCCAGATGTCACGTCGATGTTTGTCAAAAGAAACTCCATCTGCTTGAGGCCTGTCCACAGCTCGAAGGAGGCCAGACTGCTTGAGAATGTCATTCATCTTGGAGGCCCCCAGGCACTTAGCAAGCAGAGCTTTGATGTCACCCAGGGCCAGAAGCTTTCCAGTTGTTTCTTCTTCAAATGTTCTGATCCATTTTCCAGCACCTTCATGAATGTCTGGAAGGCGGGAAACCAAAGTGTCGAGATCTTGACTTGCCCAGGGTATGTATTGAGCATGGCCTTGCTTGATTGAGGATTAGGCACTCAAATTTTGGGGCTTCTGCCCTTCCTGATGTCCTTGTTGGTCTGTGTTCTTCTCCTCCTCTTCGTCTTTGTGTTTGAAGAACTTGAAACTGATCATCTGGATATTCTATGTCTTGCATGACCAGTGTCCCAGCTACTTGCTTGTACTGCTTCCGCTGGACATAATCATGTGGGCTTGGGTGTGGTTGCATTGGTTCACGTTTGCCCATCAGTTCATCCAGCTCCTGTTGCAATGAGTCCACAGCCTGTTTGAAATCTTCTTTTGTCATGTGAACAGCTTGTTTGAGATTATCTCTTGTTCTGTTGCACCTATCCTCCATCTCATCCAGTACTTCCTGGACGGAGTCAGCAGATGTCACTGTTCCTTCAGATGCATCTTCAAGTCCTTCGGTTCGATAGTTCCGCACGTCTCCACAAGCTGATGTCAGGTGTTTGTGATGGTCTTCCAGTTCTTTGAGTATTGCTGAAAGACTATGATATGTATGTGGCTCACCTGATTTCTCCTCCTCTCTGTAGTCCTTGGCCCCTCCTCTTTCAATCCTTGGCACCACCCTGTGGGCTGTTCTCTCTCTCTCTCTTTGTTTTACTTGAGTCTTTGGTGTTGATGTTCTCAGCCCCTCCTCTTGTAGCTCCAGCCCCTCCCTCGTGGCTGTGTGTGTGTCTCTCTCTCCCCTGTTGTCTGCCATTCTCCTCAATTTCTCACTTCTGCAGCTCTGCTCATCTGTTTCAACAGCTGTACTTGCA
>NW_015539574.1:0-580 GCF_001515605.1 Sinocyclocheilus anshuiensis | reverse complement strand
GAGAACCTGCCATTCATAAACATTGGGTGGATCCTGTGGATTTAGGTCCCTCCAGAGGAATTGCAGAAGAGGCCTGTCTTCGGGAAGCAATCTGATCTGGTGGAACATCCCCCAGATATCACTGCTGATAGCAACTGAATGCTCTCTGAACCTGAGCAGCACTGCTAGAAGAGATAGGCCTAACACAGGACCAGGGAGCAAAAGCTTGTTAAGGTTTTGACCCTGATATTGAAACGAGCAATTAAATACCACCCTGTTCTTCCCGTTGTGTTGGACCAGGTGATGGGGAATGTACCAGGCACCCTGATCTTCCCGTTGTGTTGGACTAGGTGATGGGGAATGTACCAGGTGTTGGTTGGGCATTCTTCGGCACTTAGTTCCACCTTGACTGCATAACCTGCCCGCTCTAGTTTCTGAATCTCTGCTGTGTAAGCAGCTGCTTGCTCTGGATCTTTGGCCAGCCTTCTCTCTATGGCTCACAGATGAGGGAGAACAGCATTTTTGGGAGCCTTAAGGTCTGGCATGTCGTTAACGCGCAAAAGTGGGGTTGCATAGCGCTTGACGCCATCTACCTCTACTC
>NW_015539573.1:0-824 GCF_001515605.1 Sinocyclocheilus anshuiensis | reverse complement strand
CATTTCGTATGAGCAACTGTGCCATTGTCTGCGGCTTGGGTTTAATTGGCAGGGAATCGCATCCTTATTAGGAATAGACCGCCGCACTTTGTTCCAGCACAGGAGGCGTCTTGAAATCAGACAGTTGGAGTTTGCAGAACTGTCTAACTATGAGTTGAACACACTTGTGAGACAGATTTTGCAAAGAACCCCAAATGCAGGCGAGACCTACATTCTGGGCAGTCTCCGGTCTCGCTCTATCCGCATCCAGCGTTGGAGGGTGAGACAGTGTTTACATGAGATAGATCCCATTGGAAGGTCACTCAGGCGCCGACGTGCTGTCAGAAGAAGAATTTATTCTGTGCAAACTCCTAACCAACTCTGGTATGTCCAGCAGTTATTTGACAACTTCATAAAAATATCCCTTAAAATGAACTAATGTTAATGAATTAAGTATGGTATTTATGTTGTAATATAAATCATCCCGCAAAAATCATGTAAGCAACACTTTTACTAAACGATGGTTAATTTTCCTATTCCACGTGACATTATAAAACAATTAGAACAGTACAATTAAACACTTAGAAAATATAAGCTACTAATGAATTATCTCTCTTAACAGGCACATAGACGGAAACCATAAACTGGTCAGATGGAGGATGGTTTTCCACGGGTATGTTGATGGATATAGCCGCACCATTATTTATCTCGACTGTCTGAACAATAATAGAGCATTAAGTGTTATGTCTTTGTTCCAAGAAGGGGTTCAAAACTTTGGATTGCCATCAAGGGTTAGATGTGACCATGGCATGGAAAACATGGAGGTTGCACGTTACATGTTAAAT
>NW_015539572.1:0-1501 GCF_001515605.1 Sinocyclocheilus anshuiensis | reverse complement strand
AATGAGCAGCAGTGTGGACAGTGGGGTGGAGGTCCATGGTGGCAGTATTGTAAGTACTAATAGAAATCCAATAAACTTCTTCATAATATAAAAATAGTAATTAATTTTTCATAATTAATTTTTTTATGTTGTTTTTCCATAGGCCACTACGGTAATAATAAGCCGTACAGTAAGTTTATACTTGTCTTTAAGCTATGCATACATTTTTACACTGTGATAATTAAACGATGTTAGGTTGGACAGCTGTTGTGTTGTGCTGTTTTGCAGGACACCGAGTATAGCTCATCAGGAGAGGAGGGACCCCCAAATGTTCCTCCTCCTCCCCTTCCCCCAGTAGCTCCACCTTCACCTCCACCACCGCTGCCCTCCCCAGTACATCATCCTGCTCCTCGGGAAGAGCATGAAGAAGATGTAATGTATAGATTTATTGTGCCCTCTATAACTATGTAGTCTATTTGTGAAGGTTTTTTTTTTTTTTCTCCTCTCTGCAGTATTTCGCAGATGATGAGGAGGAGGAGGAGCAGCAAGAACAGGAGTGATTTTTTTTATATATACTTTTTAATAAATACTTTTTCAATTAATAGCTCTTATTATTGTCTTCTCATACCTTGTGTTTCATTTGCATGGATTTGTAGAAATAAAAATAAAACACATTAAAAATATAAGTGAGAAAAAAAATTAACTTAGGACAAATCTCTAGTGTGAGCACACAGCCTCTGAAACAGGGCAAACATTTTCTGAAGCACTGAGTCTGTTACGGGGCGAACGAGACGTGAGACGTGAGACGTGCGGATCCATCTGCAAAGCTTTTATTTAAAGGCGTGGTCATATAGCAGGCAAGGTTCTGACAATGGCAAACAGGTATATTGAGGGCAAGACAAAAGAGTAATCCAAACCGGGCGCGAGTCAGTCGACAGCGAACGTTATCCAGAGGGCTTGACAAGATGGGAAATCCAATAACAAGAGCAATAGTCCAGGCGAGGTGCAAACACAGTCCGAAAGAGAAAGGGTTAATCCAAGATAAACAGGCAAGAATCAGGTAACAAGGGAAAGCAGGCAAAACAAGACTGTCTACGAACTATGGACTGGAAACTAGGGCAGAAAACTGGCTCCGTAGTGTGCTACCACTAGGAGAGCGATATACGCAAACAATACTCGGCATGTGTAATAGCTTTCAGGTGAGCGTGTGATTGGTTACAGCTGTGTGCAATCAGTGCAATGGATGATGGGAAATGTAGTCCAGGGTATAGTGTAACAGTCTGTGTAGTGTGAGAGTCCATGTAGTGAGTGGGTGACCTCTGGTGGTGAGTGAACGGAAGTTCATAGACCGGATTCGTGACAGAGTCATCCACTGTTTTTTATTTTTTATTTCAGAATTGTTCAGCACACACACATTGTAATACTGTACACAGAAGCATATTATTAAATACTATTTGAATATTAATTGTTTTATTTGAATTTAAATTGTTTTTATTTAAATATGTGACCAAGGCACCACCTA
>NW_015539571.1:0-1003 GCF_001515605.1 Sinocyclocheilus anshuiensis | reverse complement strand
AGAAAAAATGAAAGCTGTTTTTGGCAAACGAGTTTATCTGTCCACGTTTCAAAGTTATGTTAATGCACGCACACGCCTGCCTGGCGAGGCTCTCCAAGTTTTTGCAGCAGAAATTAGCCATTTGGTGGATGAAGCTTTTCCCACATACGATGCTAATGCAAAGAATGGAGAAAAATTCAGACGTTTTGTTTGCTGGAATTGAACCTTATCTACAGCTTTGCATACATGAACAAGGTGTAGATACACTGGATGCTGCTCTTGCGTTGGCTCTGCAGATTGAACAGGCACACCAAGCCAGCAAGGTACTGCTGCCGTCTCACCCGCAACAGTGGACTTCCTCAGCAGCAGGAGTTTTTCCTGGATCTACCCTCAACGTTCTTCCACAGACTCCCTGCTCCACGATGTCTAAAGTACTTCCTGCGGTTCACTCAGCTACATCAGGGGACTTCATGAAACTTCAACGGTTAACAGGCAGAGGTATGCCGGCAGACACACTTCTTCACCAGATCGACAGCGTCGCAGTCTTACCCCGGATGATTCACGTAGGTGCACATCAGAACGTCGCAGGTATGACAGACATTCATATACTGACTGTGACTCTTTTTATGAGCGAAGTAGACCATCATACAGAGATACGAGTGGCGATAGGGACTATTACAAAGCACGCAGATATGAGGGCTATCGTGATCAAAGTCCTAGGATGTCACCGGAACGTGGACAGCGCATTACAGCTCGGGACTCTCTGGATCGTGCTTCTTGTTCAGACAATGGTCGAGGCCTGGATCCTGCTTCTTGTTCAGACAATGGTCGAGGCGACAGGTCATCGGATGGCTACTCAAAGCGGCGGAGTCATCGGTCTCCAAGTCCTGGTCACGTGCATTTCCAGTCTCCTTCACGTGTTTATACCTCTGACATCCATTTCTGGTGACACTTTAGATTCAGTGGGTACATTGTCAGAGAATGTCACTCTGGGAAAGCGTACAGTGTCACATTCATTTCAAGT
>NW_015539570.1:0-506 GCF_001515605.1 Sinocyclocheilus anshuiensis | reverse complement strand
ATCTCAATAACAGCTTGAATTATTTGAGGCATGAAGTCAGCAAAGCTTTTAAACAACACTTAAAGATCCCCAATGCAATTGCTGCAAAGGTATTGGCTGCACATTGTGCCGCTGAACCATATCCCTACTAGCAGAAATCCACTGTCCAGTTTTGGTGAGTCAGTGTCCTGTAGTATCAGTCTCCTGCTCTGAGCTGATGGGACTGAACCTGCTGTGCTCTCCTGCTGGTGTAGCCCACACCCATCAAGGTTCACTGAGTGAACTACACTGCACTAACAAATAAAATCATTTATTGCCACTTTCCACTCATCCCGTCACCTTGGATCAGTCATTAACAAGACATTTTCAAGCACTGCAACAGAACAAATGCTGACTGGATGTTTTGGCACTATTCTCTGAAATCCGTCCAGACAAGTGTTAATTTCGTTGACAAATAATTTTCGTGATAATTTTCGTCAACAACATTTTTTTCACCGATGACAACGAGACGATAACGAACTAAATCT
>NW_015539569.1:479-885 GCF_001515605.1 Sinocyclocheilus anshuiensis | reverse complement strand
AATCCACAAGTATACAAGACTCCAGTGTGCTGCATGTTTATTATAAACAAATCCATCATAAAGGTGTTTTTAACTTCAAATCGTTACTTCTGGCAAAAAATATGAGTCCTCTGTCCATAATATTGCTTTCTCCAGTAAAAAAGTTGTTTTGTCTGAATCAGGGGAGAAATATGCACAGATCAAGCACTGTTTACGAGCAATAACAGTCCAATGGATTTTGGACTGGCATTTTGGCCAGAAGCAATGGATTAAAGTTAAAAGACTTAAATGATGGGTTTGTTTCTTATGAACACATAGCTTTTCACTTCACAAGACAATAATTGATGAGTCTTGACAATTACTTGTGGATTATTGTGATGTTTTTATCAGCTGTTTGGACTCTCATTCTGACGGCACCCATTAACTG
>NW_015539569.1:0-461 GCF_001515605.1 Sinocyclocheilus anshuiensis | reverse complement strand
TCATTCTGACGGCACCCATTAACTTCAGAGGATCCATTGGTGAGCAAGTGATGTAATGCTAAATTTAACCAAATCCGTTCTGATTAAGAAAAAAACTCTTCTACATGCTGGATGGCGCAAGAGTAAACTTTTTATTTTTGGGTGAACTATTCCTTCAACCACACACTATCGCTTCACCGGAAAAGCTACACTCTTTTGGAAATAACACTACTGACAAATGTACTTAAGTTAGAGCGTTGCTACTTTGTTTACCACCCAACACTATATTCTAGTTATGTTGTTTATATGTGTTTATGTCTCAGGGCAGCATCTGCAAGAGCTGCAGAACATCAGAGTTCTTCCTGAATCTTGGCTGCTTCACATCCTGTCTAATCATTACCACACTGTAAGTGTGTGTAGAGATGACAAACACAACGCTACATTCAACCCACCCATCACTCCAGATGTAGTGCCATACATAA
>NW_015539568.1:0-533 GCF_001515605.1 Sinocyclocheilus anshuiensis | reverse complement strand
AGCTACATTTAAATAAACAAATTTAGTTGACTAATTTTCAAAAAAAATTTTTTTTTTTTAAATGTAGCTAAAATCAATTGTTTGCAACCACTTACCTTAAAAAATGTAGTATCATTTTTTTCAGTGTGTATAACTGTGTGCCTGCCGGCTTGAGCCTGCATTATTTTAAGAATTCTGATATCATCCCATACCATTACAGCCCCACCTCACACATTATCTTTCACAGAAGTTTCTGTCAACAGCAGCTTAGCAGGTCAAGGAAAGGAACGAGTTCATTTCCAAATGGTTAAACAGTTAATGATGACATCATCGCGAAACCAGTCTTCTATTCATGCTCTTTTTTTTCTCTTTTCCTGGGCCATCTCATTGTAATGAGGGTGAGGCGGAAGCATTTCAAGCTTCTTTATACCTTAAAAAAAACTTTTGAACGTTTATGATTTATTGTCATATCTTATTATTTGAAGATTAACCAGCTCGGCAACGCTGACGTATTAGCTAGCAAAGAGGAATTAACACGACATTACATCAAAGTT
>NW_015539567.1:388-563 GCF_001515605.1 Sinocyclocheilus anshuiensis | reverse complement strand
GAGCGTGTAATTGGCATGCTGACTGCAGGAATGTCCACCAGAGCTATTGTCCGTGAATTCATTTCTCTTTTCTCTACCATAAGCCGTCTCCAAAGGCGTTTCAGAGAATTTGGCAGTACATCCAACCGGCCTCACAACCGCAGACCACGTGTAACCACACCAGCCCAGGACCTCC
>NW_015539567.1:0-266 GCF_001515605.1 Sinocyclocheilus anshuiensis | reverse complement strand
AACCAAAGAATTTCTGCACAAACTGTCAGAAACCGTCTCAGGGAAGCTCATCTGCATGCTCGTCGTCCTCATTGGGGTCTCGACCTGACTGCAGTTCGTCATCGTAACCGACTTGAGTGGGCAAATGCTCACATTCGATGCCATCTGGCACTTTGGAGAGGTGTTTTCTTCACGAATGAATCCCGGTTTTCACTGTACAGGGCAAATGGCAGACAGTGTGCATGGCGTCGTGTGGGTGAGTGGTTTGCTGATGTCAACGTTGTGGA
>NW_015539566.1:742-877 GCF_001515605.1 Sinocyclocheilus anshuiensis | reverse complement strand
AAGAATCAAAAACATTAAACAAGATTAGTTTTCACTTAATAAAATTAATTCATTTATTTGGAATTAATTTTCTAAGACAACAAACTTAACATTTACCATGAGATTAGTAAAACGACAATGAACATTAAGATGCGA
>NW_015539566.1:0-662 GCF_001515605.1 Sinocyclocheilus anshuiensis | reverse complement strand
ACTTGACTAACAAGCAAGTTTTAAGAACACACATACATACATATATAATTATATTTAGAGAGGCTGAAGTTACCTTGGTAGAAGACCACAATGTCGTTTATATAGCAAACATGGACTTTTACCATGGTAACTTCAGCCTAAAATATGTTAACAAGGCAGGTAAGGATAGCTGACCACATTAATCCTCAAATATTAGAGGATTTTATCCTTTAAAAACAACACTAATATAACTACATATATATATACTACGTGTACATTATTTTATAAATAAATTATTTTATTGTCTACTAATTACCACTTGGCATGAACAGACTTGACTCATCAACAGCAGGTTACAACATCAATACACGACAAGAGACAAAGGCTACATGAGGGCTATAGCTGCATCCCAATTCAAAGATTGCATCCTTCGGAGGACGGGTCCTTCAAAGGATGGGGCCAACACAGTCTTCAAAGGATGCTCCGAGTCTAGCCTTCGCAGGATTTCCTGATTGCGCCAGCAGGTGTTCCCGATTAATGCTCCTGTCGCGTGGCAACGGTGCGAGAAGAGAGCTGCCATATATGTTATTTGTTAATGAAAACGAAAATAACTGGAGCCTGAATTGTTAGTTTTTGACTTAATTACCGAATTACACTTTAAATGTAAGACTTACTTTAATATT
>NW_015539565.1:684-1476 GCF_001515605.1 Sinocyclocheilus anshuiensis | reverse complement strand
TCTAAAATTGCTCTTTAAAGCATTAAAAACACTAAATTAAAAGTTGCGTTGCTGGGTTTTAAAGCAGGTTTGATTTTGATTTTTTTTTTTTTTTTAAGTCTGTATTTACAGCAATAATACAGATCTCTGATTACTGTCTACTCTGTTCAAATGTGGATGAATGGCTACAGGTAGACGTGTGCACACACTGCCAGAGCTGTGTGAGATCAGTAACATGCTGCTTTTGTGGGGGTGGGTAGAGGTGTTATATACTGTATGTTGTTCCTCTAGCTCTGAATGGAAACATGCAACATGATTTCTGATCTTAGTCATTATAAAATTATATAAAAAGTATGTTTTATATGAATTTAATACATTTTAATCAAATTTAATTTTACATTTTTTTCACTCAGCATGATTCGTTACAAACACTTTACAATAAAGTGTCACTGTAGCAAATTAGCAAAAAAAAGGGAAATGTATATAAATAATTACAATTAATTATGATTAATTACAGTTATTTATATCAGCTGCCAGTAGTAACTGTAGCAGAATTAAATTGCCCTCAACTAATCTTTTTTTCTTTTTTTTTTACTTTCTTTCCTTCTTTCCAATTCACGGTAAGATTACTATATGTATATGTATGTGTGCACCTTCTTCCGAGGTTTGAAGAGTGATGAATTCCAAAGATGTTCTGACTCGATGGTGATTGGGAGTTTCTTCCCAGTGGAAAGTGAAAAAGAGCTAAGAGAGACATCAGCTGAGATCCTAGGATCTTTGGTGAATGGAAAGTCAAGGCCGAGGCCTGGCAGG
>NW_015539565.1:434-667 GCF_001515605.1 Sinocyclocheilus anshuiensis | reverse complement strand
TCTTCGGTTAATGTAAAGACAAGGCCGAAGCCTGGTGCAGACTTAAGAGTTGCAGAAGCGTTCTAGCTCACATTCTCATCTTCTCAGAATCTAACAGAACCGCAG
The DNA here is from genome assembly GCF_001515605.1 of Sinocyclocheilus anshuiensis. Lineage (NCBI taxonomy): Eukaryota > Metazoa > Chordata > Actinopteri > Cypriniformes > Cyprinidae > Sinocyclocheilus > Sinocyclocheilus anshuiensis. Next base: position 562 of record NW_015539565.1, on the reverse strand, counting down.
ACTGAAGGCGGGTCACTGATGTGTGAGGACTTTAAGGTCTGAGAAGATTAACGCCTCTCAGGATGGGCTTGTGCAATGAGAAAAGGCTGAAATTCCAAGCGGGAGGTTGGAAATACTGGGGAGTTTTA
>NW_015539565.1:0-167 GCF_001515605.1 Sinocyclocheilus anshuiensis | reverse complement strand
CAGTATACAATACAAAAGACAATATACAAGAACAGTAACAACATACACAATGACCTGAAGTATGTGTTCATTCAAAGAAAGGTTTTCCTATGAATTAATTAGAGAAGAGTCCATTTTTATATGCATTATGTGTCTGTTTTAGAGAGACTTGAGTAAGAGTTGCTCTG
>NW_015539564.1:0-794 GCF_001515605.1 Sinocyclocheilus anshuiensis | reverse complement strand
ACAAACAAATAAAGAAACGTGCTGCAAATACTCACAACACAACCAGATACAGAAACGCAAGTACAGACCACAACAGGAGGACCCCAACAATGCCAAAATTACCCCAACAAAACAAAAAAGAATTTATTTATTTATTACCATTTGTGGTTATACAAATTATTACCATTTGTATAACCACAGTTGTACAAATACCATGGTTAAACTATGCTTAGTGTAGTAAATCCATGGTTAATTTGTGGTTACCATGGTTTAACTATAGTAACCATTTTTTGTTTTTATTTATTTTTTACATAATAAATGTATTTATTAATTAATTAATTTTAATAGTAAAACCATATGGTTAATTTTTATAAGGGAAGTTGTAAGGTAAGTTAGCCAGCTTACATGCTTTCACAGTTACAGTAATTGTGTATTTCGTCAGCTTATTTAGGCTAATAATTTCAACAACAAAAAAGAAGAAACAAAGGAATCGTATGATCAGGATGTTAAAATAAATAAAAAATCTCACCATTCAGAGCAAACATTGATAAATATGTCCCAGCCATGTTCGTCACTTTGCGTGTTTTTTAGCGCGTTTCTTTATTTGGTTGTGTTGTGAGCATTTGCAGCGCATTTCTGTTTTTTAGCGCGTTTCTTTATTTGGTTGTGTTGTGAGCATTTGCAGCGCATTTCTGTTTTTCCAGCGCATTTCTGTTTTTGCAGCACGTTTCTTTATTTGTTTGTGCTGTAAGTATTTGCAGCGCGTTTCTGTATTTGCAGCGCGTTTCTTTATTTGTTTGTGTTGTGAGTATTTG
>NW_015539563.1:0-545 GCF_001515605.1 Sinocyclocheilus anshuiensis | reverse complement strand
TAGCACGGCGTAGTTGTACTGGTTCCCCATATGCGTCTAGTGAGAGGCAGTACGAGTGAAGTATCGAAAGGGAACGTACTTGGTTACTATTGTAACCTCAGTTCCCTGAAATACGGGAATGAGTACTGCGTTGATTGCAGTGCTATGGTGCTGTACGACTCAGTCGTCGCTTCAGTCGATGTAAACAGGAGGATCCTATGGCGATGCGGCTGCTTATATAGCCAGATGCCCCGCCCATTCTGGCGGGCTTTGGCGGGCATCGCCACCATAGGCTCTTGCAGCACCACTGCCGAGCCATTGGTTCGTTTTTAAAGCACTGCACGAACCAATGGACGTGCAGTAACACTGCGTTATTTAAAAAAGGCTTCAGTTATCGGAGAAAAAGGAGTTTTCCCCATATGCGTCTAGTAAGACGAAGTACTTGTTCCCGTATCTCAGGGAACCAAAATTACGATAGTAACCGAGTACGATTTATGTAAAATAAGCTGTTACATAAAAACAAATTAGGCTTATTAGGCTACATTGTGAACTTTTATTGTGAAGAA
>NW_015539562.1:0-533 GCF_001515605.1 Sinocyclocheilus anshuiensis | reverse complement strand
GTATTTTATATTTATAGATTTTATTTTCGGCAAGTCGTAATTTCAACATCGTCGGACATTGATGCTCATTGCTCATAAGTTTCTTCATATTGCGTTAGTATCTGATAACACCAGATCAGCAAAAGAATAAAAATTGCACTATGAAAGATCTCCATGATTAGCCTGTTTTTGCACTTCCTGTTTCTCCCTGCTTGAGAATTTCTGTCCAAAAAATGGATGACCTTAGCACACGTTTAGAATTTCTGGTTCACTTGCAAAAAGGGCAGTGTGAAAGCGAACCGCACCAAACTTTTTTTTCCTCAATCTACACTCCGTCCCTCATAATGACACAGCGAAAACAGAATTTTCGAAGTGAAAAAAATCAACATTGTATTTGGTCCGGACCAAAGCAAGTGAACTAGCGGACTTTCCTGGTGTGAATACACCCTTAGCTTCAGTCTATATGTTCCCATGGTGTAGCATGTATGGGTTTTTATTAGGATTTTATTGGGTTACCCACAAAATTTAGCGTGTAGAGAGAAAAAAAAAAAAAA
>NW_015539561.1:631-893 GCF_001515605.1 Sinocyclocheilus anshuiensis | reverse complement strand
ACTGTAAAATCTTTTCATGCATCTGAGTCTCTGGTTGCATATTATTAAAATCTTTATTCTTTTATGAGTTTTGTATTATTGCAGTTCTATGATACTATGTGATAATGTGAGGAAATTGTATAAATTTTATATATATATAAAATATATGTTTTAGAATTATGGGTTATAAAGAGATTTCAATTCTGTCACTCATAGACATGAAGAATCAGCATGTGAATCTCAGCAATGGTGACAAAATATTCTGATAATTTTGATATGATTT
>NW_015539561.1:0-529 GCF_001515605.1 Sinocyclocheilus anshuiensis | reverse complement strand
CGTGCTACAAATAATGGACTTGAAAACTTTAAACATCATTTCCAAGCATTAGCCTATACCGTAAATAAAACAGCTTGTGAATAGTCACGATTCACGTAACGTTATTTACTTCAGAAAAATCAACAATAGGGCCTAAGTTAAGTTAACCGAGTTGGAGCCCATAACGTTTGGGGGGCCGTACACATTTTTTGCATGGGCCCGGGGCTGACCCGCTACGCCACTGTCTCCCTACGACTGTGATCATAAGGCTTCAGTAGATATCAACACATGAACAATAGGCTACTATATGAGCTACAGCCTTATTTTAATAGACATAACATTTGAAAATGAAAATGTGTCAAACTGGGTAGACCAGTTTCAAAACATTTTCAAATAGGCCTATGTATAAACATTTATTAATCATTTATCAATATATAGGTTATTAATATAAACATGTAGAGGTACCTAAAACTAATTGCTCTTGTAATAAGCAGCTGAAAGACGCGAAAAAACAAAAACGAAAAAACAAAACCTGAACTCTGAAATAATA
>NW_015539560.1:0-494 GCF_001515605.1 Sinocyclocheilus anshuiensis | reverse complement strand
CAGTTGACGGATTTGTCACTGGCCCAATCGGGCCACTGCCGCGTCATTAAAGAACATTTGTATCTTGCAGGGCTCCAGACTGCGACTAAAATGCGAAAAAATGTGCAAATGAATAAAAAAATATTAATTTGCGAGTGAAGTTTTTGCTGAGGTCGCCAGTGGCGACTATATAATTCCTGCAAGGTGCGAAAGACAACTTCATTCAGTACTCGCGCGCTGTTCTGTGTGTACAGCGCGCGCACAGACAGCAACGTCTCTGATGCCAGAAACCCGAGTTAAGTTTCTTTCCACGTATTTCTAGCATTTGAATGGACAAATACATACAAAAGTATGTCAAAATACCCGTCTTGGTGAGTAACTTTGTAGCTTTAACAATGATTAATCTATATTTAACTTATACAGTGAAGAAGAGATGCACCGATCGACCGGGCATTTTTAAATTTTTTTATTTCAGACTAGGGCTGCACGATAAATCGCATGCGATATTTAATGCG
>NW_015539559.1:597-819 GCF_001515605.1 Sinocyclocheilus anshuiensis | reverse complement strand
TTTCATTTATTAAGGGAAAAAAGCTGTCCAAACCTGCCTGGCACTCCATGAAAAACGATAAATCTAATAAATCTAATAACTGGTTGTGCCACCCTTTGCAGCAACAACTGCAATCAAGCATTTGCGATAACTGGCAATGAGTCTTTCACAGGAATTTTGGCCCACTCTTCTTTGCAGAATTGTTTTAATTCAGCCACATTGGAGGGTTTTTGAGCATGAATG
>NW_015539559.1:0-231 GCF_001515605.1 Sinocyclocheilus anshuiensis | reverse complement strand
CACCACATTTTACTGTTGGTATGATGTTCTTTTTCTGAAATGCAGTGTTGGTTTTACACCAGATGTAATGGGACACACACCTTCAAAAAAGTTCAACTTTTGTCTCATCAGTCCACAGAATATCTGCCCAAAAGTCTTGGGGATAATCAAGATATTTTTTTGGCAAATTTGAGATGAGCCTTTGTTTTCTTTTTGGTCAGCAATGGCTTTTGCCTTGGAACTCTCCCATGG
>NW_015539558.1:395-718 GCF_001515605.1 Sinocyclocheilus anshuiensis | reverse complement strand
GTGAGCGAAAGATCTGATTTTTTGTGCCAGTGTAAACGCAGCCTTTCAGTCTGATGTCTAAATCTGATAGGCTGACTTTTTCCGGATTTATAGGAAATCTTCTGTTTAGTAAAAAATGAAGGTGAAAGGAAAATATTTTTGAATGTTTAACTATAGGAAGTGTCTTTTTTTTTCTTCAAGATTTTCTGACATTTTGCCAACATTTGAAAGGTTTCCAGAGTGATCTCATTTTATTAGCTCTATGCTATGTTTATTAGCTCTTGCCGGCAGCCATATCACCCTGCAGCCCAAGACTGGTTGCCCACTGAAGCTAAGCAGGGTTG
>NW_015539558.1:0-173 GCF_001515605.1 Sinocyclocheilus anshuiensis | reverse complement strand
CTTCGGATGAGACGTTAAACCGAGGTCCTGACTCTCTGTGGTCATTAAAAATCCCAGGATGTCTTTCGAAAATAGTAGAGGTGTGACCTCGGCATCCTAGCCAAATTTTAATGATTAATTCCTTACATTTTATATAGCGCTTTTCTGGGCACTCAAAGTGCTTTACATAGAAG
>NW_015539557.1:416-894 GCF_001515605.1 Sinocyclocheilus anshuiensis | reverse complement strand
AAGCGGATCCCATATGTGTAAAGTCCACGGTATAGCCTCAGAGCCGTGTTTCCTCGGCAGACTTCTGCCATTCCATGAGGGTTCAATCACCTCCAATTTTCCATGTGCACCTAAACGGATGTTCATATGTGTATTTGCTTCCGAAACCTCCTTCGGGAAAGATGGAGCTTCTGCAACGTCCCGGTCCTAAATGGAACGGGTACGTTTTCCCAGTGTTATCCAGTCTTACTGAGTGGGTAGTGCCATAGCAGCAGTAGCTGGTCCTCTTGTGGTAAGCCCTGCCCTGCGCCAAAAAGTAGGGGCACAGGAGGCTCCCACAGGACACTGGAAGTGGCAGTATCTGGCCTTGTGGTAGGGATCCCAATTCGCCGGTCATCCGACGTGACGTCGAGAGTGACCGACTGAAAGGGAATGTCTCGGTTACATATGGTAACCCTCGTTCCCTGAAGGAGGGAACGGAGGCGTCACGTCCCGTCAC
>NW_015539557.1:0-168 GCF_001515605.1 Sinocyclocheilus anshuiensis | reverse complement strand
AGATGTGACGTCTCCATTCCCTCCTTCAGGGAACGAGGGTTACATACGTAACCGAGACGTTTCTATTTGCGTCTATTACTGTTTTCATTTTTTTCTCGCTCCGTTTCTTTTCTCTCTCGCTCCGTTTTTTTTTCACAAGTTCATCAAACAACAGTGGTAAGTCAGAAT
>NW_015539556.1:0-534 GCF_001515605.1 Sinocyclocheilus anshuiensis | reverse complement strand
TATGAGAAGACGCTTCGCTTAATTATTCACAACAGCATATGTTGACTTGCTATGACAGTGACAGACGTTTCAGACAGTGAGATGACATTGCGCACATTAACTGAGAGAAACGTTCATGGATCGAAGAAGAGTGTTTGTCTTTGCTTTGTAATAAGAGATCAAGAGTGTTTGTTTTTGCTTTGTAATAAGAGATAGGCACAAATGCGATTCATTCACTTGGTGAGCATGACCGTTTTTACAGCTCTGTGACACACAACCCGTCAAAAAGCCTATATAAACGCCACAGAATAAGCCTTAAAAGTTCTCAGAGGTGCAACAGCGCGTTCATATATATGTTTTCGATGCAAAGTGCAAATGGGTGTGCATTTATTTGTGTTTTTAACTTGATGGGAGCGAAATGAAACTGTCTGAACGCGAAGCTGTGTGTGTTGTCCGTCTCCCCTCTTCCCCCTCCGCCCCCCTTATAACTGGTTTTGTGGTCCGAGGTCACAAATGTTTATTGAGCACCAAATCAGTATAATATAATGATTTCTG
>NW_015539555.1:435-557 GCF_001515605.1 Sinocyclocheilus anshuiensis | reverse complement strand
TAGAATGACTTTATGGTATTTAATCTATTAACACATGAAAGCACAATCTGCATCAAAAATGTCTGTAATTTGGCCTATATTTCATAACTCCCTTACATTACATTAAATTGGCCTATATGTCT
>NW_015539555.1:0-380 GCF_001515605.1 Sinocyclocheilus anshuiensis | reverse complement strand
AAGCTTATATAAGCTTCTGTATAAATATGCAACATTTCTGCCACAATATCAGTTACGGTTACTACAGTAAATCAAAATGTTGGTGATTTGTGGATTGAAAAGTATTCTTACTGCATTGTTGTCGCACAATGTTTTTCCTATTTTCCGCGTTAGTGTTGTTGAGAATGTCAGCGCTGTTTCATCTGCCTTTGACATCTGCGGTTTGTATGGAAACCTCTTCTCCAAACTCAAATGCTTCTCACAGCGCTGTTTAGTGGTCTCGTGATCGAGATCAGTCAATTTGTTCTGAGCTCGTGCTGCGCTGTCTTTAGGCAGAGCTAAAAACTAGGGCTGACCGATTTTGGAAAATAATCTAATTGCGATTTTTTTTACCAATATTG
>NW_015539554.1:928-1207 GCF_001515605.1 Sinocyclocheilus anshuiensis | reverse complement strand
CTTGCATTAAGAAACTTTATAGGAGTATTAACAAACTCGTCGCAGCGATATTTCCTCACATGATAAATTGAAGCCTCATGTTAATGTATGCACGCTCCGCCTTGCAAGAAGTCGATTGGAAGATCGCGCCGTGGGACGGACTTATGCCGCGGATCAAAAACCCAATGCAAGACACATACTTGTTTGCTTGCTTTTTCGCCTTTCGCCGTGTTAATAGCACTCCAACTTGTGCTCACACGCTTACCATCAAAGCGATCGGTCATCCAAAACTCAAACACT
>NW_015539554.1:0-146 GCF_001515605.1 Sinocyclocheilus anshuiensis | reverse complement strand
CTATCAAATTTGAAATCAGTTCTAATCAGGTTGACTCCGAATTTTAAAATTCGAGTCCTCTCAAAACCTGAATTAATTAATAATTAATTCCCTAAGAAAAATAATCTGACATTACATGTGGTGGAGAAAATAGCTGGCAAAGATTT
>NW_015539553.1:0-488 GCF_001515605.1 Sinocyclocheilus anshuiensis | reverse complement strand
GATTACATTTGATTACTTTTTGATTACTTTTCAAAATTTCTAACATTTTCAACTGTTAATCATTTTCAAACATGTAAACCAGGCAAGGTTAACCTCAACACTGAAAACTGTCAGACTTTCAAAATCCTTCATCACTTTAATTAAGATTATAATATTTTAATTTTAAAGAAGAAATTGGATGCAAAATATCTTCATTTGCATATAAAAATGTGTCTTAGCAGTGTGTGGACATAGCCACCCTACAATGATAAAAAATCGCTTCTTTTTTAAATCCCCCAAAAACCTAAACAGTCTCAATTATCAAGCCATTTTGATTTTGGAGTGATTACCAGGGCTCTCTTCCACCTTCAATACCACGACTGAGGTGAGAACCTTGAGCAAGGCACCAAACCCCCAACTGTTCCCCTGTTTTTTTGTTTTTTTTTATGATTATTTGTGAATCGCATTTGCTCTTCCACAGAAGAGAGGGGCGGGGTGAGCAGAGCTCA
>NW_015539552.1:0-899 GCF_001515605.1 Sinocyclocheilus anshuiensis | reverse complement strand
AGTTCTCTGGGAACCACCCTGGTGGCTAGTTCCTAAAACCAAATTTCTATAACTACCCAGTGCGACAGGGGCTAATGTCACCCTCAGGGTCCACAGTCCATAGTCCGCCCGCACCCGCACTCGCCCACCAAGAGTTGTCCCGCACCGCACCCTGTTGCGTTGGGTCCTGCGGTACTCCAGCGGGCGGCGGGAGTGCAGGTCTCTAGTCCACAGCCTTTCTTGTCTGATGAAAGTATTTCTAATTAAACGTAGCAACATACTGACTGGCAGAATTGTTCTTAAAGCAAGTTCATGACCCTATTACGTACCATCCTCCAATCTTAATTTGAAAAAAATGTTGTCATCTGTTAGAGAGTCAACTTTTTCCTGAAGACGAAGAATATTCTGCATTTGTATCTCTATTGTCTGTTTTGCTTTGTCAAGAGCAATCTGTAAAGTGGGTGCACCATATAAAAAAGAAATAAAAAATATGTAACTTGGCTGAAAGCAAAATAAAAAAAAATGTGTCTCACTTGAATTAGGCCTAATTCAATTAATTATTTATAAAGTAACATGAATTCATGACTTGTTAATGTATCATTATGTCATGACTTGTCTTGGAGGGGCACATCTTTAAAAGGTTATCAATTACACATGTTCTATACATATTCAGCTCATCTAAATCAGATATTTGGTGCTTTTCGGTGGTTTGTAAAGAAGTGGAAGAGCAGAGGTGCTGTACCTTCAAGTGTGCTTTTAAAAAGCTAACATTTTTAAGTTAAATAAGAGTATTTTGCATACATGAAATGCTAAGTATTATTTCAAAGCTAATCAGTGAAGCTATCATTTTTTCACAAAAAAACTACAGAAATGTAATTTCCACCACACTGCCCTCTGTGGTGGAAATGACAGCATGTGGT
>NW_015539551.1:0-537 GCF_001515605.1 Sinocyclocheilus anshuiensis | reverse complement strand
TTTGTATTATCTGCACAAACTAAATGAAAATGCATGTACATCTTTTGAGGTTGCAGTGTCCAAATTTATCTGAAAAAAGCCTTATGGATAAAAATGAGCACTTTAAAGTCCAAATTTATCTGAAAAAAGCCTTATGGATAAAAATGGGCACTTAACATTTTTTAATATCTGTGTATTTAAAAAAAAAACATTCCTTCAAAAACCATAGTTGGAAATACAAGAGGCCTTGAAAATTTGTATACATCACCGTATTTCTATGCTGGTGACACCATTGCTTTGTGTATGGAGTACCAGGATCACAATTTCAAACTTATTTCCAGGTAATTGTATTCTTACTGTCACTAACACTACATAAGTACATCATGATATTTTGTGTGTGTGTTATTATCTCAGCTCGATTATGGAATTGACCATTTGAATAAAACCATGTTTTTACAACCATACTTTTAACCGCTTATTTAGTTACCTTGAAAACTGAAATGAAAATCATACGACTTTTGTCAAATGTCAAAATATAATATATATAATAATATATTA
>NW_015539550.1:3463-3616 GCF_001515605.1 Sinocyclocheilus anshuiensis | reverse complement strand
TACATACACACATACATATACATACATACATACACATATACATACACACATACATATACATACATACACATACACATATATACACACATACATATACATACATACATACACATATATATACACACATACATATACATACATACATACATACAC
>NW_015539550.1:0-2653 GCF_001515605.1 Sinocyclocheilus anshuiensis | reverse complement strand
GGGTTAAATGCAGAGCACTAATTCCGAGTATGGGTAACCATACTTGGCCACATGTCACATGTCACTTCATGTCACTCTCTCACCCCCACTGAGTTTTAACAGAACCCCTAAGGCGTGAGGTGAGTTTGGTGGGGGGTAATTGAGAATAAATGGGGGAAAGTCACATGAGAGGAGGCAATGCCTTCATCACGGTATGATTGGGTATGACTGGTTATGTTCAGCTGTGATTGGTTCATGCGATAAATCCCACCTCTTTTTTTCATGCGCGTTCCACGTACGCCATTATATTGTTCTGAATGAACAATATAATGGCGTTAATAGGAAGACTATTTAAAAAAAGTAAGTAAACAGCTCACACACTTAGATATGTCCACTTTTTTACTGCCTTGAGTTATTATTTTGGAATAAATGTAAAATGCTTAAATGCTTGATGAGATTCATACTTGGCTTTAATAAATAGAATATTGATTACATTGTTAATGTAAAAATATAAAATTGAAAGGCGCCCCTTACCCCTTCTGATAGTGTAAGTAATGTTTCTAAATATTAAATAAACATATATACACAGTGTGTGTGTGTGTATATATATATATATATATATATATATTAACGATACACGTATTCGTATTGATCCATTCAGTACGAGGATTTCGGTTCGATATTCATTACAAACCGAACGATTCGTTGCACTAATTCTATTACATTTGGAAAATAAAAGAGCTTTACTTTTTTTTTTTTTTTCAGTAGAAGCATTTTTAGAGGTGGTCTCAGACATTTGGCCCCTAGATACTGTATGAAACACTATGATTTATGTATAACTTCAGCCATTTTTTCCAACAGGCTCAGTCTGGCCACAATTATCCCTCTTAGCTTTTTAAACCTGGCCAGAGAGAGAGGCCTTTAACACGCATTCAGGATCAGCTCCTTATGCTCTCTTTCAGTTTTGGCATGTGAAGGCGGTCCTGGATAAGCACGCGGGGACAGAGGATGTGTTGCCTACATGGGCTTCACTTCTGCTCCTGCTTCAATAGTACATCATAAATAAAATATGACACGGCCTTCCAATCGGGGATAGTATCATGAGCACACACATACACACTTTCGGACAAGGGAATAGTCCTGGTATATGAAAGAGGGAAGATTCTGATGACCTTATGTTTTTTCTCAGGCTCTAAACCTGAGGGATAGATTAAGATTTTAATGTTAACTCTACCCTTTTAATGTAATATTGACACTTTTTTTTCCTTAATCCTGTAGTCTGACAAATTAGTCAGAAAAATCTTTTTATTTTTTTTTACTAGACTGTATGTTGAACGTTTTGACCCAACAGTAATACTATATGTGTGTATGCAGTATATAAAAATCTTATGTTTTTATATTTCTTTATATCTCTTTTTATCACATACTGTATCTCTTTATACATCAGGCTTTCATGGTAATTTATTCATCACAACAAAAATGCATTTTTCATTGCATTAAACATTTTATAAAAATTGTATATATATATATATATATATATATACACATACAGTGTTGGGCAAGTTACTTCCAAAATGTAATACATTGTATATTATTTATTACTGCCTTTTGAAAGTAATTAGTTACATTACAATATTACTGTCTCTGAATTGTAATGTGTTACACTACATTTGAGTTACTTTTTAGTTACTTTCACTTTCAAGCACAAACCGCAATTACATTTAGAAATGATAGCGGTAAATAAAGCTGAATGTTTATGAGCCCTAATGTACAAACAATAAACACAACAGCTAGCCTATAGGCTATTTTAGTTCTCCTGACTCCACAACAAATTCTTTACATTTAACGGTATTCAGAACAAAACGAATGAAAAATATAAGTTGATAAACAAGTCAAAACGAATTAATTTAACGCGAAACTGAAAGCAAACGCAGCCTACCTCTCTCATTCGGCACGAATCCAAATGTTTCCATATTCGCAATGTATTTGTTTGCTAAACTATTATTTATTACGTAAACTAGGCTTTGTACTTAACGCGGATTGTACTACGGACTATTTTAATTAACGAGTGTATATGTTTGATTGACTGTATATTATTCTGATAACGAACAGGCTGCAAAATTTGCAATGCTGTATTGTGTGTGCGTGAGGCGCCTTCGAGATCGAACAGCGGAAAATGCTCCGTAATTTTTGATCATACAGATCATTCGAAACTGCAATGTGTTGACTTTTATTTTAGGATGCGCTTTCTGTCATCTCGGTTTCCTTTTCGTGAACTTGTTTGTAGAGCACCGCGCCACACAAAAATGAACCAAACTCAGCAGCATATACACTGTTTAATATATTTAATAGTGTATATATTTGTTAATCTGTTAATTATTTAAGTCAAATATATTTCGCGTATTCATTCCTTTCATATATAGACTATAATTGAATAAAAACAGCTTTTGTTATTTTTAGTTAAACTTCATTTCTACTGCTTGTGTGTTGGTAAATTCACCACTTAATTTTTAGTTAAAATATGTTGTTGTAACATCCGTTACCGAGATTGTAATGAGTAAAATATTACCCAAATTTGATTAGTAATGTGTTATATTACTGTGTTACAGGAAAAAGTATATTACTGTAATGTCGTTACTTTTGTAACGTTACTCCCAACACTGTATATATATAT
>NW_015539549.1:1175-1411 GCF_001515605.1 Sinocyclocheilus anshuiensis | reverse complement strand
GTCATAAGTTAATATAGTTAACTCACAGGAAGGTAGAATGTGTTGTTGTCCATGTAAGATATGGGATGTCCATCAGGCTGAAGAAGTGTCTCATTTGATGCATTATAAACAGTATCTGTGGATGTTAGGTTGTCTTCTACAAAGAACTGCAAGAGATAATTAAAATATAATGATTTTTTTTTTAAGAAGAAGAAGAAGAAGAAATGCACTCTCTCTCTCTCTCATATCTTAGTTAT
>NW_015539549.1:0-1165 GCF_001515605.1 Sinocyclocheilus anshuiensis | reverse complement strand
GTCCATGTTTTTGCCACAAAATTACGTTTTATTATGTACGGAAAGCACATACTCTATCTCTCCCGCTCTCTCTCCCTCACAGACGCACACACATACAGTTTGCACACGCGTTAACATAAGCTCTGTTGTTAGCTCTACTCTGACGATTTTATCAGTAACATAGCTTAACAACTTAAAAACTACATGACTTCTCACAAGCGAGGTAACAACAACGTCGTTGTTCGTGAAGAAAATTTACTTAAAAGTTTCACTATTATTAGAGACTCTGCCGAGAGACACACAGACTCTCTCTCTCTATCTCTCTCTCTCTCTCTCTCTCATAACTTAGTTATTAGCTGCATTAGTCTGCTATCAACGGCTCAATCCTCCGTTACTAGGTCTAAAATGATGTTTTGGAATTAGCAATGGAGACGTTGGATGAGATGCGGAAGAAATTAATCCTACTCACAATAACGTTTTAAGTACAAAAACTGGACAAATGCCTTGAAATATATCATCTAATCGATGTCTTGAGGTGTGGTAACCGTAGTATAAGCGGAATAATAGACTCCGGACTGTTGAATTATTAGAAAAATAATGCACACCCGAGGTGTAACAGCCACCCCACTTACCACACAGCGACAGTTACATCAAGTAAGTGAAATCACAGCATCATGTTCTGTGTTCTTTAAATGATAAATACATGTACAATACAAGATTGAAATCGACAAATTTGTTTCATGTTTGTTTACAAATAGTGACATATGCCGCAAGTGGAATGGCCAAATCTGGAGGCCAAACAGCCCTCTGCAGCCAGGGCACAGATGGACACTAATCTCTGCCAAGAAACTCTGCAATAACGCATGTCAGACTACTACGGTCAAGGCCCTTAATGTAATGTGTGTGATCTAATTAGGGAGCATCTCAGTGTCTTATTTGGAAAACCATAAGCACAAAAGTATTCATATGAAATTTCCTGGATCATTGAGGTTGACATACCATATTGAAGACAGCCATGATCAGGATGAGGGCTGTGGTTGCCATGGTGAGGGTGATGCGTGGCCAGGGCTTGTTGGCAATGATTCCGGAGGATCTAAGGATCCAGAGCCAAGATGCAGAGGCTGTCTTATCGCAATGCTATTGTTGGTCAAAACGAATAAAAAAAAAAATAAATTAATTAGTTGCT
>NW_015539548.1:0-580 GCF_001515605.1 Sinocyclocheilus anshuiensis | reverse complement strand
ATTGTTAATGTCCACACAGCTGACAGCTTTACCTGTTGTAGTCTGCTCAAGTTGTGCACGAAAAAGAAACTGTTTTTCTGCACTTTTACATTTATTATTTTTTATGTCTCTGTCATTTTCGATCTCAACTGTATCAACTGTAGCCTGCTCTTTTAGCAGGTGTGCCATCAACACTGGTGTTTGGCAGAGATGAGGACTGTTTGAAAGTCTTTTTTTTTCCCACTAAAACTTTGAAGCGCATCATCTCAGTCTATTACGTCAACATAACAAAAGATGTGATCGCAAAACAAGCAAAGCTCTTTTTTTTTTACACTAAAACTTTGATGCACATCGTCTCAGCCTCAGTTTAATATGTCAACATAAAAGATGTGATCACAAAACAATCAGGAAAAAGGCATTACATGCAAAATTTTAAGTCATTACATGCAAAAACTTCACTCGCAAATTAATATTTTTGGTCGCAAATGTGACCGTTTTAGTCGCAGTCTGGAGCCCTGAAACGGATAAGAAACAATTCCGCCATTTCATCAATATGTGTTCAAACTTCATGACTTCATGACCTCACTTTCTTTCCTCTTCT
>NW_015539547.1:0-622 GCF_001515605.1 Sinocyclocheilus anshuiensis | reverse complement strand
GTATCTGCCCTCATGAGTATAAAGTCTGGGGTAACTAGAAACCATAAGGAATTACTTTATGAGATTATATTTATAAACTCAAGAATAAGCAGGCAAGGGAAAAACATCACATACATGTGAGTGCAAAACATCACATACATGTGGGTGCCAGCGCATGTGGGCATTCAGGGAAACGAGAAAGTAGACAGACTGGCAAAAGAAGCAACAAAAAAAAGAACATGTTGACGTCAAAATTAAATTATCAAAAACAGAAGGGAAGAGTTTAGTGTGGAAAAAGATCATGCAAAAATGGCAGCAGCAGTGGGATGATGATATCAAAGGGAGACATCTGTACATGATACAAAATATGATAGGTATGGAAAGTAAGAAGGGAAATAAAAGGAAGGAACAAGTCACAATAAATAGACTGAGGATTGGACATTGCAAGCTAAACAAAACTCTTCATGTTATAGGAAAACACCCGACAGGACTATGTGATGAATGTCAGGAGGAGGAATCAATTAAGCACATCTTTATATCATATAAGAAATATATTCAAGAAAGGCAAGAGTTCAAGAATCAGCTACGGGAAATACGCATAGTAGAGTATAATGTTAAAAATATAGTAACATATGGAAATAAT
>NW_015539546.1:0-829 GCF_001515605.1 Sinocyclocheilus anshuiensis | reverse complement strand
ACCAATATTTTAAACTGGCCTTTGAACTTAGCTTTATTGCATGGCGAAAAATAGTGTTACCTTGCCAAAGCACTGACAGAGTCCACTGATCTAACGGCATTGTTGAGCGCTCCAAATGCAAACTTTGCATGCAATAATAAGGCAGCAATTGACAGCACTCTGATCCAGTGGCATACGGGCATTGTCAGATTGACAGTACTCTAGCCCAATAATGTTGGGGGATCCAGTGGGGGCGGCAGTCATATTTCAGGGTGACCGTGCCACTCTTTATCACAACCCTGCTAAAAGTGCCAGTACTCATTGGCTCATTGGTGCCCCTTCAGCTGGTGGCGCCCTAGGCCACCGCCTAGCTCGCCTATGCCTAGAAACGGCCCTGAATGTAAGGTATCCTTTTGGTGCAAAACTCTTCCCGCACCGATCACATGTGTACGATTTCTCTCCAGTGTGGATCCTGAAACACTTCCCACATGCAGTGCAGTGATACGGTTTCTCTCCAGTGTGAATCCTCTCGTGTGTTTTCAGATGTGCTGAATCACTGAATCTCTTGTCACAGTGTGAACACTTATAAGGTTTCTCTCCAGTATGAACTCTCATGTGAACATCAAATTTAGATTTGCGTGAAACTCTTTCTATATTCAGTGCAAGTGGAAGGATTATTGGCTCTTCTTTTCTTTATATCTTCCTGTTTAGTTTGAGAGTAACTCAAGGGTTTTTCTCCAGTTTTGACATGATTTTTCTCCTCATCTCTGAAATAAAAGCTAAATCTGCTTGGAGCTTTATAACCGTCAGCATTATTAATGAAGAATCAGGGTTCATCAGAATTCATCAA
>NW_015539545.1:0-868 GCF_001515605.1 Sinocyclocheilus anshuiensis | reverse complement strand
AAGTATCTGGGGTTATTTCAGCCTTACACTGTTACTCATGACATGCTTCATTTTTTTAAGGAGGAAAATCATTTCTAAAAAAAATGTGACACAGAGCAAGTGACATCTCCTGGGCTCTTTTTACAACACGATGGAAGGAAATCTCATTCCATTGTCTCAGTTTTTACACAAACTGTACAGTGATCACATTCATCAACCCTGTTAGCAAAGTTACTGTAAGAAGAATCATCTCTATAACTATGAAAAACAGATTTAATTCATGAGAAATACATCTTTATCTGTAACTGTATATCAGATTTTGCTGAAGTCATTACTTGATTCATTTAACTGTTTACTGTTTATTGCTAAACAAAATAGAGAGAATGTTCAACATTTTGGTAACATGGTTGCAAAAAAATTGTAAACCAGATATAAATAAATGTAAAATAAACTAAAATAATAGTTTGACCTGATGTTGACAATCAATATGAACATTTCTCAAACCTCCCTTTACTGACCATTTGATGAAAGCCAAAAAAATATATAAAAAAATGTGATAAATGAAAATCAATGAATGAAGAATAATGCCCAACCTGTTAGTTCTTCAGTATCTTCAGTGTGTTTGATTCTGCAGGGTTCTGGATCTCTCATCTTCTCTCTGTCCTCTTTAATAAACTCAGTCTTTGCAGATTTCAGCTCTTCCTGATGCTTTGATGCTCGTCTGCACTTGTAAACTGATGGGAATATTCCAGCATTTATTGCTGAACTGCTGGGGGCGGAGCTTCACTGAGGACGTGAGCGATGTGGGAGGAGCTTCATTGATGATGTAATTTCAGTGGAAGGGACTGATCTACCAAAATCAAAAATATAACAGTTACTGAGTTTGTTT
>NW_015539544.1:0-510 GCF_001515605.1 Sinocyclocheilus anshuiensis | reverse complement strand
GAGATCGTAGAAGCAGAAAGGCCCCAACTACTGCCACCTACCTGCAATAGGTATAGAATGTCTGAAGGCCCCAACCACCGCCACCTACCTGCCACAGGTATTTTGACAAGAATGTCTGCCAAGGCATGCCCACAGCCTATGTCGATGGATGTTCCTACAACCACGAGGGCATCCTAAAGGCAGGTGCTGGTGTTCTCTGGCTAAATGATCGACCTTGCCCACCACAACACTTCAAGCTGGGTCCACAATCATCACAATATGCTGAGATAGCGGCTATTCTCATATAACCCTGCAGATAGCATCGACCCATAACATCAGAGAACTGCTCATCTGTACAGACTCCAACTATGCCAGACTTGGCTTCACATGCCATCTTCCAGGCTGGAAGCAAAATGGTTTCAAGACAGCACTTGTTACAAGTTACAAACATGTTAAACACCAACACCTGTTCCAGGCATGGGGTGACATCACAAGTAAACATGATATGATCGTCTACTGGAAGAAAGTGAA
>NW_015539543.1:0-877 GCF_001515605.1 Sinocyclocheilus anshuiensis | reverse complement strand
ATATATATATATATATATATATATATATATATATGGGCCATTCTAAAGAATTGGTACAAACTGCTGTGCCACAACCAAAAAAACACATTTAAAAAGCAAGTATTCAAATCTAGATATTTCTACTATCTATTGAAACCCCAGAATACCATTTAAAATATCCGCAAGCCTAAATGTATAAAAATCATTATTTATTGGGTACTTTCAATTGGGAGGTGGCTGTCCCGAACCCTAACCCCTAAATTTCAAATTATGAAAATTATATTGAAATAATTTTCGTAATTTTTTCCATTGTTGTTTTTAAAAGTATCTTTTTGATTCTTTTAAAAAGTGATTTTCAAAAAAAAAATTTTTATATTTTCTTTGTAAACTCTTTTTTTCAGTCACTATTGAAACAGTCACGACTGAAACATGTCATCATCGTTTTGGTAGTGACAAAAAAGGGAACACATAACCCTCATATATTTCACTAACGAAACATGGGATGTTTTGTCAAAAATAAAGTATACTGAAGATGTTATGATAGTTTTTTGGTTCAATGTATATTCAATGTAATTATTCCTTAAATTTGAAATCAGTATGATCAACTTGCTGCCTTTTACAAAGAAAAATCTGATTCAAAATACAACAAATCTCATAAATTACACTTGAAATAGTTTAAAATGTAATTGTAATTGTTTTACCTAAAAAAAATAATAAAATAGCAAAAAATATATATTTACAATGAAGATGTAAGCAAAATTTTAATAGGTCAATATAACCCTTCTAATTAAATTATTATTACTGTGTTTACTGTTTTAGTTCCATGGTACAACTAGAAATGTGCACCATCTGTAGAATGTATATATATATATATATATATATATATATATATATATAT
>NW_015539542.1:692-1321 GCF_001515605.1 Sinocyclocheilus anshuiensis | reverse complement strand
GGAATCCCCAATGTCAGCCCAGGCCCGGTTGTACAGGGGTAATAGATGGCGCTAAATACCCTCAAACGAAAGCACGAGCAATTAAAGATCTGGCAAATTATCCAATGTGTTTTTGCGGCATTGAGCAATTATCCATGATGGTCACTTCTAGGAAGTAAAAAAAAAAAATAATAATAATAATGGACATTTCAAGAAAGTTATAAATAAATAAATAAATAAATAGTGAAGAATACATATACCTCTAGGAAGTAAAAAAAATAAAAAATACATAGTGCATGGTAATATGATGCTAATTTCTACGAAATAAAATAAAATAAATAGTACAGGGTACATATAATATAATATGATAATTTAGGAAGTTAAAATAAAATAATAAAATGGAAGTCAACCATTGTCTGCTCATTAGGAAACAGGAAATGTAGGTCTATGTGAGGCCTGCAGTTCCACTGCCGACCTCTTGGAGCAGTAGTAGTGATGGAAATTTTGATTCTTTCAAGAGATTCGTTAATTTTCAGTTCGTTCACCAAAATGATTCGTTCAGATTCGTTCACTGATTCGTTCAGTGACCATTTCGTCATATTACATAAATACGCCAGCAGGTGGCGAGAAAGAGTGTCTTATGTGTTGTG
>NW_015539542.1:0-115 GCF_001515605.1 Sinocyclocheilus anshuiensis | reverse complement strand
GCTCCTTCGTCGAATCCGCCGCCTCTGCTCACTCTAGCCCTCCGGCCGTTCCTCACTCTAGCCCCCAGATTCCGCTCACTCAAGGCCGCGGTGTGTGACGCTGTTTCATTGTGAA
>NW_015539541.1:473-905 GCF_001515605.1 Sinocyclocheilus anshuiensis | reverse complement strand
GACAGAATGCATTATTGATCGTTTTGAAATATTTATAGAAAAACCTAGAAATGTGTTAGCCAGTGCTCAGTGTTATTCAGCATACAAGTCACACCATAAAATTAAGCTTTGTATCACGAAATTCTTGCAAAACTTAAAAAAAAAAAAAAAACATTATTGAAAAAATTGGACGTTTCATATCATAACAAAATTAATTATTACACGATATAGTGTTAATAGTGTTCCCTGTGTGTGCTCCAGCGTCCGGTATTGTATGTTCATGTCATGTATGTTCATGTCATTTATAGCGTGAGTGTTCCTTTGTGTTAATTAAACCCATTTGGATTAATGTACTCCTCGTCTCTCTCCGTTCCTTGCTCCTCAGTCCGCTCAGCAGTAGACCCGTGACAGATGCCTGAGATATAAGATAAATGTCAAGTGGCAAGTTCTTAG
>NW_015539541.1:0-144 GCF_001515605.1 Sinocyclocheilus anshuiensis | reverse complement strand
TCATCCGGTGTCTGGAGAGTCTCCGATCCCGATCCGGAACCCCTCCGCCGGCCGTTCCCGAGTCAAGTCAGCCGGCAGTTAATGTGGCAAGGACGTAATGCCCCAAGGACGTTAGTGTGGCAAGCCCCAAGGACGTTAGTGTGG
>NW_015539540.1:0-657 GCF_001515605.1 Sinocyclocheilus anshuiensis | reverse complement strand
ATTTAATTATTCCAGCTGCTGTGAGAAAAGGCTATTAATGATACGTCACCTGCAGCATCCTCACGTGATATAGCCTACCAGTCCCACTCAAATTAGAAAACAGTATTATAAGCTTACCGTTGTGAATCGGGCTAAGGTAAGGAGATGGTTTTGAACACTGGCTGGTTATGTACTTGCCCAAAAATTCATTATGGATAATTTTTAACCAAAAAAAAGTTACGGACTGCAGCTTTAAGTACTAATGACTTTACAGAGCTTCCAAATTGCTGATTAAGTGTAATTCAATGTTGTCTTTTCAGCATTACAATTGTGAAAATGCAATTGTGACAATTATTTTGGACAACATCACAATGCATTACAGAGCAGTTGTGTCTTTTGTTGAGTCCAGAGACTATTAGCAGTTTAGTAACATGTAGACTAAACTAATCTTCCTTAAAACTGGTTTGTTTAAAAAGCATAAAGACATCCTGAATTAAAATGGTTGTGTATTTCAGGTTGGGTTTGGTTTTTAAATGTATCGGTTTATTTTTCAAGCCTTTGATGGTTCGAGATTTTTTTAAACATTTTTTTTACGTCATAAACTGAGTATGATCATTTGTGTAGACATAAAAGATTCTTGTATCATGAATAAATTATGGCAAAAGACATTTATTGGTT
>NW_015539539.1:0-995 GCF_001515605.1 Sinocyclocheilus anshuiensis | reverse complement strand
ATTGACCCTGTGACCTAGTTTCTGGAAGTGGGTGGGGTGACACACTGGTACGCAATAAATGGCCAAAGAAAACTGTTGAGTTTATCATTGTATATGTTCTCAATTGACCCTGTGACCTAGTTTCTGGAAGTGGGTGGGGTGACACACTGGTACGCAATTATTAATAAATGGCCACTGCTCATTCTCAGTGTGGAGTGCATGCAGGCCAAATGGAATTTGACTGTCTGTGTGTTAAGTTTTTATCCTCCGTTATGAGAACCGGCATTCCCAGCTCTTTTGGGGATGGCTGCACCAACAGGTTATGGGCCCAGTAAAGAGTTTGGGAGCCGATGGAATCGGTTATGTTTTGACGGAGATGAAAAGAATTATGAACTGTGGAAAACAAAGTTTCTGGCGCATTTGCGTCTGCTCAACTTAAAAACCACTATATTGGGTGGAGCCCCCGCCACGGATGATGAGGGCGCGGTGGAAGACGCCAGTAAAAATAAAGAGGCATACGCAGTTCTAATTCAATTGTTGGATGATAAGAGTCTGTCGCTTGTAATGAGAGATGCCGCTGATGATGGCAGGAAGGCGTTACAGATCCTAAGAGACCATTACGCTGGTAAGGGGAAGCCACACGTGATAAATTTGTATACAGAGCTGACATCTCTTCAGAAAGGTGTGAATGAAACCATCACAGATTATATTATTCGTGCAGAGACTGCCATCACAGCACTGTGGAATGCAGGAGAGACTTTGAGTGACGGCTTCTTGACTGCAATGATTTTAAAGGGTCTGCCTGACGCATTTAAATCATTCTCTGTTTACGTTACGCAGAGTGATGAAAAGTTAACATTTGCCGATTTTAAAACAAAGCTGAGGAGCTATGAGAGCACAGAGAAGTTTTGTACCATTAGCTTGGGTGAGGATAGCAGAGACTATGGTGTAGTTTCTGTAAAACCGCCACACATAAAGACTTGACCTGCCGGCGGAGAAAGCGGGATAAGGTGAAG
>NW_015539538.1:0-409 GCF_001515605.1 Sinocyclocheilus anshuiensis | reverse complement strand
TATTTTGACATAATTATAGCTTGATTGGAAATGCTGGAAACAATAAAAATGTTATGTTTGGTGGCGGAATTTCTGAATATGAATTGAACTGAATTGAATTTGAACCGAGGCAGCAAACAATATTTTAAGGAAGCGGAATTAAAATGAATTGAAATTCAAATAAATGTATAGAATGTAATTGTATCACTATTTGGAATGTTCTGAAAACATTTACAAGTCCTTGTAGGTTTATAGGCCTTATGGACAGAGAGAATATAGATAGATAGATAGATAGATAGATAGATAGATAGATTGATTGATTGATTGATTTTTGGGGTGAACTAAGGGCATCTTGAAACTGCTCAACAGAGACTTTAGCAAAAGCTTTGAGTAAGTTTTTCTGGATGTGCTATTAGGCCCTATCCACTCT
>NW_015539537.1:1278-1657 GCF_001515605.1 Sinocyclocheilus anshuiensis | reverse complement strand
AGCACAAATTCCGAGTATGGGTCACCATACTTGGCCATACGTCACTTCATCATATCATATATCATACAGTGCCTTGCGAAAGTAGTCATACCCCTTAATTTTTTCACGTTTTGTCAAGTTGCTGCCTTATGTTAAACTGCTTTAAATTACTTTTTTTTTTCCCCACATCAATATACTCTCCATACACCATAATGGTAAAGCAAAAAAATATTTTTTAACATCTTTGCAAATTTATTAAAAATAAAAAACTTAAATGATTTTAAATGATTCCATTGCATAAGTATTCATACCCTTATCTGGGACAATTGAAATTTAGCTCAGGAGCATTCATATTGCTTGTAGATGTTACTACACTTCGAGTGAAGTTAACCTGTGGCAA
>NW_015539537.1:612-987 GCF_001515605.1 Sinocyclocheilus anshuiensis | reverse complement strand
AAGTTTGAAACAACCAGGACTCTTCCTAGAGCTGGCCTCCTGGCCAAACTGAGCAATTGATGGAGAAGGGCTTTGGTTAGTGTGGTGACCAAGAAGCTGATGGTCACTCTAGTGGAGCTCCATGATCATATGTGAAGATGGGAAAAACCTACAGAAGGACGAGCATCATTGCAACACTCCACCAATCCAGTCTTTATGGCGGTGTGGCCAAACTCAATCCTCTCTTCAGTTAAGACACATGAAAACACACTTGGAATTTGCAAAAAAGCACCTAAAGGACCCTCAGACTCTGAGAAACAAGATTCTCTGGTCTGATGAACTGCAATTCCAAGTATCATGTTTAAAGGAAACCAGGCACTGCTCATCACCTGCAGA
>NW_015539537.1:0-594 GCF_001515605.1 Sinocyclocheilus anshuiensis | reverse complement strand
GGCTACTACTACTATTACTATCTTGTACCCTGCAATAATCATTTACTCAAACTCACTTTTATGAGATGAAGGGGGGAAAAAAAAGAAAATTGGCCAAACATATCGGCCAAAAAAAATCAGCATCATATATCGGCCATCGACATCGGCCAGTGAAAAACCCATATCAGTCGACCTCTAATGAAAACCCAGTCCAGAGCATTCAGAACCTCAGACTGGGCAGAAGGTTCACCTTCCAACAGGACAACGACGCTAGGCACACAGCAAGAGTGGCTTATAGACAACTCTGTGAATGTCCTTGAGTGGCCCAGCCTGAGCTTGGGATTGAACCCAGTCAAATATTTCTGGAGAAACCTGAAATTGTGCGTCTGCCCCCATCCAACCTGACAGAGCTTGAGAGGTGAACAGGTGAGGTGAAGAATATCAGATAATTGCCAAATGATGATGATCAAAGCTCGTCGCATCAAACAAAAAAAGGCTTGAGACTGTATACTTATGCAATGTACTTATTTCAGTTTTTTAATTTTAATAAGTTTACGAAGTTGTTACAATTATGGTGTATGGAGTGTAGATTGATGTGGGAAAAAAGTAAATTTA
>NW_015539535.1:0-858 GCF_001515605.1 Sinocyclocheilus anshuiensis | reverse complement strand
GTATGAGGAGCTTGTGGAGGTTGTGACTCGTGCTGTAGCCAAATTTAAATATCAAGCCGAGAAACGAGAAACAGGACGCTCGTCCTAAAAGCAAATTAGATGAGCGTTTCCTGAGGGCGAGGTCACAGCCTTCACAACGGGGCCTTCCGTTTTTTCCCGATCTCCATGTCGAGGTGTCAAGATCATGGGAAAAACCGTATTCTTCCCGTATCTATAGCCCCACAGTGTCGCCTCGGACAAATCATACTCGTCCCGTATCTACAGCCCCACAGCCACAAACTACTCCAACATCATGAGGCTGAATGAGAAGGGATATGGGACGATGCCAGCGATGGAGTAGACGCTTGCAAGCTATCTCTCCCCATCTTCAGCATCGTCCCTGAAGGCCCCGAAGCTTCCCACCAGGCCCGTTAGCTGACATCTAGTCTGGATGGGAAAGCTTATACGGCAGCAGGTCAGGCTGTGATACAGGCATACCAGGCTGACCTGCTCAGGGACCTTAATGACATGGGGGAGGAGGAATCCGACGTGGTAGCTGAACTGCGTCGGGCCACAGCTTCTCATACTGCCAGTCTCAAAAACAGAGCGTTGCAACCCGCACCCCTACACAGAAAGAACGGGGGTCGGCGCGACGCTCTCAGTCGGGGTCTTCTAGACCGAAGACGGATCTGCGGACCGTTATTTTGTCATCTGTGGTTGAATCTGTCCGATATGCAAGATAAGGACAGATTCTTCCTCCTAGACGCCCTGCTCTCGCCTTCTGGCCTTTTCGGCGAAGCAGTCAACACTGTCGTCGAGAGGTTTCAGGAGGCAAGGAAGCAAGCGGCGGCGTTTCAACGTTTCCTCCCTCGTCGCTCC
>NW_015539534.1:0-557 GCF_001515605.1 Sinocyclocheilus anshuiensis | reverse complement strand
CCCCAACTACAGTTTACCGTTTGTACTGCAAACTGACGCTTCCGGCGAGGGTCTTGGGGCGGTCCTGGCGCAAGTTCAAGATGGTGTGGAAAAGGTGATTGCTTACGGCGGTCCTTGCGCAAGTTCAAGATGGTGTGGAAAGGTGATTGCTTACACAAGCAGAGGTTTGAGACCTCCTGAAACCCGCTATCCCGCACACAAGTTAGAGTTTTTAGCTCTAAAGTGGGCGGTTACAGAAAAGTTCTATGACCACCTCTATGGGCATAAGTTTTCTGTGCTGACTGATAACAATCCTCTTAAATATGTGATGAGCAGTGCAAAGTTGGATGCCACAGGTCAACGCTGGGCATCACAACTTGCTATGTTTGACTTTGACATTGAGTACAGGCGAGGGAAGTCTAACGCTAATGCCGATGCACTCTCAAGGATGTCAAGGCAAGAGGTTACAGAAACCCTTCAGTCATGCCCACAGTTGATTTCCTCCACTCAGCAAGTCCAGTCCTGTGGAAATGACACAGGGGGAAATGAAGCAGATGTTAGTGAGCAAGCGGAGAGAA
>NW_015539533.1:703-1328 GCF_001515605.1 Sinocyclocheilus anshuiensis | reverse complement strand
GATTTATGTTCATCCTAAGATCCCCCAGAGCTGCAGTAGGTGCGAAGCTCAACTGAACGGTCTATACTCGTGGTTACAAAGCATTTGAAGTTGTTGTTGGTTCTTTAAAATATATGATGCATAAACTCACACCTCAATTGGATTTATTTATTTATATATTTAATGTGCTGTCAATTCCAGTGCTATGGACATCGCCATTCTTTGATACTGTTGCAATGGTTACCTGGATGCATTTCTGACTTAAGCTGTTCATTAATACAGATAGTCTATATATTCAAACAGCATTCAAGTTGTTCAGATATGCATTCAACTTCAGTCTGCTTAATTAAGACACCTGTTTGAGAAAGTGTTTTCTAATAAGGCATTTGCTTGCACAAAACACAGAAGATGACAAAACGTAATGGCAGCGCTGTTAGCTTTCTATTTGTTTGTCATTGTGCTGATCTCCTTTGGTGCTGTCATGCATTGCACTTTTACCAAGTAGAACATTGGAAATTTCAACTTTCGTATATATACAGTATCTCACAGAAGTGAGTACACCCCTCACATTTTTGTAAATATTTTATTATATCTTTTCATGTGACAACACTGAAGAAATGACACTTTGCTACAATGTAAAGTAGTG
>NW_015539533.1:0-176 GCF_001515605.1 Sinocyclocheilus anshuiensis | reverse complement strand
AGATGTATGAGTGCTGCCAGCATTGCTGCAGAGGTTGAAGGGGTGGGGGGTCAGCCTGTCAGTGCTAAGACCATACTCCACACACTGCATCAATTTGGTCTGCATGACTGTCATCCCAGAAGGAAGCCTCCTCTAAAGATAATGCACAAGAAAGCCCGCAAACAGTTTGCTGAAGA
>NW_015539532.1:612-827 GCF_001515605.1 Sinocyclocheilus anshuiensis | reverse complement strand
TTTGAGAAGGCTAAATTGATCAAACATAATGCTCAACTCACTGCCTGCCACTGCCGCTTGGTCATTCCTTTAAAAAACAAAAACTTGAATTTAACAAACATAAAATGTATTTCTAAATTAACTTAATAAAAATAACAAACAGAAATATGACCACTTTGCCATTAAAAACCAAAACTGAACTATTTTAATAGCTGTGTAATGGGGAAGAGAGAGAG
>NW_015539532.1:0-235 GCF_001515605.1 Sinocyclocheilus anshuiensis | reverse complement strand
TGCGTCTCGAGAATAGGAAAGACCTAAAGATCAAAATAAGTGCTACAGATGTGCGAATGTGAGATTTGTTGCTGCTGAGGTCTCGCTCTTTCTCTGCTCTCTGTAGAAATTGTTGTTAATTCTTAATTTGGGTACAGCAGAGACATGTTACAGGTTATAATATAATCCAAAAAATCATGGCAACAAATTATTTTTAAGTCAGTTTAATAAGTTTAATCAGTTGAAACGACTTTCA
>NW_015539531.1:352-592 GCF_001515605.1 Sinocyclocheilus anshuiensis | reverse complement strand
TAATAATGTAATCTATTAACTATGCATAAAAACCTGTCTGTTTACATAATTAACAGATATGGATGTCATGCCATAACACTTTTAATACGACTGAGTTTATGTTTGATGTGAACTTAACATTGAAAGTTAATGTATATAATAAAAACATTGTAAGTTAGGCTACTAATCATAACACTTAGCCTACAGAAAGAGAGCAAAGAGCATTTACATTATCAAAGAACATTTTCACTGACAGTCTAG
>NW_015539531.1:0-214 GCF_001515605.1 Sinocyclocheilus anshuiensis | reverse complement strand
GCTGAGCGATTTAATCACGCCGGTGTGATTGTATTAAATATAGAAAATATTAATTGGCTATTTTTTGTCTTTTGGAAGCTGCATTCAAAATCCACTTGGCTCAAAAATCTGAAGTGGTACGTGCAATGTGAATGGGCATGACGCCTCTGAGCTCAGATATAGGGGTGAATTCAGGGGCAAGTTCAAGCTCAAACCGGTGTGCACCGTTTTGCTA
>NW_015539530.1:0-851 GCF_001515605.1 Sinocyclocheilus anshuiensis | reverse complement strand
AAAAGGGGTGGAGACACGCCTATAACGTATGAACGGAATGAGATACCTTCACCAAACTCAGAACAATTATGTATTAGCTCAATCTTAGGTAACAATAAAAAAGAAACAGAGTTTGGCCATTGAAATTTTCATATTTTATTTTTATCAGTATTAATATTGTGTATTCAAAACCTTAAACCGCCTATTTAAAACATTACCTCCTCATTCCAAACATATGTAGGCCTATGCTGGATACATTTTTTTGGTATGTTATGTTGTTCTAGGTTTTTGTACATAACACCTACATACTGATTAGTCATTTGTGGGAAGATGTTTATGGATAAGTTTATTTATTTATTTGAAGCTGAGGAGGATAATGTCAAAACATGCCGCTCCTTATTAATGCAAACCTGTCTGACATGAACTGCAAATCACATATTAACGGCAAGTATCTGCCCTTAATCATATTAACAAACAGGGCTGCCACACGTGTGTCTTCATTGATAAACTGGTTTTAAACTGTTACTGGACTTGTTGGTAATTGAAGGCTGCGCCCTAGTTTGTGTCCAATCAGAGACAATCTGCCATGGAATGAATAAAACAGCAATGCGTAAACAAGAACTGGAAAGTCCTCCGCCCCCTTCCCCATATCATCTCAAATGAAAGCAGTTCCGTATTCTGTGCCGCTACTACAACCATCACTTTCAACAGCCCAAATTCGTTCAAGCCTGTTTGTAAAAATCAATGCGCATCAACAACATGGACCAATGATGTGTAGAAGGTAAGAGATGGTCGTTACTGTCTGACTGCAGCTGTGTCGTTTTCAAGCTCTCCCTTCATCGTAAAGTTTCGAGTGGGATGGGAATGCGGTC
>NW_015539529.1:0-490 GCF_001515605.1 Sinocyclocheilus anshuiensis | reverse complement strand
ATCGGAGCAATATACTCCCAAATAATATGCTTTCTGTTTGATGTATCATTGGAACCTATGATATTTGAATCTGTGCCATATATTTATTATATATATATTTTCCTTTTTTAGCAGATAAAGCCTTTAATATGTGTGTAAGATATGCGAAGTTTAGTGTTGAACGTAAACTTGTGATAATTGCAGAATATTGAAATAAGTGAAAAGCTGTTATTTCGAACAGTATGCGTTGTACGACACTATATAGAAGTTATTAACAAAACCTGCAAATCTTCATTTCCCCACATGATAAATGGAAGCATTATGGTAATGTGGGCACGCTCCGCCCTGCAACAATAAATTGGAGCCTCTTGTTAATGTATGCACGCTCCGCCTTGCAAGAAGGCGATTGGGGGATCGCGCCGTGGAACGGACTGAGGCCGCGGATCAAAAACCCAGTGCAGAACAGGCTTGCTTGCTTGCTTTCGCCTGTCGCCGTGTTAAGAGCACTCCA
>NW_015539528.1:0-501 GCF_001515605.1 Sinocyclocheilus anshuiensis | reverse complement strand
TGCATGATGGGAGCTACCATAGTACAAAACCTATCCATGACTCCCAGCATGCATTCTGGCATGACAAATTGTCTCACTCTTTTGTATTCTTACTATTTGCTTTTATTTGTCCTGTTTTATTGTGACTTTAGTTGCTTGTTTTGTGATGGTCAGAGATTATCTGTATATTTTGTTGATAGTCACCACTGTTGAGTTTCATATGCTGATTATTGATGTATGTGTGTGTGTCAAAATGCTCTAGTTGTTGAAAACTTTTTGTGAAAATTGTGTTTTTGAAGTTGTTCAGATTATCCAATTATCACAACTACACTAAATCTCTAAGAAACTGAATTATCACAAGGTTAAATCAGTAACATAATAATGTAAACCTACATACCTGAATTAGATCAGTGTATTAGATCGTTATATGATGATTATCTCATCACAAACAAATAACAATTTATTTTCTCTTGGCTGTTTTTGTCATAATAAATGTGTCTAATAAACACACATTTACAGGAG
>NW_015539527.1:0-456 GCF_001515605.1 Sinocyclocheilus anshuiensis | reverse complement strand
TCTTCTATTTCAACTTCAAAGGGTGTGTCTTGTTTCTGATTCCTAAATTAACATTTCAATTCAGGTTTTACTCTAATATGTAACTCAGTCCCTTATTTGTCTGGAGCAGTTAAACTGTCCATTATTCTTCAGACAAACTCTCCGGGTCTCACAGACTCTGGGTAAATTGTACTAATTTTGTCTTCTGGGAAACATCTGGGTTTCTTCTGAAGCTTCTGGCATAATTTAGCTATTATTTTGTCATGTGGACTATATGTAAACATCTTTGATGCAAAATATCTTACTCAGGACAGTACTAAAAAAATTACATGCATTTTGTGTGATCCCTCTTACAAAACATTAAAGTGTTTTTTTTTTTAAACAAACATACAAACAAAAAAACAAACAAACAAAATGGACCCTTTGAAAATTAGCTCGAAAATTGAATTTTTAACTAATTGATGTATTGATTAATCA
>NW_015539526.1:0-847 GCF_001515605.1 Sinocyclocheilus anshuiensis | reverse complement strand
ACCAGTGGTAAATATACGGCCCTCAGACAGAACAGGCAGGTTGTCAAGAGTGACAGCAGAATAAGGATGGAGCAAAGTGTGGACGCGCTGTCCTTGAAGGGACGTTCAACTCGGTTTTGTTTATATTTTGCTTAGACTATAATTTTAAATGACAGATGTGGTATTTATTTATTTTCTCTGCGACTTTCCTGTTTTAACAGAAAAATGTCAAACGAATTTAGTATTTCGACAAGACGAATAAAAATAGCTAGGCTATTTTTGTACAACCTACATTTTTTTTTCTTTGCCACACTTTTTCCTATTGTGTTGTAAATGTTAAACGAATTGTATCCTGACAAGACGAATACAAATAAGAAATACAATTTTTGTACAACATTTTTATTTTATCTTGCACTTTTTTTCCTGCTGTGTTGCATAAAATATTAAACGTATTTTGTGTCTTAAGATAATTCATAAATTCAAGTCAAAGTCAATAAATTCAAGACTCTTGACGAGACGAATAAAATAACATAGCCTACAATTTTGTGCAGACTACACTTTTATTTGTTAGCCTATGTCTTTTTTTCAGTAGAGGAAATGTAAACGTGAGATTCTGGAAACGAGATCTAAATTTAGCAGGAACAGTCGGGTCGGGAAGAAAATTATTCTAAGCGGACAGCAGGTGAACAAAGAGTGAATATGAAAATTATTCTAAGCGGACAGCGGGTGAACAAAGAGTGAATATATAGCGGGAGCGGGTGGGTGCGGTATAGAACCTTGCTGGAGTGGGCGGGAAAAAAAATAGTCCCGCGCAGACCTCTACCGCATTTCCACTGCGCACGCAGGATCTAAACGGGCCAGCCGGGGC
>NW_015539525.1:0-563 GCF_001515605.1 Sinocyclocheilus anshuiensis | reverse complement strand
TGCGTATTTTTTCTTAAACAAGTTCCTGTATTAAACCAATATTGATATTGAATATCTGATAATCAAACAAAACACACAAAGCATTAACAAAAATTAAGATTAGGCTATCTAATAAATATATATTCTTATTGTATATGGGTAAAAGTTTGGAAACGTTCTGGTTAACCTATTGCTTATATTTGAAAAATTGGTAACACTTTATAATAATGTTCAGTTGTAAGGCATTTATAAGTGATTAGTTAATGATGAACTAATCATTTACAAAACATAACTATGTGTTCATAAATGATTAATAAGTGATTTGTTAATATTTTTATCTATGTTTTGTAGATTGAGTTATAAATCATTTACAAGTGATTAGATGATGATTAACTAATCATTTACAAAACATGACTATACGTTCACAAATGATTAAGTAATATGCTAATGATTTACCAATCTGTCACAAGTTATCCTAAAAATAGCATATCGTGAAATAATCAAACAGATCCTTAGTAAATGGTTCATAAGTTACTAGATAATATATTATTAATCACTTATAAATCATTGAAATGTCAACATTG
>NW_015539524.1:0-885 GCF_001515605.1 Sinocyclocheilus anshuiensis | reverse complement strand
AAATAAAATAAATTACAATATTTATTTATGTTATATAATAATCTGTGTGACCCCGTCATTGCCTTTCTTTGATGACTTAGTCTTTGCAACTTTACAGATCTTCTTTATGCACCAAGAGCTTGTAACACTCCGAAGAGTAAGGAAAAATTTAAATCGCATCATATGACCTTTAAATTTTATCTACCTCCTGTAACAAAAAGGCAACTAAAACTTTGAATGTATGCTCACTTTTTTGGTGTTTTTGTATCATTTTTATGATAATTATTTTGTGTTTTGAGGGAAGAGTATGTTTTTTGTTGTGTGATCTGTTTATTTATTTTATTTATCTTATTTTTCCTCATTTACTTGTTTAATTTATTTATTTTTCTACTCTTTCTCTTTTGATTTATAATTGCTGTATATTGTTTGGTCATCTTTGAACCCCTTGCTCTTTTCCTTGGCATATGTTCTGTCACACTTGTATTTCTGAACGAATGTTTAATTAATAATAAAAAAAAGAGATTAGTTTGGAGCCAGAGTTTGCGCAGTAGTGTTGTGAGGTGGAGCCGCAGTATCAAACTCCCGCCCAAACTCCCGCAGACCCAATCAACCATAAAGACACGCGACACTTTTATAGCATCACATTACTAGCTAAAATTAAACTTATCACAAAAACGCATAATTTTACATATATCACTGTGATAACAACTACCTTTAATGACCAAAACCATCTTTCGGAAAATTGTATTGGAAGTGTAATTTATTTTTTTATTTTGACTCAAGTCCCAGTCGTTTACATGGAGAGGGTGGGGTTTATGACCTGTGCTAACAGCTGACAACTTTGCCACATTCTTCATTAACAAAATTACAAACCTCAGTGCACAATTTGTCACACCACAAACTGTC
>NW_015539523.1:0-599 GCF_001515605.1 Sinocyclocheilus anshuiensis | reverse complement strand
AAAGAAGGAATAGAAAAATTAATAAAAGAAGAACAGAAAAATCAAATGTACAAAGAAGATAAAAAATATGGTGGGATAATGTTAAATATGAAATCAGGAAATATGCAAACGATTTTAGCAAAGTGGTGAAGAGAGGGATAATGTTAAATATGAAATCAGGAAATATGCAAAGGATTTTAGCAAAATGTTGAAGAGGGCAAGGAATTTTAAAGGTAAGGAAATAAGAAAAGAATTAAAAGATATTTTAATTGAGGGAGGAGAAAATGTGCAAAAAATTGTAATATTAGAAGAAAAACTTAAAGGAATAGAAGAAAGGAAATTTAGAGGGGAGATGCTAAGCAGGGCAAAATATGTAGTAGAAGGGGAAAAATGCACAAAGTTTTTCTTTAATCTAGAAAAAAGTAGACAGAGAGAAGGGATGATCAAAGAAATAAAAGGAGAAAAAGGTCAGATAGTAAAAGAAACAGAAGATATTTTAAAAGAAATAACAGAATTTTACTTTAATGTTTAATGACCCTGCTTAGCTTCCGAGCTCAGGCGCAAACTTTTTTTTATTTTTATTGAAGAAATTGATCAATTCAAACATACATATCAATTAT
>NW_015539522.1:0-774 GCF_001515605.1 Sinocyclocheilus anshuiensis | reverse complement strand
CAAATAAATGCAGCCTTTGTGAGCATAAGAGATTTCAAAAACAATCTTTCTGACCCCACACTTTTGAATGGTAGTGTATATTATGCAGGATTCGAAGTTAACACTTGCTAAGTGTTAAATAAATATTAAAGGGGTCCTATTATGCTCTTTTACAAAGTCTTGATTTTGTTTTGGGGGTGTACTAGAACAGGCTCTCATACTAGGTTGTTCGAAAAACATTATTAGGCGTAACATTTTAAACTACAGTTTTAGTAGGTTTAAAAGCTGTTTAATAGGCTAAAGAGCGAATAATAATTCACTGGATAATGTTAATTCACTGAATAATATTCTCTGGAATATTGAAATATAACAAACAAAACATCGTATTTTATTGCATTTCTCAACTGGCATGTTATATCAGAATTACTAATAATGTTTTTGATGTTCTAGATTATGAAATGCCTGCTGACAGCGCGGTTTATCTATGTATGCATTTACACAGAACTATACTCAAACTGCGAACGCTCGTGGAGATAAATAATTTCCATAGAGTTGTATCTATTTAGATATTTATTAGCGAAATAATTTTAGATGTTTATTAGCGAAATAATAGTTATATAGTACATGTTAATGCAATTTAGGGTGTTTTAAACAAGTGAATCTTGTTAAAAGTTACATGCGGTGGCCGTGCTGTGACCTTGTGACAGGCTATGACTGTTACATATCCCCCCCCCCTTAATTGGAAAGAGATTCAACAGTACCATAATACGGCTTCAAGTTTTGAACATGAAAAGT
>NW_015539521.1:0-535 GCF_001515605.1 Sinocyclocheilus anshuiensis | reverse complement strand
CGTTTATCGGTGAATCCGATATTACAAAACCGATATCCGATTATTTTAAAATGCTTAAATATCGGGAAAATATTGGTAAATCGATATATCGGTCGATCTCTAAAAATTACCTCAATTTAGCACCAGCAAGCTCGTTAGCTACATTAAGGATGTTATAGGATTTCTATAATACATTCTATAATGTATAATTCTGAACCTGCTCATATATTGTGCTTTTTGGAATTAGTGTCAAAAATGGGACCTATTTCTTTTCTAACAAAATTTCAAGGCCTGGGGCCCCGTTCTTCGTACGTCGCTTATTACATCCGAGATGAAATATCACATCCAAGATTATATCATCGCGCTAATCAGGATCTGGCTAATTAGATTCTTCGAACGCAGCTGTTGTTGATGATTAGTATGGCTGGATTGAGTTATCTGAGATAATTGCACGTTAATGGCTTGGTTTAAAAAGGGCTATGATACTCGAAACCACGATCAGCAATGCAGTGATTAGCTGGCGGCAAGACAGCAACGTAATGACATCATATAATTA
>NW_015539520.1:0-543 GCF_001515605.1 Sinocyclocheilus anshuiensis | reverse complement strand
TCCTTATATGCAGATTTGAACTGTTTTGTCGAACCGTAGTTAAACAGGATTCAAACCAGAACTCCTCACCTCTCTAGTACGTCTCCGTACTCATTTGAACCGGAGCTCCTCACCTCTCAAGTACGTCTCCGTACTCCGTGAGCTACCGAACAAACCTACCCTCAATGAAAACCCATTGATATGAAGCTGGATATGTGCGTTGCTAACGTTCAAAAGCATCAGTTTTCAAATCTCCCAGCATATTAAAAATGTTTTGAAGTCACAACATAATACTCTTCAAGTAATTGTGTGAAAATTACGCTTTATTAATCGAAACTCTGTAAATCATACTTTGTGTGAAAATAATTTAAAAGGTGTCGGAGTTTTACTGCCTCCATTTCTTTTGGAAAACTGCAGTGATATGTACTTATTGGTACGTATTTCGCGTCTCGCGAAAAAGTGCCTCCAGGTACGTTTTTGCCATGAGACCGGGTAGAATAATGAACATAGCAGTCGTTGTTTACTCCTGACATCTGAGCCGCTGAAGACGCAGTGGATTATGTT
>NW_015539519.1:310-561 GCF_001515605.1 Sinocyclocheilus anshuiensis | reverse complement strand
ACTTGTATAGGAACGCAGCTCCTCCGACTAAAATGTCCAGTAAAATGTCTGAATGTTCAAACGTTGGTAAAAAGTTATCTGGTGTGCTATTCCTTATGTCCAAGAGTTCATTTCTAGTGAAGCTGATCAGAAAAACGTTGCTTAAGACAGGACAAACAAACAAAAACAGTAAAAGTACCAAGGAGCAACAAACCGAGGCGGCCATGTGAGGCGCCATCTTGAATGGCTTGATATATAAAATATAAACTGGA
>NW_015539519.1:0-226 GCF_001515605.1 Sinocyclocheilus anshuiensis | reverse complement strand
GTACATAAAGCCCATTTCTGAGAAGTACATAAAAAGTAGACTAAAAGTATACTTTCCTATTTTTTTGTTTAAAAGTAGTATACTAATAGCACACTTGAATAAACTTCTTTTTCGTAAGGGTGACCAAACATACTTTTTTTAATGGTCACAGAGTAATCACTTATTTAAAAGCATTGTAGCGTCTGCGTAAGATCATGGATGGTCTTTGGGGTTTATGGCTTAAGAG
>NW_015539518.1:622-839 GCF_001515605.1 Sinocyclocheilus anshuiensis | reverse complement strand
TTAAATGGCAGGGCATACGCAGCAGCAGGTCAGGCTGTGGCTTCAGGTAGCTTAGCTGCGCCGCACCACAGATCTTGCTCTCCGTGCTACTAAACAGGCCGCCTCCGCCATGGGCAGGTCTATGGCGGCGATGGTGGTAACGGAGAGACATCTGTGGGTAAACCTGGCAGATATCGGGAAGAAAGAGAGGGGCTTTCTTCTTGATAGTCCGGTTTCG
>NW_015539518.1:0-175 GCF_001515605.1 Sinocyclocheilus anshuiensis | reverse complement strand
GCGCGGGAACCATGGTGGGTGAGTATGATCCATTTTATATATATATATATATATATATATATATGTATTTCATGTGCTAGTGGTTATGTGTGTATAATCCTTCTGCGAGATTTCTTTGCAGCATCTTCCAGGACCGGTGTGTTTCTGTCCTTTCTAAGGTAGGTCCTCTGCGAGC
>NW_015539517.1:0-482 GCF_001515605.1 Sinocyclocheilus anshuiensis | reverse complement strand
TAAATGTATTAAAAATAAAAAACTGAAATAAGTACATTGCATAAGCATTCATACACTTAACTAAATATTTAGCTGAAGCAACTTAACAGCCTCAAGTCTTTTTTGTTTGATGCGACAAGCTTTGCTCATCGGCATTTTGCAATTATCTGCCATTCTTCACCTCACCTGTTCACCTCTCAAGCTCTGTCAGGTTGGATGGGGGCAGATGCACATTTTCAGGTTTCTCCAGAAATATTTGATTGGGTTCAATCCCAGGCTGTGGCTGGCCACTCAAGGACATTCACAGAGTTGTCTATAAGCCACTCTTGCTGTGTGCTTAGGGTCATTGTCCTGTTGGAAGGTGAACCTTCTTCCCAGTCTGAGGTTCTGAATGCTCTGGACTAGGTTTTTTATTATAAGGCTATCTCTATATTTTGCTGCACTGAGCGTTTCTTCTACTGAGTCCCTGCTGCTGAAAAACAGCCCCACAGCATGAGGCTGCT
>NW_015539516.1:0-1214 GCF_001515605.1 Sinocyclocheilus anshuiensis | reverse complement strand
TTTTTTTTTTCAGTTTTAGTTTTAGTTAAAGTTTTAGTAATTTTGTTGGGTATTTTTGTCATTATTATTATTATTATTTCTATACAGTTTTATTCATTTTTATTTCAGTTTTAGTTGTTTTAATATTTCAAGTTAAATGAAATAAAAATGAGAAAAGTTGCTGTGGCAACTACCTGAAAAAAAAGTATTTATTTTATTTTATTATTTTATTTATTCAAGTTTTTGTCTGCACATTCTGAAAATGAGACGTAAATAGATTTAATTTATTCCTAGCAGTTATTATAATATTATTATACAGTATTAAAATTTTTATTCATGTTTTGAATTGTTTATTTTTTATTTTTATATTTTAGTTAAAGTTTTAGTAATTTTGTTCAGTTATAGTCTTAGTTCATTTAATGAAAGTTAAAATAAATGAAGATAAGAATAGTTTTTTTGTCAATTGGCTGAAATAAAATAAGCTAGAATTTTATGGTTTTAGTTAACTATAATAACCTTGATTCATGTTCATATGTTTATTTCTGCATGTTTATTTTAATTTTTAGAGTTTGGATTTAGATTTTTACTAAATAATAATAACGTAGGAAGGATCGATGATATTCTAACTTATGCTTTATGAAGTGTTATGGTTATGTTGTGATTTGTTTGC
This sequence comes from Sinocyclocheilus anshuiensis, assembly GCF_001515605.1. Taxonomy (NCBI): domain Eukaryota; kingdom Metazoa; phylum Chordata; class Actinopteri; order Cypriniformes; family Cyprinidae; genus Sinocyclocheilus; species Sinocyclocheilus anshuiensis. Next base: position 565 of record NW_015539516.1, on the reverse strand, counting down.
GTGTCAGAGCGCATCTCTTTACTGCTTTGTTAAATGCTAAACGAACAATGTACACAATCAAAATTAGTTTATTATTAAACTGGCATTACAAAAGCATCATAAAAATACACGTACAATTACACAAACCTCTAGTAGTTAGAAGACAGGACAATTTGCATGTAATATTATATATTTTGTTCACTATAATGCACAAATGCTGACAAAAGAACAGTATTTTATGAGAGAGAAAGCATGGAATGTTAATGAAATATTAGCTTACATAGATGAAAATTACGTTCAAATAAATTTTTCACACATGCAAAAATATACATTTAGTCTTTGAGTTGGTTGTGCATGAAGCCACCGGTGAATACATCTGAGTAAATGGCTGTTTATCATTTATGGAAATCTGTGCAGACTTTATGTCGTTAACAGTGTTGGGGAAAGTTACTTTTAAAAGTAATGCATTACAATATTATGTTACTCTCTAAAAAAGTAACTAATTACGATACTTCGTTACTTTTTATGGAACGTAATGCGCTACGTTACTTTTGTGTTACTTTTTAAATATGAGCAGGGCTTGATT
>NW_015539515.1:691-872 GCF_001515605.1 Sinocyclocheilus anshuiensis | reverse complement strand
CAGCATACTCACCGGACATGTCACTCATTGAGCATGTTTGGGATGTTCTGGATCGGCGTATACGACAGCATGTTCCTGCCAATATCCAGCAACTTCGCACAATGGAGTGGACCGAGTGGACCAACATTCCACAGGCCACAATCAACAACCTGATCAACTCTATGCGAAGGAGATGTGTTGC
>NW_015539515.1:0-207 GCF_001515605.1 Sinocyclocheilus anshuiensis | reverse complement strand
ATCCAAAATAAAGGTTTTTGTTTACATAATATATGTGTGTGTACTGTGTATATTTATTATGCATATATAAATACACACACATACAGTATATATTTTGAAAATATTTTTGTGTATTTCCATGTATATATTTATATTCATATAATTGCTGTTATATATAAATACTTTAAATGTATAAACTTAACATATTTTTCTTAAATATATACATGC
>NW_015539514.1:1510-1934 GCF_001515605.1 Sinocyclocheilus anshuiensis | reverse complement strand
TGTGTGTGTGTGTGTGTATATATATATATATATATATATACTGTGGCAATGTCTCCAAGATGCTTCAAGAGACCTACCTACAAAGCTCCCTGAAAAACTATGCTCAAGTGCACCGAGGGCAAAAGCTGCTTTAAACTCAAAGGATGCTCACAACAAATGTTGATTTTATTTAGTTACTAGAAGTTAATTGATAAATTAAATCTATTTATGACATTATTTTTGACAGCATCCTCATTTCACAGAGCCTAAAACTTTTAACAGTACTGTAGCTTTGTAGGTAGGTCTCTTGAAGCATCTTGGAGATGTTGCCACAGTTATTCTGGATTGAGTCCGTCTCAGTTTGTTCTGTTTCTTCACGTCATTCCAGACAGACTGGATGATGATCAGACCAGATCTCTGTGTGGAGCACTGGCTGCTGTCAGAC
>NW_015539514.1:0-1444 GCF_001515605.1 Sinocyclocheilus anshuiensis | reverse complement strand
CTGCTGTCAGACAAAAATCTCACTGGATTATTACAATTAATGGCAAAATGAATGTTTGGAAATATAAACTGATATTTACACTGACACACTACAGCAAAAGATAGAAATAACTGACTTAAAACCATTTTTTGTAATATTTTTGTAATATTTCAATAACATTTCATATTTCATTTAATTCCAGACAGACTGGATGATTCATAAGTTTACATACCTTTATAAAAATGACCCCGTTCAAAAGTTTACATACCCTTGAATCTTAACACCTGTTTCACACTGCAAGCGTGAGCAGTGTGTGAGCGTAACTTTATCGTCACTGCAGCTGCGCCAGAGTGTTCACACTGGAAGCGTATTTTGTTATAAACTGTTTCCTTTGTACCAGGAGAGAGTCACATGACCCACATTCACCACTGAACACACCAATGAACAATATGATGATGATGGTGATGATGAAGAACAGTCTCTGCTGATGACAGGAACAGGCAGACAAGCTGAAAACATAAAAGAATAACGTGAAATGAATTTGTTACGTGCCTAATGTTGTTATGGGGAAACATTGCTTGTGTGTGGTGTTCCGGCTTTTTTCCCTTTTGTTGCTATTTTCTTCTCTCTCTGCCTATCTCTCTCCTAGGATCTTGCCATTGGTTTATCGGCCTGTCAGTCTTAATTAAAACGCCTGTGGAATCCTCCAATCAGCATCGAGGTTTAGAGTACAAGAGCCTCCTTTGACACCGGAACCGGGCAGAGTTCCTTCCGCTGCCACTGTTTGTTTCTCACTGAGTGTAGTACTTTGTTGGTGGTTGTTAATGCTCTTTTGGAGTGTCTGATGCTGGTCAATTTCCTCATGATGACAAATCTTAACCTGAACAGAGTAACATTCGACTGGAGGGATTTGAACAGGGAAGTATGTCACGTGACTTACATTGTCCATCATGTAGGTTGTAACAGTGTTTAGACACACTAGGTAAGGAGCGTGTGCCACCCCTATGTACTTTTGTTTGTAGAGAGTATAGGCTTAGTTAGGGCATTCTTGCGCCAAAGATCTGTGTGTATTCTCTTTCCAGATAATTTAGCTGGGGATTGGGAGAAGCTAGAGTCTGTGCTTTTTGTTTCTTTGTTTTGGCACTGCTCGTGTTCTTTCCCTCCATGTTCGTGTAAACCCAGACTGTAAATATTTGTACATAGTGTGCATATGTTTCGTATTATTTCTGCTCTCTACTTTGTAAATAAAAGCACTCTGTTTTTGCACTTAACCCAGTTCCACTGTGCCGGTTTGTCAGTAGCGTACTTCAGAGCTATCCATCTAAAAACCCTGGGTTACCATTTATGTTGCGTTCGTTCCCTTATACCCTAGACTTGGGAATGTAACAATAAATATATATATATGTTTTTTTATTTATTTTTTTTGCAGGTTTGGTCCTCTATACTTATACACCTAAGTGTAATT
>NW_015539513.1:0-799 GCF_001515605.1 Sinocyclocheilus anshuiensis | reverse complement strand
CAACCGAAGACACAGGCAAAGGGTAGCAGATATTACAGCAAAGCGCATTTATCATGCCAATGCATTGATGCCAAAAATGGCATCTTTGCTGTTGATAAGTCATTCTTTAAGCCATGCTCTCCTATACATGTTCAAAAAAAACATGGGGTGCAAGCCAAAAAATAACCTGTGAATTGGATGAATGCAACACAAATGCTGAATTTGCAGTGAGGAGTGGAATTGTTCCTTATGAGTGCATTCATCTTAAGTCATTGCTCTTCTGTCCCCGCTCAGCCACTACACCCATCATTTTAGATGAGGAGGTACTGACAGAAATGGTTACTTGTAGGTTTTTTGGGGATGCAAGGAAGCAGAGCTGCTTAAACCAACAAAAGGCAGCTACTGATGCAGGTGTTCCACTTTCTGTTGAGGTGACTGTTGGAGGGCCTCCATCCAAAAAGTTCATTTCAATATATGAGCCAAAAGTGTCATACCACAGCAGACTGGGTAGAGTAATAGCAGCATATGATTCCAAAAAGAAGTCCTGGCACTGTCCATGTGCCAAAGCAGGACAGTCATGTCTTCATAAATCAGTTGCAAAATGGCATCTTTTTAGTACTGACCGACATCTGTTCATGACTGAAGCGAGTGATATCAGGCCAGATCCAGTTGTGAATAATCAAGAGACAGATTCTGTATCCAAAGCAAAGCCAGGTGAAGGTGAAGGACAAGCATATCCTCCTGACGATGCAGGCCTTCGTAGGATGGTTCACTGTTTAATGGAAAAAAAAGCTCTTCCTGCCCAACTACCCCAGCATTT
>NW_015539512.1:0-797 GCF_001515605.1 Sinocyclocheilus anshuiensis | reverse complement strand
GGTGGAAGTTAGATCAAGCTGATTGGCAGTTATTTCAAATGCTGAATCTTCTAAATGCAAACCGTATGTTAAAAAATGGATAAGAAAGGTGTTTTTTAATTTTTTCTGTAAAATATTAATCAGTGAATATTGACTTTATGTAAATAATGAAGTTGCAATTACTAATATAATTAATAACACAAGAATAATATTTTTTCAAGTTCCAAAAAACTTGGCATTTTGCATATACTTAATAGTATATCCAAACCTTCTCCATTCAATTCTTCCCGACTTATATTTACATTTACAGCCACAACAAATATGGCGGTTTACGCGAACCGCCTGCGATGAAGTGACCAATCAGAGCGCGAATTGCCCGCTGACTAATAGCCAATCAAAGCGCGACTCTCGCTTCTAAACGTGTATATTGGAGACAATTCTGTAGTACAATTGGAAGAGAAACTCAGCTGTCAGACATATGGAGAACAATTAGGAAAATGAGTGGAATAAGGACAAATGTGGAAATACCAGTGTTATGTAGTAACAACAAAAATGCAATTAGTAATGCAGAAAAAGCAGATCTTTTTGTAAAAACTTTTGTGAAGATCCACAGCTCTGGAAATCTATCGTCAACAGCTAAGGAGTATAGAGACCAGACACTTGCTCAAAGTCCAGGGATAATAGAGAGAAGCATTACATCAGGAGGAGATCTGGATCAGAAGTTTACTCTATTTGAGTTGGAAAGAGCAATATCAAACACGCGACAAACCACGCCAGGGAAAGACGGTATATGCTATTGCATGTTAGGCCATATGAAA
>NW_015539511.1:0-601 GCF_001515605.1 Sinocyclocheilus anshuiensis | reverse complement strand
AAAGTATGTCTTGAAATCATGAAACATATAATTTAACAACAATTTATTAAAAGTTTAACAAAAATTAAATTTTTATGGTCCAATTAAATACATTTTATATAACTTTTTTTCTGGCATAACATAATTTTTTCTTGTAATCCTATTTAAAATTCTTTCAAAACTTTCAATTTTTATTTTTTTTGGCAAACAAAGTGCTGTTGAAAGGTGTACTTTTAAAACATGGAAGAAAGCTTGTGTGATTATTCCTTAAAAAATAAAGTTTTAATAGTAATTTGATTGTTAGTAGTAGTAGTAGTAGTAGTAGTAGTAGTAGTAGTAGTATTACATTAAGACACATTCCATTGTACAAAATTAATATATTTCTGTAACAATTTCTTCAAGTTTAACCGGACTTTTATTTTGACGGGTTGTTGTGAAGAGTTTTGTTTGTATGATGGCAGTTTTTCCTAAAAGGAAATGGTCAAATGCTCATGAAGTGCCTCTCAGAGTAGTCATATACAAATGGGGACAATTTAGGAATAATTTTGTATTGTAATGAAATCATGGACCATGTAACGTCCTGCAGTGAACTCTAAATATTAGAGTGTCCTTCTTGTTTTTA
>NW_015539510.1:0-773 GCF_001515605.1 Sinocyclocheilus anshuiensis | reverse complement strand
TTAGCTTCATACACTGTAGATAATTGTGACCCTGCCTGTGGAAAAAGTGGATGAGTAATTCACTCCTTGATTTGCTTAATAAAAGCCACCTTTGAGATAGTTTTGACCCTCCTTTGAGAACGTTTTGACAGACATGTTTATTGTGTATTATTTTCAACATGTTTATTGCTAAGTTTAGTGTGGCAAAATAGAAGCGCAGCCGTAATTCGTATGCAGTGTATCCGGTTGCCATGACAACAACCTCACACGCTTCTTGCTGCTGCTCAATGTAATCAGAGTGTGAATTTGTAGATTTTCAATAGCAAAACTAAAATGTGTTTAAAAGTGCGACTGAAATTTGTTTCTAATCCACAAATATTTAGATCTTTTGATGACCGGACTTACATCTTTGTCGGACTCGAAGACATCTCTAATTTGACAGTTTACCATCTGATCTCACTCAGTGACTCTAGGCTGTGTAGGACGGGACGAAACCATGCACTGAATTGGGGGGGGGGGATAATTTTGCCGGAAATGCAGAAATAAGCAATAATTTTGTTTTGTTTGTAACTCTTTGGTAGATACATTTATAATTTCTATTACATTACTACTGTCACTACTAATAAAACAGATCTCTGGGGGCCCCAAAAGTGCATGGGCCCTTAGAATCGTCCTAACATTCCCCCGCTTAGCGGCGCCCTTGTCTAGCTCTAATTTTAGTTGAGGAACAATAATTTCCAGATCATCGCCGCGTGGTGCTGGAACAGTTCGTCGCGCGGTTCCCGAAGAACACC
>NW_015539509.1:0-1543 GCF_001515605.1 Sinocyclocheilus anshuiensis | reverse complement strand
TAATTTAGTTAAAATTGATGTACTAAATACACAACGTGAAATAAAAATGAATAAAACTACATTAAAACAGAAAATAAACAATAACTAATAAAAATATCAAAAACACACAACAAAATTTTTCAAATTTCAAATAAAACAAAAATAGGGAAAAAAACATTACAAAAACATAATTCAAAAATATGAATTCCAAAATATAATAATAATAATGCAATAGCATTTCAGTGATACAAAAATAACACTGGTACAATGTTTTTGTTGTTGTGTGGACAAAATCACTTTTGTGTTTTTTTTTTGTTCCATAGAGGATTGAAGGGTTTGAAAATGATATTATCAAAAGAAATATGACTTTAAAAATTATTGTTAGGGTTTGTTCAAAACCTTTAACCCTAATTGTTAAACCTTTGCCAAAAGTAAGCACCAATTCAAAACCTTTAACCCTAATTGTTAAACCTTTGCCAAAAGCAAGCACCAAAAAGCCCAAATGACTCAATGCATGTATTTTTTGTCAATAATTTCAGTCTGAAGTGTATTATGGGGGTTTTGTAATATGTTAAATAAATAAATAAATAAAATGTAATGATAAATTTGTCCAGCATTCAAAATGTAACCAGCACCAATAAAAATGGTAATATTGGCATGCTGAATGTCTGTTGCTCATCTTCATTGAATCTGTTTACCTATTTACATATTTAATTGTGAACTTCATTGTATATGCTTAACATATACATAGAAGAGCATGGTGCTAGCAACGTCAAGGTCATTGGCTTGATTTCCAGAGAATGAAAAATTCTAGAATTGATGTATACCTTGAATGTAAAGTCGCTTTTGATAGAAACATCTTTCAAATGCAAATGTTATTGACAGAAAACCAGACGCCTCGAGTGCCAGGAAATAGCAAAGTGGTTATTGTGGGATGTAAATAATGAAGAACTAAAGCTAACGGTAAAACTTAAATTATTTTGCTGTCTTGCCAGTTTAAATATGTTGTTGAAATTTATGTTTGCATCAGTACTGCTTTCATTGGGTTTTACTGTATTCCCTTGATTCTGTACATACACCCTTCAGCTTAGCACACTTGAAACATTAACTCACCACCTTAAGGACCAAATTATGTAAAGCTTTATTACATGAAAATTAGAGGTTTTGTTGCGAAACTCCGTCTTGGCCTCAGGGAATTAAACATAGGCCTACTGACGCAAAAAACGCCGCAATTAACGGTGACATAGCAGTTTGATTAAAGTAGGGAATGATGAGTAATTGCAAAGTATTTTGGGAAATCTTTGAAGCTGTTGATCACTCCCCACTGTCGGGAAAAGAGTAGTAATTGCAAAGGATTTTGGGAAATCTTTGAAGCTGCTGATCACTCCCCACTGTCGGGAAAAGAGTTGCAAGCATACTGGCAGCAAACGACATAGATAAAGGTTGTGGCTACAGGTCACACCCCACATTATGTCTCAATTTGTACTAATTAAAGATTTGTCCATCACTATATGCAGACGGAAACTGGCTTCGCCAGTAATTGAGGTGTAATTGCTATGTATTC
>NW_015539508.1:0-452 GCF_001515605.1 Sinocyclocheilus anshuiensis | reverse complement strand
TTGGCTCAGTTTCAGTACCCAGACTCGGGCCAGTACTGGCTAATGGCGCTTTTCCACTGCATGGTACGGCACGGTACGGCTGGTTACGGTTCACTTTTTGGGGGTTTTCCACCGGGTACAGTACCTGGTACCTGGTACTTTTTTTAGTACCACCTCGGTTGGGGTTCCAAGCGAACCGTACCGTTACCAAAACGTGACGTGTAAACTCTGCTGATCACTGATTGGCCGGAGAGAATCGCCGGTACCTGCGTCACTGAACTTGCGACACAAACACAAGAAAACTGCTATTTAAATCAGCACAGCCAGTGAAGGATCGAACGCAACTGTTTTGAACGAGCGCACCTTTTTTAACAACCGAAAAGTGGCTGTTTTGCTGTCTGTTGAGGAAATACAGACATTCCTCTCATTTGATAGCAGAGGAGCGGATCCAGCAAGAGCTTGATGGGGCGAGG
>NW_015539507.1:0-3792 GCF_001515605.1 Sinocyclocheilus anshuiensis | reverse complement strand
AAAAGCCATACACATGTGATCAATGTGGAAAGAGTTTCAGAAAATCGGGCGTTTTTAAAGAACATCTGCTTACTCATTCTAGAGAAAGGCTATATAGCTGTGATCAATGCGGTAAAAAGTTTTTTAGGGCAAATTTCATGAAGGATCACCTAAAAGTTCATACAAAGGAGAAGCCGTATGTATGTTCTTTGTGTGGAAAGAGTTTTAGTCAGATGGGTATTTTAAAATTACACCAGAAAAGACACAGCGGTGTGAAGGATCATGCTTGCTCTGAATGTGGTAAGGCTTTTTTTACAGATGGTGCACTGAAAGTGCACAGGACAGTTCACACTAGAGAAACACCTTACAAGTGTTCACACTGTGACAAGAGCTTCAAACGCTCAGAATATCTGAGGATACATGAGAGGATCCACACTGGAGAGAAACCGTATCACTGCCATTCATGTGGGAAGAGTTTCACTCATTGTTCTGCTTTAACCAGTCATAAAAAAAATGCATGTCTGAAATTATAGTTCGAGTTCTGATCTGTAAGACTGCATAAAACAATTATATCGATACTTGATTAATCAAAGATTATTAGAACAATTAATGAACTGATGATTATTTCAGATGAATATTTTTGTATTCATCATTTTATTGTTCTAATCATTTTATTATCATTCAGTTATTATTCATAACAGTATTTTTTCCCCCACAGGCCATATCCCACCTGAACAACACATAACACACCTCAGTACTGTACATCTGTAAATAGCACATATGCACATTCACAGTTCTGTCAATGGACATTTTTCCTTTTTCAGTATATTTTTATTAATGTTGTTATTTATAATTTATTGTCTATTCTCTGTAACGTTAGTTTTATTACCTTCATTTTATGTATGTCTACACTATGTTTGTATACTGGAAGCTGGAAGCTAATTTTATGTATGTCTACACTATGTTTGTACTTTCTGTACTGGAAGCTCCTAACACCAAGACAAATTGCTTGTGTGTGTAAACACACTTGGCAATAAAGCTCTTTCTGGTTCTATATCATTTGTCTTTCTATGTTTTTAAATTTATATCACTTAGGGTGGGTTGCACCAACAAGGATTAAATTAAGCAAAGTTTAGTGCGAATCAAGGATTTGTTGATCTGGGTTTTATTTTAAATCGAGTTGTTGCACCACTTAATTTTAAACACAGATTACCAATTTGCGGATTTGAATTCTAACATGCGATTAAAATCTCCAACTACGATGAATTTTCTCCGCCATGAGGAATTCACCATGTAATTAAACGGCAACTAGGGATGTCACGAGAACCGATACTACGGTACCAAGTCGGTATAAACATTTTAAAATCCTGCCGGTACTTGTTTTTCTTCAGTAGCGTAAGTACTGATGGTACCGACGGTAGCAACTAGCGAGGCTGCAATTCTTCCCGAACTGACGGGGGCAGGCAGAGCATACACCTGGAAGTGTTTCAGTCGGTCCTCAAAGGGTAAAGAAGAAGCCTACAAGCACACATAAAAACTACACATGGAAGGTTTCCACGTTCAGCTCCTCCCCGACTCGTTGACAAGAAAGGTGCTAAGAGACAAATATGAAAGAATGAGAGCGCGCAGCTCTGCAAACACGAGTGCTGCGCATGATCACGCAAACCGTTAAACAGGTTGTTTTTGAAAATCAGTGCCTAAAATAAAGCTACTCTTAATTTTCATTGATGACTCCAGTGTTAATAATATTAATTATATATCATATATAAATAATAATATATAAATTGATAGACATATAAAAATTTTAATGAGGAGTAAGCTAGCCTAATCTTTTATTACCCTCACAGCGCGTCATGTGGTGATGCACTATTAAATAAATGTGGGGCAAAAGAATTGTAATTTAATAATAAAAGTAACCTAATAATAATAATAATAATAGGCCTAATAATGAGAAGAATGTAACAGGCCTACTGTCACACTACAAGCCAGAGACGCAAGGTTTGGATGCAAACAGAAGGGTTTATTGACAATGAGGTGAGATCGAGCTGACGGCAGGTGAGTAAGAGATGAGATAGAGAGTTCTCGTGTTCTTAGCTCTGGGTAATGGCTGGTTTGTCCTTGCAGGTATCCGGGGGAGAACAGGATCAGCGGAGAACAGGATCGTGGGAGCTTCTAGAAGTTAGAGTTTCCCACTCGTAATAACGACTCTGTGGTGGCATTCAACTCGTAAATACGTTCTATCCGACATGACATGACCATTAGTTCAGCCAAGTGAACTGTAGACCGGACAACGTGGGACTGAGTGGAGTGTGGAGATATAGTCAGCTTGATGAGTGACTGCAGGTGCGGGTGATTAGAATTTGGGTGATTTGGATCTGGTGTGTGTCGAGGTAGGTAATGGCGGTGACGTGAGTGACTGAGGTGTTTCCCTGACATTACCCCCTCCTCCAGGTGCCCTCATGTGGCGACCAGGGCGGCCTCGACCTCGGGGTGCGGGACGATTAGGATGGGTGCGGTAGAACTCCTCCAGCAATGATGGGTCTAGTATATCGTCCCGGGCCACCCAGGATTCCCTGACATTACCCCCTCCTCCAGGGGCGGCTCCTGATGCCCACATGCGGCGACGAGGGCGGCCTCGAACTTGGGGTGCGGGACGATTAGGATGGTGCGGTGAAACTCCTCCAGCAACGATGGGTCTAGTATATCATCCCGGGCCACCCAGGACCTCTCCTCCGGTCCGTATCCTTCCCAGTGGGTCCTGTTGTGGAGGAAGAACAAGGTTTGAGGAGGGAAACGTGGAATGTAGGGTGAATTCGGTACCTGGGTGGGAGCTGGAGAAGGTAGGTGATTTCATTAATCTGCCTCTGTATGGGGAAAGGACCAATGTAGCGGGGGCTCAGCTTCTTACAGGGCAGGCGGAGACGCAGATCCCGGGTGGACAGCCAGGCCTTCTCTCCAGGCTGGTAAGTAGGAGTAGAGGTGCGCCGGGCATCTGCGAAGGCCTTATGCCTCCGCACTGCTCGCTGGAGGTGGACGTGAGCCAAGTCCCACACTCTCTCGCTCGCCCGGAACCAAAGGGGGACTTGAGCTGAGTCTCACGCTCGGAACCAGTAGTCCACAGCTGGGACCTCCGATGGTTCTTTGGTCCATGGGAAGAGCGGGGGTTGGTAGCCGAGTATGCACTGGAAGGGGGTCAGGCCGGTGGTGTTCTGTCGGAGGGAATTTTGTGCATACTCGGCCCAGGGGAGGAAGTAGCTCCAGCTGTGCTGATCCTCGTGGCAGTATGACCTGAGGTAACACCCGAGCTCCTAGTCTTTGCGGCAGTATGACCGGAGGTAACGCCCGAGCTCTTGGATCCTTCGCTCATTCTGGCCATTCATCTGAGGATGGTACCCGGAGGACAAGCTCACGGTCACTCCCATGAGTCGGAAGAAGGCTTTACATACACGGGAGATGAACTGGGGACCCCGGTCTGAGACCACCTCTTCCGGGGTGCCGTAGTTCCTGAAAACATGGGTAAATAAGCACTCTGCAGTTTCTAGTGCCGTTGGAAGACCTTTGAGGGGTATAAATTTACAGGTCTTAGAGAAACGGTCTACTTCTATGAGGATACAGGTGTTTCCGTCGGAGATGGATAGGTCAGTTACGAAATCCACTCCCACGTGGGACCAGGGTGTCCATGGTATGGGCAGCGGGACGAGCTTGCCTACGGGGAGATGACGAGGAGTTTTAGACATGGCACACAGGGCTGTACATTGCGACATATATGTTAGGGGTGTGCGATATGACGATTTTTGATCGTGGACGATTAAA
>NW_015539506.1:0-1005 GCF_001515605.1 Sinocyclocheilus anshuiensis | reverse complement strand
ACTCAGGGAACCATGGTTACATAAGTAACCTGAGACGTTCTCTTGGCTGGGTCTTTTTTTTTCCCTTTTTTGTCCTTTCTCGTTTTCTTTCTGTTTTCTACTTTTTCATCATTTCCTGAGTTGGATGCTGCACGTTTCCTGGACACTAACCGATTTCTGGGGAATATTTTGAACTTGAACTGTCCCTGCTTCACGTTAAAGTCGTCATTGCATGCAGGAACTGGCGAGCCATGCCCATATAAGGACCAAGCTTTTTGGATCAAGGAATCAACCGAGTCGTATGATTGTGTGTATGTTTTCCTCCCTTTCTGACTGAACTGTGTTGCTCAGAAATTCAATTGCGGAAGAAGGATCTCATGTAAGCAGCATTGAACTGGAACTGAGATTTAGTGGAATCCTAATTCATATTGAGTCTGCTATTGTGAGCAGTTAATTTGATTTGTTGTGATTTTCATTTTTCTATTGTTGTTTTTTTTTACTTTTAAATTCTACTGTATTTTATTTCATCTAATTATTTGGTTATATATAAATATATATTTCTTTTTCTGGAAAACAAAGGTGAAAAAGGCATTTCAAAGGGTTATCATTTGGAAGAATTGTATTCAAATTTAAAGTTATTATTTACATCAAATAAGCCAATTAGAAACAAATTGAATAAATAGGTGAAAATAAATTTTATACACATATTAGCCGAGTAAGGGTCAATTAACTTTATTAGCTTGAATCTAATGTGAAAAAAAATTTTATACACATATTAGCCGAGTAAGGGTCAATTAACTTTATTAGCTTGAATCTAAATAGGTAAAAAAAAAAAGAAGAGATAAACAATCAATAATAGTCACAAAAATAAATAGAAAATATAAATATATATATAAGGGGTTACAATAAGGTAGAATTTAATTTGTTTGGAACAAGTCTTTATTTGACTTTTTGCCATTACTTTTCTTTTGTGTCATGTTTTGATGTTGTTTTAAATTTCAATGCTTTATTTTATTTGTATTCATT
>NW_015539505.1:0-640 GCF_001515605.1 Sinocyclocheilus anshuiensis | reverse complement strand
CCTAGGAATAACAAATATATGCTAATTCAGGGAGCTCTCCGTCCAAGCCAACGGCTCCGGTCGTTTGTGCTAGATGCCGTTAAAATTAGTGTGTGATTTATTTCACTTTGCTCTCGCAGGACTGCATGTCGCACTACGTTTGTATTCTTTTGTAATTGGTTAACCGTGCTGAAAACGTATTGCCACGCTTGAAGCCTTTGTGTGATGGCCCATTTCTATGCAAACCACATGCCTGCATAGCACTAACGCACACACACATGATGCTGGATTGCCTCATTCATTGTGTATTGTGTGCCGGCAGCATTCGGACCAGTGGCGGCTCGTCGGGGGAGGCAGACGTCGGGGGAGGCAGACAAAACCATAATTTTGAGGTGAAAATGGGAGGAGGACGATTTAATGTTACTAAAATTCACAATTCGTTTCAGTTCATGTCTCAGAATGTGTATTTTTTGTTTGTAATTTCACAGTTGTAATACCATAACGTGAAAGCGCCTCTTTTCTATCGAGAATGTGCCGAATCTGCTGATGTAATTACAACCGCTAGGTTATAGAGAAAGGGAGGGGGAGGCCGGGGGAGCGCTGAGCTCTCGTGCCGCCGTTGGTAAAAAAAAATTAGCCAATCAGCATCGAGTGTTCACTT
>NW_015539504.1:0-646 GCF_001515605.1 Sinocyclocheilus anshuiensis | reverse complement strand
ACCAAAGTATCAATACACAAGAGTCAAGCCTGAATTTATTTTGTAATTTAGTCAAAGGCATGAATACTAAACATCACTGAATTATATCACACCTGCTAATAACTTCCACTGCATGCTCAAACATCAGCGTCTACAGATACTGAGGTTAAAAGAGGGAGTTTGACTGGATTGGCTGTTTGCTAGATTGATGTTCATCTTTGAGCAGCAGTCAGGTTACATATGAACTCAGCTTCTCTGCTTTAGTGGTCATTAATCTGCTTTATAGTGGCCTACAAATTATCACCTGTTAATAACTTAATACACAAGAGTCAAGCCTGAATTTATTTTGTAGTTTAGTCAAAGGCATGAATACTAATAAACATCACTGAATTATATCACACCTGCTAATAACTCACCTGTTAATAACACACACACACACTCTCTCACACACACAAAACCGACCTTGAAAATGGAGTCTAAGTTCTTCTTTGCTGTATGTGATTCTGCTCCTTCATGTTTTTGACTGTAGTTAAACAAATATTGAATATTTGTGTAAATATGTATTAATATATTTAATAGAGATCAGTAAATGAATGAATATCATATATACTGTATATTTATCATACAGTAAACTGAACAACACCTCAGATCAGCAGATGATTCTCCC
>NW_015539503.1:0-1164 GCF_001515605.1 Sinocyclocheilus anshuiensis | reverse complement strand
AAATAAAATGACATGAAAAGACATGTATAGGCAAAATCAATTGAGATTCGCGCGTGAACTGAGTTTTGCGGAGAAATGTTCGTCTCGCAAATAAACAAGTATTTCGAGCGAACTAAAATCAATTTTGTATTTGAAAGATGTTTATTTGGATGTGCGCGGACGTTCTCTTTTGCATGTGCAACGTTTCAATTGCTTGCTCTCCTGATACCCGCGCTGTGTGCTCTCTATTCGCCGACAAGGCTTAAACTTATGTAAACGTGTTAAACTTATGCATGTCTTAAAATACATGTTTGAGCTGTTTAAACTGAAATAAACTTGCTCTGACATATCTTAAAATGTTACTGCCTTTGTTTTGTCTCAAGATTCACACCAGTAATTATTTTTTTTCCTGAGGCAATTTAATAAAAGCTACGACTTAAATTTATGTAAACGTGTTAAACGTATGCATGTCTTAAAATACATGTTTGAGCTGTTTAAACTGAAATAAACTTGCTCTGACATATCTTAAATATGTTACTGCCTTTGTTTTGTCTCAAGATTCACACCAGTAATTATTTTTTTTCCTGAGGCAATTTAATAAAAGCTACTTAAATATCATAATTGAACTAAGGCCTAATCCTGGTTTAATCTAACCCTTGTCTGTGAAACCGGGCCTATATCTCTTAACTTTTAATCTTTTCTCGTCAGTTATGGGACATTTTGTTGCATCACTTTTCATTTATCTGTCTATCTAAGATTAATAACTTCGTTTATAGTCGCCCTGATCTGGATAAAAGAAGCCTTTTCTAAAGAAATGCAAATTTTTCCATTTATTTAAAATGATTTAGGGTCATGGAGAAATCGAGTCAGCAGCAAGGAACCTGGTGTCGTTGCTGCTCAACTCAGTGAGCACTGACAGGCAGGCAGCAGAACCTGAGACACCAGGCCCAAGTGTGACAGTGCAGAGACCAGGGCCAAGTGTGACAGTGCAGGAGGAGATGGCTAGGTTCATGCTCACACTTTGTTCTGAAAGAAACCTTATGAGCTCAGTCAACATTGTGTTTAGTTTCAGCAGATAGAATAGACTGCAGAAGTCCCACTGAAGCTTAAGCTTTACTTGAAATAAAAATTTCATAACATAATTTAGTAAACAGTGTTTTAATGTTTAGAAACATGGCTATGCTA
>NW_015539502.1:469-582 GCF_001515605.1 Sinocyclocheilus anshuiensis | reverse complement strand
TCAGTGAGCTCTGACGAGCGAAAATCCCAGCTGCTGCCCGGCAACGGTATGTCACGTCGCCCCCTCCCCCCTCAAGTGAGGGTGCTACAGCAGTCAGGTCGGTTGTTCCCTCA
>NW_015539502.1:0-242 GCF_001515605.1 Sinocyclocheilus anshuiensis | reverse complement strand
CCCCACACTAGTGGGCCCCGAGCAGGCTCTGGTAATGGAACAAGAAGTAGATACTCTCTTGAGGAAGGGGGCCATAGAACGTGTTCCTCCTCTCGAGAGAGCGTCCGGGTTTTACAGTCGTTACTTCATCGTTCCAAAGAAGGATGGGGTGTTGCGTCCGATTTTACATCTCCGTCTTCTTAACCACGCTATCAGAATGCTTCGGTTCAAGATGCTCACTATCAAGCAGATAATATCTCAAA
>NW_015539501.1:0-523 GCF_001515605.1 Sinocyclocheilus anshuiensis | reverse complement strand
CTGTACTAAAACAACTATAAATAAAATTTCTTTATATGCAGACGACGTCTTATTATATGTGACTAAACCTGCGTCTAGTATCCCTGTAATCTTAAAAGTGATTGAACAATATGACTCATTTTCAGGCTATAGAATTAATAAGTGAACTCATGCCAGTTGGGCTTAAAGATCTTTCACAAATTTTCCCAGTTCGGTTTAAAATAGCTAAAGACAGATTTACCTACCTAGGAATCGTTATAACTAGGAAATTTAGCTTGCTACGAGTAGCCAACTATCCCCCCCGTTAGAAAAATTAAAAAGAAATATTCAGTTCTGGAGGACTCTTCCTATTTCGTTAATAGGTAGAATAAATGCCATCAAGATGGTTTTTCTCCCGCAACTACTGTATCTGTTACAAAACACCCCTCTATTTCTTTCCAAGTCCCTTTTTAAGCAACTAGATTCAATTATTTTACCCTTTCTTTGGAATTATAAAAAACATAGAATTAAACAACTACATCTCTCCAAACCTAGAAATGTAGGG
>NW_015539500.1:0-467 GCF_001515605.1 Sinocyclocheilus anshuiensis | reverse complement strand
GTTCCCCAGCTGGCGGCCCGTCCCGAGAGCAACGTGATCACAAACGCCACCTTCGCCTCCTCAGTAGGAAATGATGATGGTTGAAGGGAAATGTACAGGGAACATTTGGCCAGAAATGAATGACATAACTGGGGTTCCCCAGAATAAAAAGCTGGAGGGGGTAGACGAGGCTCGTGGGTGTGAATGATCGGAAACGGCGGAACAAGTGGATCGGGCACGGTGGGTTGTTGATCCGCAACTGTCTCTGCCCTCAGATGCTGGAACTGGGTGGTAAGTTCTGAAACTTGAGTGATCAGGGTCTGAACGGCACATCCTGTAGCCACCATCTGGTTCTCTTGACGTTCCATGCGGATGTTACTATTAGACAAGAAGTCTCTGAGTTCTACCGTACTCGCTGGATCCATTCCTTTGGTCGGTTCGTTCTGTTACGGGCAGTGAAACTCAAGATCCAAGTGCGAGTGCAATAA
>NW_015539499.1:449-887 GCF_001515605.1 Sinocyclocheilus anshuiensis | reverse complement strand
ACAGGTCCCAAGAGGGTATGGAAAGGGGCCGGGAAGGATTTAACCCCTCGCCCCCTAAGGAACCTGATGACCAGGTCATGCTTCCCTACCATGGGGTCATGGTTAGCAGCAATCATTTTTTTTTAGCGACATAGACTTAAAGGGTGGAGGGAGACAGCCTTCTGCAAAAAGGAACGCACAACCCTGATCAGGCATCTCCGGGGGTCTTCTCGGTGAGAAGAACACCTCTTGACGAACAGGTTCCACTTCAAGGCGTAAGCGTGTCTCGTAGACGGAGCTCGCGCTGAAGTGAAATGTGTCAACTACCTCTTGGGGTAGGTCACCTAGAACCTCTGCGTCCCATCCAGGGACCAGACATGAAGTCTCCAGAGGTCTGGACGCGGGTGCCACAGGGTGCACAGTCAGTAGATCCTTCCTCAGAGGAATCTGCCAGGGAGG
>NW_015539499.1:0-230 GCF_001515605.1 Sinocyclocheilus anshuiensis | reverse complement strand
GGCACGAAGTGACCTCAGAACCTTCCGACTCCAAAGGAGGAGGTGGCGGGCGAGTTGCGGCATGCGACGGGAGCGCAGACCACCTTGTTGGTTGATGTACGCCACGGTCGCTGTGTTGTCTGCTCGGACCAGCACGTGCTTGCCTCGTAAGCTCCCTTTGAGACGGTTCAAGGCAAGGCGCACCACTAACAACTCTAGGCAATTGACATGCCAGTGCAGTTGGGGGCCCA
>NW_015539498.1:0-1285 GCF_001515605.1 Sinocyclocheilus anshuiensis | reverse complement strand
TAAGACCAATCCAGCAAGCACATGCGTTACTGTGTGTGTGTGTGTGTGGCTGGCAAAGGTCAGGCTTCAGTATGTGTCATCTATGACTCTGATAACAGTCCCAGTGTTATTAGCATGTTAACTGTTCAGAATCAGACCACTATCATGATGTAACTGAATGCTACATACACACACACAATGTTTGAGGTTAGTAAGATTGTTTAATGGTTTTTACACTCACCAAGGCTGCATTTATTTGACCAAAAATACAGTAACTGCAATATTGTGAAATATTACAATTTAAATTATTTTTTTGTTTGTTTTTTTAATTTTTAATGTTTTAAAATATAATTTATTCCTGGGATGGGCAAAGCTCAATTTACAGCAGCAATTACTCCAGTCTTCAGTGTCACATTATCCTCCAGACATCATTATATCTTATATACAGCTGTATTATCCAGTATTTACAACTTATAACATCCAAGCGAAAGATATTAATTTAATTAATTAATTTATGCATTTAGCAGACGCTTTTATCCAAAGTGACTTACAGTGCATTCAGGCTATACATTTTTTACCAGTATGCAAAGATATAAGACCAACACATCAGAAAAAAACTAACAAACAACAGAATCACCCCCTTGTGTCAGTATTTTGTTGAACCACCTTTTGCTTTAATTACAGCCTTAGTCTGTTGGGATATGACTCTACTAACTTAGCATATCTAGACTTCTATCCTGACAAGTGCTCCAGTACCTGCTGCAGAGAAACACCCCCATAACAGGATATTACCACCTCCATGCTTTACTGGAGGAATGCTGTTATTTGGATGGTGAGCTGTATTGGATTTGCGCCAGACATCATTTGGTGTTGAGGCCAAATAATTCAATTTTAGAATTGTGTTTTACACAAAATTTATGTCACTGCCAAAACTTTTGGCCACGACTGTACCTGCTGCCTCCTAATCTTTCCGCAGTGTTTTCCGAATGGTCCTTGGCTCTTGGGCTACCCTTCTGACTAACCGTCTGACTCCCTGATCTGAAATCTTGCAAGAAGCTCCTGTGCACGGCCTACTGATGGTGGAGTGATGTTCCTTCCACTTGAAGATAATGCCATTAATCATGCTTTCAGGAACATTTAGGAGTTGTGAAATAGGGTTGGGCCGATAGACGATGCCATCATCCATCGCCAATGGCTGATAGACATCACGATGTTGAGCCTGCATCGCACATAGCCTACTCTGTTTACTCAGTAGCCTACTCAGTACTTGCCACACATTTTACAAGATTATATGTTTGTCAGTGGT
>NW_015539497.1:0-3205 GCF_001515605.1 Sinocyclocheilus anshuiensis | reverse complement strand
CCATAAAGCTTTGCAAATTATGTAATCCAATTAAGAAATTACAGATAGCGATAAAAATGTTGACACAGAAACATGAGATTTTAAGTTTATTGCAAAATATGCATATTATGCATACAAATTCATAAGTAGCTTGAAAGCAACACTACGGACTCTGTTAGTGTGTGGATAATAAAGAGTTCTTTTGACATAAGTTGCTTGATTCGATTCTCTGATCGGTGGAGATTTTTTTGCAGAATCATGGGTCATGTAGTTTTTCATCAGGAAATCTGCTGTTGAACATGATAATTAAAAAAATAAAAAGTTTAAATAATTTGAACTAATGGCTTCAACAAAAGCATATACCATAAATTAACAACCTCATAGCTCAGACTAAGTCTGTCTTTATTTTTTATTTTTTATGCCAAAAATGAATGGGATTTTTACTTTCGGAACCCTGTTGCACATTGGCTATCATCGATGGAAATGCAGTTAATCATTCCGCTCATCAAACTGCTACTTTCATGACTCTCATATCACATCTCAGAGGATGTGATATGAGGAGGTCTTGTTGCTAGGCTTATTTTGTTACTTTTTATTCTAAACTATTTGCATACAGCAAAAGTATCTAATTAACCTACAAAAAGTGAGTAATATTTGATTAATCTCATGACCCGCTCTGTTTAAAAATAAAACAGCTTTCATTAAGCTTTCACTTAGTTTGCATCATTTTAAACACATGTCATTAATTTCATTATGTGTTAAACGTTTTAATGAGGGAAAAATTCCTGTTAAGGGAAAGGCAGAAAAAAAATGGAGCATCGAGTCTTAAAGATTTAATCAAAGTCTCTATAGTGAACTGACTGTTCTCTCTCTCTGTTTCTCTAGGGTCTACTCTGTTCCAGCAGAGCAAGGACAGAAAGCTGCTGTCTAACCATGTGGGCCTTTTCATTTCTTCTCTCCACTGGATCCTTTCAGGGATGAGCTGCAAGCATGTGATTTCGCATCCGAACGGGTCTATATCTATAGCGGATTCTATAACGTCAGTAGACGAGAATGTGTTGCTATCATAAATTTTCTATGAACTGTTTTATAAAGCACAATGTATACCGTTCATGCACACATGCCATATGCTGCACTCACAGAGAAAGTCCTTTGACTGTGGAGTACAGCTCATTGGGACTTTTTCCTCTCCACCTGCAATTTGAAACTGTGCTTAAAGGTGTGTAATATTTTCCATCTTTAGATACTTTCTCCTTAAAAGTAAGCTATTCATAGTTTTTTCCACATTTCCAAATATAAACAAACACTGTGGCTCTGGTTTATTTGAGCAAACTGATGCAACAACATTGGTTCAGCCAATGTCGTGAGTTTGGGGTGGGACTATCTAATTAACTAGCCAATGGCAGACAGTGCCACAGAAATCATGAACTGCAGCTTTAAGCAAACATCCCCCCTATTTCCCCTTACAGTCCTCTAATGTTAGCCGTCACCAGTGCATTTAAAGTGACAAAATCAAGGCAGATAAAAGCTAGTCTCTGGCTCTCTGATTATTTGACAAAAGAGAGAAAGAAGCAGAGAGTGAAGAGCGAGTGAAAAAGTGGTTTTGAACACCCACTTGTCAAATGGTGAATTAATCAACCGCTTTAAATAACGATGTTGTTTTCTTTTTCCTTTCTTTCACCGTGGCCAACTCCTCTAAAGCAAAGCAGATTGCAAATAGCTCTGGGATGCTGGGTAACAGACTAATGTTTCATATATACTTCTGGCTTTAATAGGGAGACAATCTGATGGGCGGACGAAATGAGGATACAGACACACAACACTGACAGTGAGGTCCAAAAGTCCACTATGCACTGTAAAAACTGATTTTTCAAAGTTGTAAATAAAAATTATTTGAGATTCAATAAGGCTTTTCACATTTGAAATAGTTAACCTTGGGTCATTCTAAACCCCAGGTAAAAGCAATCCTTCTTCACTCAGTTCATGTGTTTTCAGTCACCATTAAACATTTTTCCATTTTTTTTTTATGCACAATGTTCCCATGACGGTCCAAAGCAAGTCAATGAGAGGCACCCGATTGGGTGTCTATTGCTAAGCATCTAGCAGTAACATTCTGGCACCAAAATGCCAGGTTAACACTGCAAAAGCGGTGTCGAACCGGTTTCTAAATTACAAGTGTGAACCTACATTTTATAACGTTACAGTAATTCCTGTGGTTAAGTTTAGAGTGAAAAGCCATACAATGTGTTACTTGCCTTTTTTTTTTAATTAGGCTATTTGTGAAATTTACTAACACTGTGAAAATTGTTTCAAAGTAGATTCTACACCATTTTTTAAACGTAGTAAAAAAACGCAGCATTTTTCTAATTTAACAACAGTAGAAACACATTACAAGGCACAAATTGCATTATCAATATAACAATACAAGTGGAGTGTCACAAATGTACTTACTTGATTAGTGACCTAGAAATAGTGCTGAAACTTGGATTTTTTCCCCCTTTATTTTACATAAAAACATTTAACATTTTTCAAAAGTATATTTTCAGATTTTGAATCCCAGATCTTTCGTGTGGACTTTTGGACTCCACAGCATCATCGATTGAAACTAAGACACTATAGCGAGCTGCTTACTTTTATCCTCCTCTTTCTCTCTCATCTTTTTTCTTCCATTTTTTTTTTTAATTAAAATGGAAATCAATCAACCCCTTTTAGCCTGAGTCTCAAGACTCAGAGAGTCTCGGCTCTTTACTCTGAATTTACACAAAGACCGCAGGCTAGCAAACACTTTTAACACTGCTGAGACAAAGTTTTTCTGTTCTTTCTTACTATCTTGTTAAAGGGGCAGTTCACACAAAAATTAACATTTTGTAATCATTTACTCACCCCCATGTTATTCTAGATCTATATGACTTACTTTCTTCTGTCTGACACAAAATAATATATTAGGAAGAACGTCTGGGGTCCAAAAAACATTGGAATAGACAAAAAATACACAGAAGTCAGTCAGTCAAACAGGTTTGGAATGACATGAAGTAAATCATGACAAGACTTTCATTTTATGTAATACCTGTCTGCCCACCTGTCCATGTATACACGCACAACAGGAGAGGGCTGTTAACCCAGATCTCTTTTTAAAAAAATATTTCCATTTCCTTTCTAGCTGAATTTTCTGTTTCTTGATTACCTGCTTTTCTTGAGCTTGCCGGTTTTCTATTTAAATCTAAAT
>NW_015539496.1:0-993 GCF_001515605.1 Sinocyclocheilus anshuiensis | reverse complement strand
AACTGTATAACTGTGTGTGTAAAAACACCTATTAAAACAATTTACGCTTTGATGTTTGGTTTTCTATATAACAAATAAACTCTATTTGAGGGACATTTGCCCTGGAAATTGGACTAGAATTGAAAGGTTGTCAAATTAATTACTAATTTAAAAATGTTCAAACATGAAATATTTTATGCTGGTTCAGCATCCAAAATTGACTATCAAGACATGACCAAAAACTCTATGATGGTCGATCAAGTTTGCTAGTGAACAGAATGGCTATGTTGGTCCACCTACTAGGTCAGCACCAATCAATCAGCAGAAACCATTAGCAGAATTCAAGCTGGTCTAAAAAAAACTCAGCTGGGTGGTTACTGGTTATTTAGATAGTGATTTTAATCCAGAGTAACACTAACCACAGGAAAAGTCTACCCGCAGCCTTATCAGGGATATGATGGTGATAGACAATCTTGTTAACTCAAAAGGTCAACCTTACCTGCAGCCAGACCTGCAACTTTAATGTAACCAGCTCAGATCCTTAACCGCCGGGCTCTAGCCGTCTTACTTGTGTGTGGGTTTTTAATTACACTAACAAAATGTTAAGGAATATATTGATGTTAATGAGACCTTGTTAATTAAAACTAATGAAAAGAAAATGGGGAAAGACAGCAGATTCTTTGAAGAGAAAAGCAGTTCTTCCTCTTTGCCAGCACTGTCAGAGAGCATTATGCTAATAGTTGCTATACACTACAACAGGGCCGGAGTGGGACTCATTTTCAGCTCTGGAGTTTCATGCCTTAGACCGGCCCACTTTGTTTTGTTTTGTTGTTTTTGTTTTTTTTTTTTACTGGCCTTTTCAGTGCCGCCTTTGCACTTTCTATTATGCATTTTTTATCTATTATTTTTTTGTTCGCATATCTCCAACAATGACCTTTTTTTTTTTTTAGCAAGGTTCCGCTGTCAGGTGAGTCAAAAGATAATTACGTCATCATTGCCAATTAACATAAGAAA
>NW_015539495.1:744-947 GCF_001515605.1 Sinocyclocheilus anshuiensis | reverse complement strand
GTTTTGTTTTGATCTCTCCCCTGCGCTTCCGCGTGCGTCACTTCTTAGCGGCGCATGCGCAAGGCCGACCTCATACGTCATCCGCCCGGAACTACTTCCCTTTACAACAGTGAGCGCAAGCTAGATTAAAGTGATCATTAAGTTTTGAATATGGATATTTTTCTTACAAAAACGCATCGATTCGCTACAGAAGGCATTTGGTT
>NW_015539495.1:0-563 GCF_001515605.1 Sinocyclocheilus anshuiensis | reverse complement strand
ATTTTTTAATATAACTCCGACTGGATTCGTCTGAAAGAAGAAAGTCATATACACCTAGGATGACTTGAGGGTAAGTAATTTATGGGCTAATTTTCATTTTTGGGTGAACTAACCCTTTAATGGCACATTTGCTATCATTTGGATATTCAGGGAAATTTGCATTCTTGCTCGTATTGTAAACATGAAAACAATTACACGCACAGAGTGTGTCTGTATCGAAGAGAGTTTAAATCGATCTCAGTCCGTGTCAATATTTCCTCTTCATGCTATTAAGTGAAGATCTACTTTAAAGATACATTGAACAGCAGCGCGATTTGCCAAAGCAGCATATTCAGCGGGCATCCTATCACATGCATGCTGCTTGTGTGGATGCAGTCAGTTTTGACCGCAAAAGATGAGGTAAGCTGATTGGATATCATGTATTTGACCGTTTACGGCACTCCCATTTTCCTGTTTTTACATTAGAAGCGGTATTTTGCTTGTCAGAAATACATGTTCGGTTTTAATGTTACTTTAGCTTGGGGTAGAATTAAATGAATGCCAAAACTCAGAATTTTGTTTGC
>NW_015539494.1:0-212 GCF_001515605.1 Sinocyclocheilus anshuiensis | reverse complement strand
ACAAACATGGCGGACGCGTTGACGTATCGCAGCAATAGCTCAAAGCGGCCAATGAGGCGTCTAGGTATTTATGTCTCTGCTTCTACTGGTCACACGTCTTTACGTGATGCGAATTCGCATGTCAGAGTTCACCAAACTTTAACTTTGGAACACAGCGAAATGCGAATTTTTTCGCATGAGCTTGCGTTTCCGGTCTTACGCATTCGCATGCG
>NW_015539493.1:0-879 GCF_001515605.1 Sinocyclocheilus anshuiensis | reverse complement strand
GTTAGTTCGTTTTTATACAAAAAAATTAAAAAGTTAGTTTTTGCTTAAAATAAGAAAAAAAAAATTGCCAATGGGGTGAGAAAAATCATCTTAATTCAAAGGGAAAGCAAGACTTTCACAAAGAGTTTGGAGGTTATATGGTCCGTGTAACCCTTTGCAGTTCTTTGCTTAATATTCATTTTGTAAAATCACTCTGATCATACGGTCGGTGTAACCCTTTGCAGTTCTTTGTTCAATTCGCACCATCAAAATGAACCAAATGAAAAGTTGGCTTCAAACTTTCATTTTCAATTTCTTTGGAGCAATTTACAAACGGATAATTGTCTCTCATTTTAATTTTCAATTTTACGAGTTTGGGTTGTTGCGCCCGAATCTGATTTTTGAACTAACATAAAAAATGACTCATTATTCTGATTTTCCACTTCTCTGTTTTGCGCTCCCGGTTGGACCGTACCAGTGTGGGGGGCGGGGGATGTATTTACCCAGAGCGCTGTATAGGCTATATGAATAGGCGGAGAGTGAACCAACTCCAGGGTAAGGCTAAAAGCAGCCAAATGTATTAAACATCATAAACCCGTCTTTTTAGACAAGAACAAGACATGGGTATCATGTAGGCTAAAAAAATGTTTAATGGGACTGAATTTGTATTTAAGGTGATTGCAATTGAATAAAAAGGTTAGAAATTGATAAGTATATAACGTTTCCTTTCCACGGTTATTCAAACAGCGAATAAATTATATAACAGTTATAGAAAGTGACATTATCACTAACATTGATCTATTGCGAGTTTAAGCACTCTAAAAAAAAAAACTATCGTTAATCACTGAAGCTGTGTACACTGTGAAATTAATCTCTTACTTACATTGTACGTACATCTGC
>NW_015539492.1:1511-1639 GCF_001515605.1 Sinocyclocheilus anshuiensis | reverse complement strand
CATTTCTCCGATCACAAATGCAGACATGGTTTTATGTTTACGTTGGCGCGATGCCGTAAAAAGAGTAAAAAGACAGTATAAGTCATTATAATCCATAATTATGTCCCCACTGGATGCAACAAATGCAT
>NW_015539492.1:0-1275 GCF_001515605.1 Sinocyclocheilus anshuiensis | reverse complement strand
GATGAGCTTTGTAAAAATCGACGCGTTTCAGAAAGGCGGGGCATAGAGGAGAAACAATAATGTACAGTAAGTGGAAAATAATGTTTTTTTTTACCTTAAACCACATAAACACATTTCATTACACCAAATACACAAAATAATGTTTAATAAAACAATGATTTGCACAAAAAGAATGATTAATTATCAATTGAGAATTTGTTATTGATATGGTCTGGTGAAAATATTAATATGGGCTGCGAGAAAATTATAAATAAAAAGAGTGGGCTGCTATGAGTGCAGGCAGTCTAGGGACAGCATCACTGATCTATGTATAATATCTATTATAGATCAGCGGACAGCATCCATATTTCAACCCCAGTGGCATGACAACACCGCAGCTCTCGCGGCCAAAAAAACAGACCGGCCCACCGGGAGTACGGTGCTCCCGATTAGCCAATCCGGGCCTGATATCGTGTATATATTATTTATCTCATATAAGATGCATTTGGTATATTGTGTATATATTATTTATCTCGTATAAAATGCATTTGGTTGAGTTTCGCTGCAGTAAAGCGCTTCACTGTAGTACTACGGTGATTATCTCTTCAGTGCGCAGCGAGAGCAACAAAGCAACAATGCAGAATATTAATAACTATCATATATACTGTCATACCAAGACTTACGGACTGTCATATAGGCTACATAACATTATAATGAGAACACCATTATAATAAAACGCTGTGAATTTTTTTAGTTTAGTTGCCGTGTTTCTGAATTGCGTTTTGTGCAGCTAGCCTATAAGTCGTAATATTAACGTTATGTTACGAAGCGTATTCTATATGAGATAAATTAGTTAAATCCTATTGATTAAAAACCTGCTGTCATATGCAGGGCCGTTGCAAGGGGGGTGCGAGGCTCTATGCGAAGTTGACGTGTGAGGCCCTCTGCAATTTTGTGTGCGTGTGTGTGTGTGGGGGGGGGGGGTTGAGTGTGCCCATGTGCGTGCATTAGGTCTCACCCCTTTATATCTTTGTTCTGGATTTTTGGCTGATTTTATTTTGCCAAATTATATAAAAATGCTCTCTGTGGCAGTCATACCTGCGTGTGTTTGTTTGTTTGTGAGAAACTATTCATTGCCATTAAAGTGAAATTACTGAACCTACACAAAGGAGCCTGATAAAAATGCTCATTTTAGAAGAAAATTTAAAACGGCACTCAGAGGCTTTTGTATCTGAACTCTTCATATGAAGTAAATGTGCACATTCACTCTTATTCGTATGTCTAATAGTTGAAAAC
>NW_015539491.1:0-886 GCF_001515605.1 Sinocyclocheilus anshuiensis | reverse complement strand
ATTAAAAAAAGGATTTGCAAAACAGAAAAGTTCAAGTTCTTTAAATGTTCCAGGGAGCCTGGACAAGGGCCGTCTATGACACCCTTCCAACCCCTGTGAACCTACACAGATGGGGGATGAGGGACGACCCAACATGCAAGCTCTGTGGGCAAAAGGGAACGATGGCACACATCTTGGCAGGATGTAAGACCGCGCTTGCCCAGGGCAGATACAGATGGCGCCATGACAAAGTACTGCTCAAGTATTTACCTTCACCTAAGCCATGAGCAACTGTGTTTACAAGGATACTTGCAGAGACATGCATTTTGACAATTTTGCACGTATGTGTCATTAATAGACCCACGTGAACGGAATTCCTAGTTCACGTGCATCTGCATGGCTCTCACTGTGTCTACACTGGACGCGAGCGGCGCGACGCGACAAAATACGATGAACCCATTATAATCAGTGATGCTGTCTACACTGGATGCAGTGCGGCACAACACGACAAATCTGAAGAGAAGGCTCCAGTTCCCAGATGTCATCCATACTACCTTAAGACCCGACGCAGTCCTTTTCTCCACAGAAGGAAAGAAGATTATCCTAGTGGAGCTTACAGTGCCGTGGGAAGAGGGGTGGGAGGAGGCATTTGAAAGGAAGTCTGAACGTTATAAAGATTTGGTGTGGGACTATAGGGACAAAGGCTGGAAGACATGGTTGTATCCAGTCGAGGTGGGATGTAGGGGCTTCCCAGCCCAATCAGCCTGGAAGCTGATGACAGACGTTGGACTGAGGGGGACTGAGAGAAGACTGGGGGAGGCAGCAGAGAGAGCCTCTTGCTGGATTTGGAGCAGGAGGGAGGACCACTGCTGACCCGCCAACAGGAGAGTGTTATGGTTAAGGGTCG
>NW_015539490.1:779-986 GCF_001515605.1 Sinocyclocheilus anshuiensis | reverse complement strand
GTCTCCTTGCCCTTCTTCTCCCTCCTCCTCCTCCTCCTCCACCACCACCACGTCCTCCTCCTCTCCCTCTTCCTTCTCCACGTCCTCTTCCTCCTCCTTCACCACGTCCTCTTCCTCTCCCTCCTCCTCCACCACATCCTCTTCCTCCTCCTTCACCACGTCCTCTTCCTCTCCCTCCTCCTTCACCACCTCCTCCTCCTCCTCCTC
>NW_015539490.1:0-177 GCF_001515605.1 Sinocyclocheilus anshuiensis | reverse complement strand
GGATCTGCAAATCATTCGCCATCGTCCTCAGTCATCTCTCCTTACTCTGTTTATGTGGTAAGTGAAATTGTATGTACTGTAATGCAAAAGGCAACCGTTACACCGTGTCTACACCAGACGCGACAGTTGTCATGCCGCGCCGCATCAGCTAAAGTCTGTCTACACTGGACGCGACAA
>NW_015539489.1:0-975 GCF_001515605.1 Sinocyclocheilus anshuiensis | reverse complement strand
TATCCATAAAATGTTTCAAATTGTCTGATGAGGGTTTAAAACAGTTTTTCATTCCAAACCATTTCATAATGACTTCCTCTGTAAAAAGTATTGATGGAACCTTACCAGCCAACACTTCCGCCAAAATACGGGTTATTTCTTGGTGTTTAATGGAGGCAAACTGTGCACAGTATACTTGTTTCTGCATAGTGTTGAAAGCTTTTTTAGTTTGTTGAGCGATAATGGAGAGGGCAGATGCAATCGTGTGGACATCCTGTACAGTTTCTTTTTCTTCACTTAATCCCTCTTGCAGATATGCATCTGTTTGCAGAACCTGTTGCCCAACAAGAGCTTTGAGTTTGAGTTCATTCTGTTTAAGTTCTTTAGCACTGATCCAGTTCGATATACCCAAACCCGTTCCGGTGGCTCCCAGCATGCTGTCTACAAATCCTAACAGCTTTCGTCCAGAACCAATTCTCTCTAATGATCCTGTGAATGTTCTCCTACCAGCTGATCTGTAGGTGCGTTGGTTGCAGTGGTGGACAGTAACGGAGTAGTTTTATTTCGTTACTGTACTTAAGTACATTTTTCAAGTATCTGTACTTTACTGGAGTAGTTTTATTTTGAGTAACTTTTACTTCACTACATTTCATAAAACTTCTCATTACTCCTTATAATATATCACGTGCTCCGAGACGCAGAAGCTTCAGGTTCAGAAAATTCATGAACGAACTGATTCTTTTCAATGAACCCGTTAAATCTGTTCGCAAATCGCACCAAACAATTCATTCACGAATTGGAATGATCCGATTGCAGCTGTTCTCGAGTCGACAACTCACTGATTCAAATGAACCGTTTAGTGCGACTCTTCACGAATTAGAATGATCCGATTGCAGCTGTTCTCGAGTCGACAACTCACTGATTCAAATGAACCGTTTAGTGCGACTCTCAAGTGAACTGAATTCACAAGTAAGAACCGCGCGCGCGACTGATGCT
>NW_015539488.1:0-562 GCF_001515605.1 Sinocyclocheilus anshuiensis | reverse complement strand
ATATTATATAAAACAGTTTCAAAAGTTTGAAAGAAGATGCTGAAGGCTGCATTTATTTGATACAGTACAAAAATATAGTACAAGCATTTATACTGTGAAATATTTGTACAATTTAAACGGCTTTTTTATTTTAATGTATTTTAAAATTTAGGGTCTTTAGTGTCATATGATCATTCAGAAATCATTTCAATATGCTTTGTGCTTAATTAATATCAGTTATTACTGGTGCTCAATTATTAATAATGGTTCTTATCACTGATGTTGATTCTTTAAATTAAACGTTCAATAGAACTACATTTATTTGAAATGCAATCTGTTGTAACATTGTAAATGTCTTTACTGTCACTTTTGATCAATTTAATGTTCTTACTGAATCAAATCATCATTATTATTATTTTAAATCATTCAGGTTTCTTTGATGAATAGAACGTTCAGAAGAACAGCATTTATTTGAAATAGAAATCTTTTGGAACATATTAAAATCTTTACTATCAATTTTGATCAATTGAATGCACTCTTGATGCAAAAATGTATTATTATCATATATATATATATATATATA
>NW_015539487.1:0-514 GCF_001515605.1 Sinocyclocheilus anshuiensis | reverse complement strand
AAGAGAATTTCTTGTGCTTCAGTCACAGTGATCAAAAATAGCTCTCTAGTTCTGGCTGGGTTACACCTCGGTATATCTGAGTGGCTCAGCTGAGTGCTTTGTTTTGATCACATTCATTCAGCGCACTTTATTTGAACTAGCCTAACTTAGCTTGCTCACTTTGCCGCAATGTCGACAAAATAGTGCTAAGTTACAAAATGCAGAGAAACCTATGACTACTCCTCTCGGGAACAGAACAAAATGAAAACACAATAATTTGCTAAGTGAAGTTTATACACTTACCTGAATGAAAATGCCTGGAACACACTTTCAATGATCTTGGGATGTCTGCGAAGTGTATGTCCATGCATCTTCTAGCGGATATCCAGGCCATCCGTCTCCGCTTGGTTACATCGGACACATGACTCCCTTCATTCTGTTTTCAGGCCGGAAAACAATAAAAAGAAAGTTCGTTGTCTAATTTTTTGCACCGTCGATCGTGTGAACAGACATTACATCCAACAACACAACAGGT
>NW_015539486.1:0-1489 GCF_001515605.1 Sinocyclocheilus anshuiensis | reverse complement strand
GGAACTACTCTCCATGAAAGCAGCAATCGAGGAATGGCGTCACTGCTTGAGGTCAGCTCTTCATCCATTCCAAGTGATTACAGACCACAAGAATCTGGAGTATATCAAGAGTGCCAAGCGTCTTAACCCCCGACAAGCCCGTTGGGCATTGTTCTTCACACGATTCAATTTTACTGTCACTTATCGGCCTGGCAGCAAGAATGGTAAAGCAGACGCTCTTTCCCGACAATATGACCTCCCCACACAGCATCACATAACCGGTCCCATTCTACCCAGTTCGATCATCCTAGCCCCAGTCTCCTGGGATATCATGGAAGAACTTAGAGAAGCACAACAACAAGACCCCGCGCCCACAAACACACCCCCAAGAAAGCATTATGTACCCCAAACGTTGCGACTCCGAATTATGCAATGGGTTCACACGTCTCTCAGCTCCGGTCATCCTGGTATCTCTCGAACTCTCCAACTCATACAGAACTCTTTCTGGTGGAGTAACATGGCACGAGACATCACCGACTACGTCAAGTCCTGTCAGATCTGTGCCCAGTCAAAAACCCCAAGGGAATTACCTTCAGGTCTACTCAAGCCATTACCGATTCCTCAACGACCATGGTCTCATCTATCTATCGATTTCATCACTGACCTCCCACCATCCGATCATCACACTACTATACTGGTTATCATCGACCGTTTCTCGAAGTCCTGCCGTCTCATTCCACTACCCAAACTACCCACCGCCATGGAAACCGCTCAAGCCCTCTTCCAGCACGTCTTCCGGATATATGGACTCCCAGAGGACATAGTCAGTGACCGAGGTACCCAATTCACGTCTCAGGTCTGGAAGGCATTCTGCAATCAGTTGGACATCAACGTCAGCTTAACGTCAGGCTATCACCCAGAAGCCAACGGACAGGTCGAACGACTCAACCAGGAAATCGGAAGGTATCTCCGAAGCTACTGCAGCCGTGAACAGCACCGATGGTCTGAGTTCTTGCCATGGGCGGAATATGCCCAAAACTCTCTAATCCACTCCTCTACAGGTCTAACCCCCTTCCAGTGCGTCCTAGGATTCCAACCGCCTCTGTTCCCGTGGTCTGGCGAACCCTCCTCGGTTCCTGCAGTGGACGACTGGATACAACGTAGTGAGAGGGTGTGGGACAGTGCTCATGTCCATCTCCAGCGAGCTGTGAGAACACAAGAATTCCAAGCTAATAGACGACGTCGCCCACACCCTCCCTATCAACCAGGACAACGGGTCTGGCTCTCCACGAAGGACCTCAAGTTGCGGCTACCAAGCAGGAAGCTCAGTCCCAGGTATGTTGGCCCTTTCAAGATACTAAGACAGATCAATGATGTAACATACCGATTGGAGCTTCCTGCTAACTATCGTATCTCTCTCTCTTTCCATGTGTCCCTCCTCAAACCCGTCCACTCGGGAGCTGAGCCTGGCCATGAAGCCCCAGAACCACCACCACCACTGGACTTTGAT
>NW_015539485.1:0-905 GCF_001515605.1 Sinocyclocheilus anshuiensis | reverse complement strand
AGGCCACACCCACAGCTTCCACAGCTCCGGGCGGGGGCGTGCCCTTTGCCTGTGAGAGGAGATCTCTCCTGACGGGAATCTCCCATAGCGCGTCATCGAGGAGAGACATCAGGCCTGAGACCCAACTCGGCCAGGCCAGAACGGGGATCAGAGAAATCAGGCCTGAGACCCAACTCGGCCCGGCCAGAATGGGGATACTAACAACACACGGGTCCCGTCCCGGCGCACTCTCTCCAGAACTCCCGGGAGCAGCAAAATCTGAGGAAAGGCGTACAGACGAAGCCTCGGCCAGGTCTGTACCATGGCATCCAGCCCCAGTGGAGCTGGATGAGTCAGAGAGAACCAGAGGGGACAGTGTGATATCATATGAGTCGCAACAGGTCCACCTGAGCCTGGCCAAACACTCTCCATATCTGCTTCACCACCTCGGGGTGAAGCATCCATTCCCCGGGCCTTGGCCCCTGCCTCGACAGGATGTCTGCTACCACATTGAGGTGCCCAGGAATGTGCATCGCTCTCAGCGAGAGGAGCCTCTCCTGGGACCACACAAGGATCTGGTGTGCCAATTTGTATAAACGGCGCGAGCGCAGACCTCCCTGGTGGTTTATGTATGTGACCACCGCTGTGTTGTCGGTGCGCACCAACAGATGGTTACCTCTCAGGTCTGGGAGAAAGTGTTTCAATGCTTGAAATACGGCCAGCATCTCCAGACAATTGATATGCCAAGTCAGATGGCGACCACTCCACAGACCGCGGGCAGGGTGGCCACTCATGACCGCACCCCAACCGGTGAGGGATGCATCCGTCGCTAGCTCCCAGCACCGGGCCCTGAGACAAGAACCAAGGTTTTCTCCACATGCCTAAGGCACGTAGGCACCTCCGCGTGACCTTGAGCATGCAAAGCG
>NW_015539484.1:628-816 GCF_001515605.1 Sinocyclocheilus anshuiensis | reverse complement strand
CTTTTGGAAGGCCAAACAAAGTAGTTTCGCTTTCACAACGAAGGAGCTTCTGTCTTCAGGACATGGCTGCAGTGGCAACAATACTACAGCGAGAATAAAAGTTACGCCTTCTTTCTTTGCGTGAACATATGGGCGGCGTTATGCAAATCTTCCCACATCGTGACGTAGACATGTGGGGGCGTGTTAGA
>NW_015539484.1:0-550 GCF_001515605.1 Sinocyclocheilus anshuiensis | reverse complement strand
CACACTTCATGAAATTAAGCATAGACCATTTATCTTGTTTCAAATGTTTATTTTGTCATCATTTGCTATATTCAGCAAAGTAAACCAAAAGATTGAAGGGTGATTCTCAAAAATCTGTATTTTCTGCAAGCTTTTTTCAAGATAAATGTAGATGTCTTTCCAAAAAATGACTCCAAAAGCACTCCAAAAGGACACCAAAGAACCAAATGATATAAGGAGCCCATATAAGCACATATGAAAGAGAAAAAAAAGAAAAAAAAAATCTGAATTGTATAGTTCTGTATGTGTACAGTGCAACAGCAAATAGCTTTTTTTACATTTTAGAGAAGTCAACTTGCAAGTCAACTTGCGATACTGAACAGGACCACATGGTGATGCCAAAATACCACTAAACCAACCACCTGCTGACTGCATATATATATATATATATATATATATCTACTACAGTACACGGATCCATTCAGAATAACAAAACACAGCAACATACACGTGACAAATCAAAAAGTTATCGTAAATGTGTGTGGAAACAATGTGAATGTACGGAAATGTC
>NW_015539483.1:594-1301 GCF_001515605.1 Sinocyclocheilus anshuiensis | reverse complement strand
TCGGGACAGGACAAAAGTTCATAAATGGCCTCCATAGCCATGACTAGACACGCAGAGAGTTCACAGACGGCCTCCATAGCCGTGACAGGGCAGGAGGAGGATTCACAGACGGCCTCCTTACTCCATAGCCGTGACAGGACGGACAGAGAGTTCACAGACGGCCTCCCTGGCCGGAACAGAACAGGCAAAGAGTTCACAAATGGCCTCCATAGCCGTGACAGGACAAACTGGAAGTTCACAGGTGGGTACTACTGACACCTCTGGAGGTTCTGCAGCGGGTGCCGCCACCTCTGGAGGTTCTACAGTAGTGCCCTCAGGATACAGGGAGAGTTCGGCAAAGGTTCCTTCAACCTTGACATGACCGGTTGAAAGTGCATTTCTGGGCGCCACCACCACGCAAGGAGCTGAAGCGAGCACCGCCGCTTCGGGAGGTTCTGCAGTATGCGCCGCCACCTCTGGAGAAACTGCAGCGGGCACCATTGCTTTAGGGAACACAGCAGTGAGCACCACTACCTCAGGAGATTCTGCAGCTTCAGCCGCCACCTCTGGAGACCTAATAGTGGGCGCCGCCGCCTCTGGGAGTTCTGTGGTGGTGTATGCAGCCCAAACACACCAAAAAGCGACCCCCATCAAGGGAAGCGCTTCAGACAGGGGAATCAGTTCAGGAACAGGAGGGCTAAAGTGAGTGGGTTTGGGGATACCAGCTG
>NW_015539483.1:0-295 GCF_001515605.1 Sinocyclocheilus anshuiensis | reverse complement strand
TGACTTGACTCATGAAGAATAACTGTGACTTGACTTGGTTCATGAAGATCAGCTGTGACTTGACTGGACTCAGGAAGACCAGGTGTGACTTGACTTGCCTCACGACGATCAACTGTGACTTGACTTGACTCATGAAGATCAGCTGTCACTTGACTGGACTCAGGAAGATCAGCTGGGACTTGACTGGACTCATGACAATAAACTGGGACTTGACTTGGTTCATGTCTCACGTCTCAGGAAGATCAGCTGGGACTTGACTTGCCTCATGACGATCAACTGTGACTTGACTTGGTTC
>NW_015539482.1:0-1781 GCF_001515605.1 Sinocyclocheilus anshuiensis | reverse complement strand
AAAACAGAATTTTAGAAATGTCTGTACATTTATTAAAAAGAAAAAAATGAAATATCACATTTACATAAGTATTCAGACCCTTTACCCTGTACTTGAAGCACCTTTGGCAGCAATTACAGCCTCGAGTCTTTTTTGGTATGACGCAACAAGCTTTGCACACCTGGATTGGGGGATGTTCTGTCATTCTTCTTTGCAAATCCTCAAGCTCGATCAGGATGGATGGGGACCGTCGGTGGACAGCCATTTTCAGGTCTCTTCAGAGTTGTTCGATAGGGTTCAAGTCAGGGCTCTGGCTGGGCCACTCTAGGACATTCATAGAGTTCCTAAGCCACTCCTGTGTTGCCTTGGCTGTGTGCTTAGGGTCATTGTCATGTTGGAAGTTGAACCTTTGGCCCAGTTTGAGGTCCTGAGCGCTGTGGAACAGGTTCATTGAGGATATCTCTGTACTTTGCTCCATTCAGCTTTCCCTCAAACCTGACCAGTCTCCCAGTCCCTGCCACTGAAAAAAAAACCCACAGCATGAGGCTGCTACCACCACACTTTACTTTTCGGATGGTACTCTGCAGGTGACGAGCAGAGCTGGTTTCCTTCAGACATGATGCTTAGAATTGAGGTTCATCAGACCAGATAATCTTGTTTCTCAGAGTCTGAGGGTCCTTTAGGTGTTTTTTCAGGGGGAAGTCGTGGCCTAATGGTTAGAGAGTCGGACTCGTAACCCAAAGGTTGCGGGTTCGAGTCTCGTACCGGCAGGGATTGTAGGTGGGGGAAGTGAATGTACAGCAATCTCTCCCACCTTCAATACCACGACTGAGGTGCCCTTGAGCAAGGCACCGAACCCCCAACTGCTCCCCAGCAAAAAATGGCTGCCCACTGTTCCGGGTGTGTGTTCACGGTGTGTGTGTGTTTACTGCTGTGTGTGTGCACTTTGGATGGGATAAAATGCAGAGCACTAATTCCGAGTATGGGTCACCATACTTGGCCACATGTCACGTCACTTTGTTTTTTTTTTGCAAAATCCAAGTGTGTTTTCATGCGTCTTCACTGAGGAGAAGATTGAGTTTGGCCACACCACCATAAAGCCCAGATCGGTGGAGTCAGATTGGTGGAGTGTTGCAGTGATGTTTCTCCCATCTGCACATATGATCATGGAGCTCAACTAGAGTGACCATCAGGTTCTTGGTCACCAGTCTAGACACGGCCCTTCTCCATCAATTGTTCAGTTTGGCTGGGCAACCAGCTTTTGGAAGAGTCCTGGCTGTGCCAAACTTCTAACATTTGAGAATTATGGAAGCCACTGTGCTCTTGGGAACCTTCAGTGCAGCAGAAATTTTTTTGTAGCCTTCCCCAGATCTGTGGCTCGATACAATCCTGTCTCTGAGCTCTGCAGGGATCTGTGGGTCGATACAATCCTGTCTCTGAGCTCTGCAGGCAGTTCCTTTGACCTCATGGCTTGGTTTTTGCTCTGATATGCATTGTCAGCTGTGAGGCCTTTTATAGAGAGGTGTGTGTGCCTTTCCAAATCATGTCCAATCAATTTAATTTACCACAGATGGGCTCCAATCAAGGTGTAGAAACATCTCAGCAATGATCAAGAGAAATGGGACGCACCTGAGCTAAATTTCAAGTGTTGTTGTATGTAAATGTGATATTTCAGTTTTTCTTTTTAATAAATTTACAAACATTCCTAAAGTTCAGTTTTAACTTTGTCGTTATGAGGTACGGAGTGTAGATTAGTGAGAAAAAAAAAAGAATTTAAACAATTGTAGTATCAGGCTGCAACA
>NW_015539481.1:0-528 GCF_001515605.1 Sinocyclocheilus anshuiensis | reverse complement strand
AGATAAACATCAAATTTTCCTTTTTGGGTGAACTATCCCTTTAACCACAAATCAGACAGCAGAGTAACTGTTAGATTAACTTCGGTAGACTTAAACTTGAAAAATGGTGTGTTCCAAGGAGCCGCAGGAGAGTGCCCAGGAGAGTAGATTCACTTCGGTGGACTTACAATTGAAAAATTGTGTGTTCCGTGATTTAAAAAAAATATGTTGTTTTGTTCATTTATGTTCATTTCGTGCTTTAGATATGAAAAGTCGATTGGTTCAATACAGGCAATACAGTGATCTGTTATTAAAGAGCCACAAAACGCTATTTATTGTTTGATTTTCTTTAAAAATGACCAAATTTGAAAGCTAAGAGTCCTGAGACCTTGTTTCATATCAGAAGTAACCTGCTCTGTCTTCTCTGTCAGTGTGTTGTCAGTTTCCTCTTTGCTCCAAGATGTAATTTTCACTGCGTGAGAACATGATGTGTAGCGTGAGAGGGGCATTGTTTGTCGGGGATAGCAACAGTAACTAAGGAGGGCGGGT
>NW_015539480.1:701-872 GCF_001515605.1 Sinocyclocheilus anshuiensis | reverse complement strand
TAAATTACTACTTAATTTTAGCCTGGCCCTAGGGGTGTAAAAAGTTGGGGCCCGACGGGCCCAGGCTGAAATGCAGGGCTCTAATTTCAGTGTCTGTCGTCTCACTAAACGAGGACATAAATACATGAACAACATCTCCAGAACTGCTCTGAGAGTCACTTCATGAGTATT
>NW_015539480.1:0-327 GCF_001515605.1 Sinocyclocheilus anshuiensis | reverse complement strand
TTAATGTTTTATGCCTTCATTTGATAACCAGAAAAATGTAAATACACAACACAGAATTTCTGAGGGGGGAAAAAAACGTCATAAGGCTATTTTGAGAATAAATTTGAATAAATTAAGTTTTATGCATTCAAATAATTAGACATGCTACAACACAGAATTTAATAACAATAAAACATATGGAGAGGAAAAAATAAAACATTTCATAGAGCCCTAAGCATGCAATTTTTATAAAAACTTATAAAAAATGGATGTGAAATTGTATAAGTTTCAAGATATTCATTCATTAAACGTGCTTTTTGATTAATAAAATGTAATTTAACCATTCAA
>NW_015539479.1:348-2229 GCF_001515605.1 Sinocyclocheilus anshuiensis | reverse complement strand
AAGAGAAAGGAAAAATTGAAATCGCATAATATGACCCCTTTAATGAAAATTGGAGCACAAGACCTGTCGATAATGTAGTTTTTGATTTGTCCAATTTTGAATGTTCATAGCTCACAGAAATAATGTAACCTTCAGTGACATGCAGTGTGTTAGCGGTGGTTCTTCTTTGCTGTTGGACTGTTTCCTCTCGGCACGATCAGTTAAGACTTTCAGATCAGCCCTTCGGCTTAAGGGGAATTTAAACCAGGCCGTTTCGGTAAACCCTCTGTAACAGGAAAGTCCAAGTAAACCCGAAGTTTATAGGCATTATAAAGCTCTGCCTGACTGTTTTCTTTTGAATGCTTGCCCTGGGAGCCATTAACAGACACACTGTGTGCCATCAAACTGTTTTGGGACCTGTTATGGAAACCTTGGTTCACGTCAGTCCAACACTGATGTCTGTTTCCAGGCCAGTTGTTATGTTTGTGACGTGTTGACATGCATGTCAGGGATGGCTTATATTATGGTGATTTAATACAGGAATGTGGTGGTGGCACGGCAACCATGCAAACACATGTTGCTTCCTGTTGTTATGACAGACTTCCAAGCATTTCTGCTCATATGAGCTCGTACTAATGCACTGCTGTTGTATGTCAATGCTGATAGGTGTGTGCATGCAAAAAATACTCATTGGCTGTGTTTGCAATAGCATCTTACCATACTGCTCATACTTTTGCTGCAGTATATAGTATGTGAACTTGTATTATTCAATTTCCAATTTATCAATTTGGCATGTTAGTATTAGCTTGGTTTGAGTTTTTTCCACAGATTTGTCTCTCATTCTTTCATTTCAGGGCTTCTAAAATTAATGCGCTGTTTGGATCATTTAAAAATGTTTTACGCTGTTGCATTGCAGTTGGGTTGTGAACGTTTCATGTTTTAGAATATAATATGCATCAAATGCAAAAATTAATTTGTAGCCATTTTACTTACTTTTGGAAATATGAACATGATGTAGGCTATGTTAGTTTAGTCTCAGGTTTTCCGGTTATTGCAGTTAACTTTTTTTTTTGTAGTTTTTGTAATGTTTTAACATTGGTGAATGTATTATCATTATTTTGTGATTCATTATTTGATCAGACATGAAGTGTCACACAAAATAAAAAAAAAAAGTGCATTTTTTTATTTCTAAAGTGATAATTAGACTCCTTTTGCTCAATTAAACAACTCAGTGAGGTCTTTTGACAACAGGTAACATAATATATTTTTATAATTTTAGTATTGTTTATACAATATTATAATATTCATTAATATTTTTTATTATTTCTTATTTTTATATTTTCAGTTTTCATTTTCATTTGAGTTTTTTTGTACTTTTTATTTATTATTTTTTTATATTTTTGTTTTGCTTTAATTTATTTTTATTTTTGTTTTTTTTGTACTTCAACTTAAATACATTTATTTTAGTTGGTTGCCAAAAAAACTTTTTTATTTTTCATTTAAGTTTTTCATCTAATATTTATAATTGCCATATATATATATATATATATACACAGGGATTGAAATTAACTTTTTCACTCACCAGCCAGAAATAAACCAACAGCTTGAGGCTGTCTATACTGGGGGTGACAAAGCGACCGTTGCAAACGGTCTTAAGGACTACCGTGGACAGCTGACTCCTAAAGTTTTTGATATTCTTCATATTCTGTGTGGTCAGTTCACAGCAGTGAAAGAAATGAATCTTTTCCAATAAGTTTAAATTGATTTTTACCTGTTATGGGCATTTTTACCTTTATAAAGCCATTTTTTTCTTAAAGTGTACATCATCTTTTGAGTCAAATTTTTACATTTAATCAGTCAATTATAATAATACTCTTCGTGTGATATTGATTAACTATATGA
>NW_015539479.1:0-248 GCF_001515605.1 Sinocyclocheilus anshuiensis | reverse complement strand
CTTATCTTGAATTATGTGATCATTCTTAATGCATATTAATAGGCTAAATCATGCAGTGAATGAACGCACTCTAAATGCGTACGCACACTAACTTAGTCTAACCAGACTTCATCACGTCGCGTATGCATGCACTCTCTAGGTGTGTTTTGTTTGGTTTTTGCAATATACTCGATAATGTCATGATGTCTTACGAGTTCAGTAAGCCTGCGCAGATTTGGCTTGCATGAACTTCCCCAAGAAATTAATGA
>NW_015539478.1:0-1006 GCF_001515605.1 Sinocyclocheilus anshuiensis | reverse complement strand
CCAGGGGTAGGAATTAATACCAAAACTTTCTCTCCTGACAAAAAAAAAATTACGTACAACCGCCTTCTGATCAAAACAGCGTTTAATTTTCGTCTGAGAGAAAGAGAGCACTCCCTTGGCCAAAGTACAAGCTTTACGTAAATGTGCCCGAATACGGGAGACTAGATCAAGGACATTAGTCTTCTCGGAAGAATCTGTGCTGAGAAATTCCTCCTTCAACATTTTTAAAGGGCCCCGAACGTTATGGCCAAACACTAATTCAGAAGGACTGAACCCCAACGAATCCTGTCGCGCTTCGCGCACCGCAAATAACACAAAGGGAACTCCCTCATCCCATTCGTTGCCAGTCTCGATGCAATATTTATGGAGTGCAGATTTCAATGTTTGATGCCAGCGCTCCAAAGCCACTTCAATGTTTGATGCCAGCGCTCCAAAGCCCCTTGGGATGCAGGGTGGTATGCGCTGGACACAATATGAGAGACCCCTAATGCTCTTAAAGAATTACGAAATACACGAGACAGGAAATTTTGACCCTGATCTGTTTGAACAGCTTTTGGTAACCCAAACGTTGTAAAAAAAAAAAAAAACTTCGTAAGGGCTTTTGTTACAGATTTCACCGTTATATTTCTTAAAGGGATCGCCTCTGGAAACCGAGTAGCTACGCACATGATCGTCAACAAATACTGACAACCCGACTTAGCACGAGGAAGTGGACCTACACAATCCACCAAAACGCGTTCAAACGGTTCACCTACGACAGGGATAGGACAGAGAGGGGCAGGTGGCACTACCTGGTTAGGCTTCCCGCCGACCTGGCAAATATGGCAGGTCTTGTAATACTTGGCGACATCAGATTTTAACCCTGGCCAAAAAAAAATGCTGGAGCACCCTATTGTAGGTTTTATTAATTCCGAGGTGTCCAGACCAAGGATTATCATGAGCCAAGCTTAACACAGGCTGCCGGAATTTCAAAGGGACAACAATTTGATGCACCACATCCCACTCA
>NW_015539477.1:0-947 GCF_001515605.1 Sinocyclocheilus anshuiensis | reverse complement strand
GTCCGAGTCACATGCATGTGCAGAGAGAACCTCAAATGAAAGCAAACACACAATATTATTGTTAGTTTAAAACACGTTCATTCCATTGTTTTTCTGTCTTTTTTTTTTTACCAACGGAGGCACGAGAGCTCAACTCTCCGCCGGC
Source organism: Sinocyclocheilus anshuiensis (assembly GCF_001515605.1). NCBI lineage: Eukaryota > Metazoa > Chordata > Actinopteri > Cypriniformes > Cyprinidae > Sinocyclocheilus > Sinocyclocheilus anshuiensis. Next base: position 802 of record NW_015539477.1, on the reverse strand, counting down.
CTCCCCCTCCCATTCTCTATCAGAGACATGAACTGAAATTAATTGTGAATTTTATTAACATTAAATCTTCCTCCTCCCATTTTCACCTCAAAATTATGGGGAAGCTGTGCTGGCAGATTCCCGAAGGACTGGCTGTGGTAAAACGTTAGGAGGGAACAGCCGTTGCGGCCTGGAGGGTTGTGGCTGTAAGGGATACAGCTCCAACCGGAAACTAACAATGAAATTACATTTTCTACCTATTAGATTGTGTTTTATTAACGTCTACACCTACCCCCAACCCTAAACCTACCCCTTACAATAATGAAAAAATAGTAATTATTGTTGTACAGTGTGACAAAAATTATGCTGTATTGATGTGCACATTCCCAGTAGCGCCATACGTATGTATCCCTTCTAGCCTTAACCAGCCTGGAGCTCGCATCTCCGAAAGCAATTTTGTAAAATACGTTACGTGCGATCTGTACAAATAAACGGCGTATTTTAAGCTTATAATACTACATTTTCATCCAAAACTATCTTAAAAATACATTTCGTCACATAAAAAAGTAATATTTGCGTTATTTGTGTGCGCGCGCGCGCTCGGAGTAGGATGTGACCGTTGGTCGCTGTGGAATTTATTCCAAAGACTCGTTCTGAACTAGACTAGAGCATATTATATTCTTTATAGAGCGAACAAACTATTCACTGTAATAAATGGTGCTGTATTACATCAAATATTACTTACTGTGCAAATAGACCGAATGATGAAAACTCTGGTGCTGGAATGAAAATGTCTTCAGTTCCCACCGTGAACCTGACCGGA
>NW_015539476.1:0-624 GCF_001515605.1 Sinocyclocheilus anshuiensis | reverse complement strand
CAAAAATCAAATATAAGTAAAATCAGTAATATTGCTAAATATTTTGACAATTGAAAACAACAATATTTATAATATCATCAATGTTGTGCTGCTAAGTATTTTTGTGGAAAACATACTTTTCCCCTTCTCTGAATCACATATGAAATCAGTCCAATAGATGGGCGGGTAATGTTGCGACCAGGAAGCTATAAAAGCACGTGCCGTGGAACCGCTGTCAGCTTCTAGGAATTAAGCAAGCGCTCACAGGGATGCCAGAAGTATGGCACTGTCAGTCGCTATCTGTTTGTGAGTCTTATTTAGTGTTGTTTGTCCACTTATAAGCTCCATTATGCCAAGCTTCAGCAAAAAGAAGCATTTGGGCGAGAGCAGACAGCATTTAGGCTGTGTGTTCCTCCCTGTCCGCGCTATATTTCGGGTGGGGACACACACAGTTTGTGTGTTGTCTGCTTGGGAGCAAAGCACGCAGAGTCAGCTCTCGAGGCAGAGCGGCGGCTCTGCTTGCGGGGTTCACATATGGATCCAGTGGAGGGAATGTAGACGGGCGAGTCCTTATCTTCTTCCTCACCCACCAGATCCAGCGCCCGCTCCCGGGGTTCGGAAGCCCGCACTGCGGTTCTTTCCCCC
>NW_015539475.1:748-1151 GCF_001515605.1 Sinocyclocheilus anshuiensis | reverse complement strand
CTTTTACTCAAGTATGGTTTTTAGGTACTCTTTACACCTCTGTAACACACTGAGCATAACATACAATTGACCCACATCACCCCGATACTACAACAGACTAATATATTCCAACAAAGTATTTTAATGTTAATTTGCATGCTACATCCATGTAATTCTAAATACAGATGGATAAATCCTCTTTGTTTTCAAGATACTTTCTCTCCAAATGCATGAGTTTTACTGTACTAGTTACTACTGTATTGTATCAGTGTTAGCGGCTCCCTGGTGCTCACAGGACTCTTAACTTTTGAGTATTGAACAAATGTGCATCTTTCATAGATGTTCCTAAAGCTTCTTACAAATTAGCATTAAAATGTGTGTGTGTGTGTGTGTGTGTGTGTGTGTGTGTTAGGGCTGTCAGATA
>NW_015539475.1:0-263 GCF_001515605.1 Sinocyclocheilus anshuiensis | reverse complement strand
AATGTGGCATTCGAATGTGGATTTTTATTTTAAATTCGACGAATATTCGAAATTCAAATTTTTATCTGACAGCCCTAACACACACACACACACACACACACACACACACATTTTTGGTGTGCGTCAGGCAGCTTTATCAAGTGGCACAAGAGATGCGATGACTATGTAAGTGTCGTTGCATTTTAATGTTTTTGTTAGTCTATCCAGTTAAAGCCACTAGATTCAATTCAATTCAAGTTTATTTGTATAGCGCTTTTTACGAT
>NW_015539474.1:744-1341 GCF_001515605.1 Sinocyclocheilus anshuiensis | reverse complement strand
CAGTATGCAAATCAGGAAGAAATGGAAGGCTCACCTGAGCTGGAGTGTTATGGCCAGAAAGAAAACGTTCATCGAGGCGACCTCACGACGTCACTTTCTTGGCCCGCTTCCACGACAAGTCCAGCCTCGCCGTGACGCGATCCATAACTTCCAACAGCTCATCATACGCAGGGCAGGAGGATTGGGAAGGCTCAGCCTCAGCCTCTTCGCCATCCTCAGACATCTCCTGCTCCTCCTGGGCTGAACCCAGCAGAGCACTGGCCCCCGGATCAGACGATGTTAGAGAAATAACATCATCCTCCACCGGCTCTTTCTCGTCCACAGCCGACGAGCGCGAGAGGGAAAGCCACTCTTTAAACTCATCGGCCAGGTCCACCTGCGATCCCCACGAGCTCATTCTCCTCTGTGCCTCAGCAGCGGCGGGTCCTGAACCGCGTGAAGCAGATGGCTGCCCCTCTTTTCTCGAAAAAAGAGATCGCAAATTCTTTTTGCCCCCTCAAGGACATCGCGTGCATGCTCCTCGCCCAAACAAAAAAACGCAGAGATCGTGTGTGTCATCAGGTGTCAAATAGCGACAACACGGATGCACACATCCTC
>NW_015539474.1:0-499 GCF_001515605.1 Sinocyclocheilus anshuiensis | reverse complement strand
TTCAGACACGGGTCACGACGAGGCGTTCCCCATAGCGACCCCTAGAGGACGCAGTTCGAAGTTCCCTAACTTGGGGAACTAACATTGGCTACGTTTACATGTAACCAAATAATCCGTTTGGAAACGGATTGATGGCTCAATTTATCGATCCGAATGGATAAATATTAATTCTGCTGTTAAAAACAAATAAAGAAACCGACGGCACAGCAGTTTATATGTATATTTATTCATAAATGAATAAATATTAATTCTGCTGTTAAAAACAAATAAAGTTGAATGTAGGAGATGTGTAGGAGAGTGGTTATTATGTGAAAACAGTGAGAAACTCTATATTTGTGCAGTGTGCACATGTAAAAAAAAAATAAATCACAATAACTTCAATACTTACTATGGGTTTACCTTGGTAACCGTTGTTTTACTGTGGTATTTGTAGTTAAAGCACAATAACTGAAAAGAGTGAAATTATTTCCTTATGAAATAAATTATTTGTGAAGCCAAA
>NW_015539473.1:1895-4083 GCF_001515605.1 Sinocyclocheilus anshuiensis | reverse complement strand
AAATTGAAGGGGGTCTGAATACTTTCCGTACCCACTGTATCTTATAGTATTTTATAATTAAAAACAACATGGCTTGGCAAACGATATGTTTGGATAATGTGTTCTTCTGGCATTCCAAATATTTAAAATTGTGTCAAAAACTTTGGAAAGAATGTAATGAAGATTAAAACAGCATCCTTTTCAATTAACTGACAGGACACTTTCTTTATGACACAGTTTTGGCTTTCATTTTGTTCATAATCAACAAAGGAGCAAAATTTAGGAGGATGCTGACAGATTTATATAATCTTACCAGAGTTTCTCCAGTTTACAGCGAGGATCCTTCAGTAGATCAGAGAGCAGCTTCACTCCTGACGCTCCTAGTTTATTAAATGTCAGACTCAGATCTCTCAGGTGTGAGGGGTTTGATCTCAGAGCTGAAGCCAGAGCAGCACAACCTTCATCTGTGACTCCACAATCCCTCAACCTGTAGAGAACAATGACACTCTTCAGTCTCTCAGTTTAGGATCTACAGCTCAGATAAGCAGCAACTTCACGATTAACAGATCCAGTCTAAAGCCTTGGCAACTTTCATGTATTTTTTTATGTTAAAGACAAAAAATAAATTAAAATAAAGATACTATATATGCTAAAATAATTAATAATGTATTATATAAACAACAAACTATAAAAGTATAATATATAGTTATAATAAGTATAAACCAGGATTTAGGCGCTGAAAGCTGATGTGAAATCTCAGTTATTGTTAGTCAGATGCACTGAATTGTGATTGTGTCTCAGATGCAATCAACTGAAACTGTGGTCCTGTTTACACTTCACATTTAAATGCATTCAAACTTTATTATGTTGAACCAAAACACACAGTCTACGAATGATATCTCATCCATTCACTTCCTTCCCCGCTCACTCGTAAGTAGACTCATTTATTCAATCATATTCGAGCATCACACTCGGCGCTCCTGCTAAAGTGATGTAGAGTGATGAAATAAGAGAACTGGGTCTATATGAAATCAGAACACAAGGGTCACAGAAGATCTGTGTCTGTAAATGTGGGAACTAAATGGTCATACAGTGAGAATAATAAAGGAACAGCGTTCCTCAGGAAGCTCCTGGTAAATCTCGTTTGTCCACATGAATCTCCAGTGGAAGGTCCATCTATTTTTTGTAACTCATTTATCTTAAGCATTAATATTCATATGCCTTGGTTAGCTATGCTTTCTCCTGCACAGCACTGTTGTGACTTGCTGACTGCGTGTGCATTTATATTCTTACTATTGTACTATTCTCTGAAATGACGTTTAGTAGTAGTTTGGTGAATCATATAGTCAAAATTAAATTACAAATTTTCTGTTGAGGCTATTTAATTAAACAAGGATGTTTAATTCATGTTTAATTAAAAGACGACTCAGTTACAACTCAAGACAAGGACTACAGTAAGAAGTATGCAGCTCTTATTACATTACTTCTCACCATTTCAAAATTTAAGGAATATACAGTCTTTTACATTTTTTTTAGTTTGCCTGTTCACCCAACAAACAACAGAGTATGACCATTCAATAATATTTCATCAACATCTTAAAATTCAAAGAATATAACCTTAAGTAACATAATTGTTGTATATTAAATACAAAAATATAATATTTATTTCTGTTTAATTCACTGACCATCTGTACACATTTATTATAGAAATACTACATAAAGGATCTGAAATGCATGGAATTTTATTTTCTCTTGTAATGTTCATAGGTTAATTAATATTACTATACAAATACTTGTTTTTTTTTTATTTAAAAAGGTTTTGTTTTACTCTGTAATAGACAAATACTTTACAAATACAAATGCATTTATATATATATATATATATATATATATTTTACCAGCTTATATGTACTTGTATAATATGTATGCAGTATATTTAAAATATTTTCATTCATAATTTACAAAACAAAACTCTTGAAATGAAAGTTAGTCTCATAAACTTCTGAAATAGTGAAGTGAATGTACATGAATCCATATAGCCTACAATATTCTTTGAAACGCTTAAATAGAGGTTCTTTCCACATCTTTGCAGTCAATGTTGCCTTTAAGTCGCACTGTTCGCTCAAATTATAAAAAATGTGATGTACACGAGAAAAGCGGTCTAGCAATGTCAATGTGCACTTCTGCTGGCACCAAGACAATTTACAGA
>NW_015539473.1:345-1777 GCF_001515605.1 Sinocyclocheilus anshuiensis | reverse complement strand
AAGAGCTGTACTATAATCCTACCTTAAATTAACCAATAAATTATTTTGCCAACAAAACTTTGGTCAAACGTATTTATTTTATGTAATGGAGAAATCTAACACACTGGCGAGCTACTCAATGACTGCTCAGCCAAACACAGCAACATCTCTCAGTTCAGACCTGCTTCTACATGTGTTTTGAGGGGGTTAGTTTCAATATCATAGAACATGTCAGAACTGTTTAATTCTTTTGTAAATACCCCAAATCATCAACACACATCTGTATGATATAAAGCAGCTGTTTTTAGATCATCCACTCAACCTATAATATCTTATAGTACTTTAAAATTGTGTCAAAAACTTTGGAAAGAATGTAATGAAGATTAAAACAGCATCCTTTTCAATTAACTGACAGGACACTTTCTTCATGACACAGTTTTGGTTTTCATTTTGTTCATAATCAACAAAGGAGCAAAATTTAGGAGGATGCTGACAGATTTATATAATCTTACCAGAGTATCTCCAGTTTACAGTGAGGATCCTTCAGTAGATCAGAGAGCAGCTTCACTCCAATCATCACTACTCACTCTAGCATCTCCGGTTTATAATGTGGATCATCCTTCAGATCAGAGAGCAGCTTCACTCCTGACGCTCCTAGTTTATTTCCAGACAGATCCAGATATCTCAGGTGTGAGGGGTTTGATCTCAGAGCTGAAGCCAGAGCAGCACAACCTTCATCTGTGACTCCACAATCCCTCAACCTGTAGAGAACAATGACACTCTTCAGTCTCTCAGTTCAGGATCTACAGATCAGATCAACAGCAACTTCACAATCAGAAAGAGAAACTGATTAACAGATCCAGTCTAAGGTTCACAATCTCTTCTATGGGGTGCTTGAGGAGATTCATTTCAATAGCAATGTCAGAATGTAATCTGTGTTTTTAGACATTATTATTTTTATTGTGTTGCCCTTTGATACAGTTAAATATTTTCAAACACAACACTCTAAAAAATGCTGGGTTATTTTTTTTAACCCAAATGCTGGGTACAGCTTGTTGGGTCATTTTATTGGATTATTTTTAATATTTTTACTCAGGTGCTAGGTAGTTTTTCTGTAACTAAGTTGCTGGGTCATTTTTAATGCTGGGTTGTTTTTTTCATCAATAAATGCAGGCTTGGTGAGCAGAAAAGTCTTCTTTAAAAAACAAAAAAAATCTTACGGTTCAAAAACTTTTGACTGGTAGTATACAGTATATATATATATATACACATACATGAACAAAGGCATCTGCTAAATGAATAAATGTAAATGTAAATGTTTGATGTTCCCTTTCATGGGAACTTCGAACTGCATCCTCTAGGGGTCGCTATGGGGAACGCCTCGTCGTGACCCGTGTCTGAAGCATACATTGAAAAAACACCAACTCGTTGGCCGGCAACAGCCATGACGTCA
>NW_015539473.1:0-271 GCF_001515605.1 Sinocyclocheilus anshuiensis | reverse complement strand
TGTGGTAAGAGCGATCTCTATTTATCTCATTATGGCGAGCACTAGCAAAGCATTTAAGGATGTGTGCATCCGTGTTCACGTTGTTTAACATCTGATGACACACACGATCTATGCGTTATTTGTTTGGGCGAGGAGCACGCACGCGATGCCTCCGAGGGGGCAATCAGCGTGCACTGCGAGCGTGTTTTCCAAGGGAAAGGCTCCGCTCTCGTTTGTCTCTCTTTTTGAGGAAAGAGGGGTAGCCATCTGCTTCCCGCGATTCAGGACCCGC
>NW_015539472.1:279284-279579 GCF_001515605.1 Sinocyclocheilus anshuiensis | reverse complement strand
CTACCGGTTCTCACGGATTCAGCGAGTGAGGGCCTGACGCCGGACGTTCCACCACGTCTGGCTGCCGAGGGGATGGAGGAGCTTGACATGGCCTACAGTGCGGACACTCTGGAGCAGTTTTAGCAAGCCGATACTAAACCGGGGCCACTCAGTGCCTCTACCCATTTGAGGTGAAAACACAGGAGGATACCGGCTCCGCACGAAAGCTATAGAATCTAGCGAACGTGTTGTGGGTCGCCCAGCCCGCAGCTCTACAAATATCTGTCAGTGAGGCACCACGAGGCAGCGCCCAGGA
>NW_015539472.1:273367-277429 GCF_001515605.1 Sinocyclocheilus anshuiensis | reverse complement strand
AAAATGCGTGCAGGTCCCCTACCCTCTTGATGGAGGCCAGTGCAAGCAGGAGCAGAGTTTTCATTGAAATAAACTTTAGCTCGACTGACTGCAAAGGCTCAAATGGGCCCTGCTGTAGTGCTTTGACCATTCTGCAATCTGAGTATAGAATGCTAATAAACTCTCGTTCTGCTCAAGATTACTGCATGTGTTTTCACACTTTACAACACATTTAAGGTTAGGGTTAGAATCACGATAAAGTCAGACATTCTTACAGGAGCTGTTAGTACAAAGCGAAAGAACTAACTCCAGTTTTATTTTTATAGCGCTTTATACAGAACAGATCATCTTAAAGCAGCTTCACAGTGAGTCCCCCGACTGAGTCTGGTTTCAAGGTTTCTTCTCAATTTCTGTCTCCTGATGGAGTTTGGGTTCCTTGTCATTGTCACCTTCTGGCTCATTTATTTGGGATTTAAAAGATGCTTAATATTTAGTAATGTCATCAGTTTGACTGCACTGACACCACTGGATGAAAACAAAACCCCACTGATCTGAATAATCACTCTATTGTATTGATATATATGTATTATATCAACATTGATCTGATTCAAGCTGAATAATGACACCGTTGTCTTCAAATCTTCTTTACAGCAAGATTTGAATTCGTCTCCCATTTGATGAAGTTTGATCATCGATACTGTTGTTTTCGGGAAGCTGCTTTGAAACTATCTTTATTGTACAGTATAAAGCGCTATAGAAATAAATGTGACTTGAGAGAAATAAACAGGAAAAAATGTGTGTTAGCATTTCAGAATTCATTATATACCAATTTAAGCTGTAAAGCAGCTCTACTGAAGACAACAGAGTCATTATTCACATCAGTTTACTTCAATAGCAGTGTCGATGATACAAAGTTAGTGTCATTATCCAGCGTAATTCACTTCAAAATTGTCCATGTCCAGTAGTGTAAGTGCAGTTAAATCAATAATATTACTGAATGTTAATTGTTTTTTAAATTGTGCACGCTTCATATAATCTTTTACCCACTTTCGATACAATTAAATAGACAATACACTTGTTTTGATGTACATTTTGCTATGATGATGTTGCCACAGAGCACGCTTTATCCTGATTGCTACATTAAGTCCTCCATGGAGCTGAACTCATGTAAACCTGCATCAAACTCTATGGAAAAATTCAGCAGTGCATTTGTATTCATGTTGAAAAAATCCCTGTAAAATATTTAATATTGATGGTGGTGATCTGGCACTCCATGTTCTGTTGATTTGAATAATAAAGTGATCAGTAGCCATTGTACCGGTGAGGTACATCGTTGAACACACTCTCAGTCATTGGCCTAGGTGTCTGTTTTATTATTCTGTCTATATAAAGTATGAAGCAACAGAGAAGAAAAGAACAGTTTGTCCAGAATGTCACTTATAATGAAGAACTCAGACATTTTGAGCAGGCACTCAGTAATGCTAACATGCTTGTTTATTCGGTTAACCCAGCATGTGAATGATCGTCCTGCAGCAGGGTTGCCTGACCTTAATCATATCAATCAAACCAGAGTCAAGAAAATCTATCTCAGATGAAAAGATTGCACTTATTTTCTTTTGGAGCAGATCTCACGCGGCACCTGATGCCTGAGTTTGTCTACATGGAGCTGCGGAGGAAAGACCAAACTAATCAATTTCTGCTCCTCCAAAACAGCAACGTTTTTATCAAACATGGTTAGATGTCAAATGACCTAGTTCAGCTCGGCAATCTCCTTAAAGGTTACAGCAGTCTCTCCAGCCCACTAGGAATCCAAACAGCCAATCTCATCACATTTCAGACTCAAAACCTCAGGCCGGCAAGCTATAAGCCAGATGCATTTTATTCCCTGAAATAACAACAAAACCTTATTGGCTGAGATTTGTCTGAGAGAAATGGAGAAGTGCTAATGTCCCAGAAAACTGCAGACCAGATACAAGTACAAATTGCCAACATTTAACTCATGCTTCTGAACTGTTTAAAGACCAGCAGAGTCAAAGGTTCCCATGACTTTATCCGGTCTTACAATATCATGTGAAAAATCAGTTGAAGTCTTAAAAATTTTAACTCTATACTCCAACTACAACCTTAAACCAAATCTGCTCAAGAAATCCTTATTTGATCAGCTCGATTTGACTAATTCAGTATCACAACATGTCCACTTCTCCCATATTTGAATGCTGTAAATGCTGCATCCTTACATTTAAATGCTTTACAAGTGCATCATACAAATAGTCCTGCTCAAATCGGTGCTCAAAAATGTCTCATCGAAATTAATATTTTTCTCAGTTAGTTCTCAGATAATGCAATACTCTGATAAGCATAACAAATAAAAGATATTTTCACTGAGCGTTTTGCATTCTAGGTTTGACTTCTTTATGATTCCTCATGCAATGCTGTCTTAGAATTTTGCCAAAAAGTATCTTGGAAAGCAGCGTAATCGGCAGCATCTTTAGGAACAGCCTTCATATTCAGAGCATCTATGCTTAAAATTTCTCAATAGGGTTAATTCAAGGTCCAGCCTTAAAGGCAGAGATAAGAGACATAAACGGTGTGCTTCGATTCTGCCGCACCCCTTCCTAGTTTCTCTCCTCCTTCAGCCTGGAGCGTCTTTTACCTCTGCTCCACTCCTTCTGTCCCATATCAGCACTGCAGATGCTCATGTGTGCGTTTTCCTTCATCCTCATAATGTCATGCTCTCTGTCTCTGTTTGAGTGATGCTGTCGGCAGGCGTTGGCCTCATTACCACAGCTTTAGTCTTGACACACAGACACACACACACACACACACACACACACACACACACACACACACACACACACACACACACACACTCACACTCACTCACACACACACACACACACACACACAGGTTTGTTTTTATGGTTTATGGGGACTCTCCATAGGCGTAATGGTTTTTATACTGTACAAACTGTATTTTCTATTGCCCTACACCAACCCTACCCCTAAACCTACCCCTCACAGGAAACTTTCTGCATTTTTAGATTTTCAAAAAAACTCATTCTGAATTATTTATAAGCCTTTTGAATTACGGGGACACTGAAAATGTCCTCATAAATCACCTTCTCGTTGTAATACCTATGTCATACCCATGTTATTATACAAATTTGTGTCCTCATAAACCACATAAACATGCACACACACACACACACACACACACACACTCTCTCTCTCTCTCTCTCTCTCTCACACAAAAAATCTGTAGTTTTTACAAAATAATTTTTGTAGCTGTGGCTGCCAGAATCATTTTGTAAAAAAATACACAAAAACTGTAAAAACATTTATGGAACAAATTGTAAATTTTACAGTATAAAACTGTAAATTACAAACAAGAAAATTGGAGTATAAACTAGTAAATTCATCAGTGCACACTGCTACAAAAATCTGTTTTTTTATCGTTAACATAAATTGACAACCACCATAATAATGCAGATGGTAAAAGAGACAACAATATGAAGAATCAGTTCATCACAAGTAGCTTAAGTAATATATAGAAGGTGCACCAGAGTCATTAACGTAAACACTAAACACCATCATGGTAACATACCTGACACTTAAATAATGCAATAAATATTCATTAAACAACAGAAGATGTAACATAAACCAACATGTACGTAACTGATAACAAACATGACAAAACTATTAAGAAACATGATTATTTAAACAAAATACTTTCAAATGTGGAGTGTCACGCAGGGAATTCTGGAAATATCAGTTTACAGTTTTTTACTGTAAATTATACGTTGATTTGTTCTTTTTTTACTTCTAAATATTGTACAATTAACAGCCTTTTACTGTAAAATTACATGCAATTACTGGTTAGATCTTTTACAGTTTTCCCCTGTATATAGTACGGGAACTTAGTGTTAACCTATTAACTTTTTTTTTCCGTAGCATTTTTACAATATTTTACAGTTAAAATTACTCTCATTTTTACAGTGCACACACACACACACACAGGTTTGTTTTTGTGAAAAGTGGGGACATCCCATAGGCGTAATGGTTTTTATACTGTACAAACTGTAT
>NW_015539472.1:257902-259035 GCF_001515605.1 Sinocyclocheilus anshuiensis | reverse complement strand
CATACCCATGTTACCCATGTTATTATACAAATTTGTGTCCTCATAAACCACATAAACATGCACACACACACCACACACACTAGTTCACACTGCAGTCCCCTGCACAATCCACAGCAATCCAAAGGAAAGCGTAAACCACTGCAGAATCTCCACCTCCACAGGTGTAACCAGCACTGGTGAGGAGAAGTTCCTGCTGCCGCCATGGATTCAGAAGTACTGATGGCTGAAGAAAAAGGGAAAACAAGAAAACAATATTTAAAAATATTGTTTTATATAAATAACGTTAACATATAACATAAATTGACAACCACCATAATAATGCAGATGGTAAAAGAGACAACAATATGAAGACATCACAAGTCACAAGTAGCTTTTCCACAAGCTGAAGTATATACTAATATATAGAAGGCACACAGAGTCATTCAAGCAAACACTAAACACCATCATGGTAACACACACATGATTATTTAAACAAAATACTTTCAAATGTGGAGTGTCACGCAGGGAATTCTGGAAATATCAGTTTACAGTTTTTTACTGTAAATTATACGTTGATTTGTTCTTTTTTTACTTCTAAATATTGTACAATTAACAGCCTTTTACTGTAAAATTACATGCAATTACTGGTTAGATCTTTTACAGTTTTCCCCTGTATATAGTACGGGAACTTAGTGTTAACCTATTAACTTTTTTTTTCCGTAGCATTTTTACAATATTTTACAGTTAAAATTACTCTCATTTTTACAGTGCACACACACACACACACAGGTTTGTTTTTGTGAAAAGTGGGGACATCCCATAGGCGTAATGGTTTTTATACTGTACAAACTGTATGTGCTACTGCCCTACACCAACCCTACACCTAAACCTACCCCTTACAGCAGTGGTTCTCAAACCTGTCCTGGAGTACCCCCAGCCCTGCACATTTTGGCTGCGTTTACACTTGGCATCAACATGCAACCTGTATCCGGATGTTGTCCACATACACATTGAAAAGACAAGTGTAAACGCGCCTCTGATCAGAATGTTATCCGATCAGCGTGTCCTGGTACAGAGGTCGTCGAGGATGCATTGTGATCGGATCTCAGTGTAATGTAAATGCAATCCAGCCATCGTGTCTGCATTCGCAGGTC
>NW_015539472.1:256302-257542 GCF_001515605.1 Sinocyclocheilus anshuiensis | reverse complement strand
CACTTAGGCTGCGTTTACACTTGGCATTAACATGCAACCTGTATCCGGATGTTGTCCACATACACATTGAAAAGACAAGTGTAAACGCGCCTCTGATCAGAATGTTATCCGATCAGCGTGTCCTGGTACAGAGGTCGTCGAGGATGCATTGTGATCGGATCTCAGTGTAATGTAAATGCAATCCAGCCATCGTGTCTGCATTCGCAGGTCAACATCACGCAAAATGCCCCCCCCTCTCTCCCGGTCTGTCGGAAGAACAGAGCGCTAGGGAGACTCGTACATTTATTTTGATTTGTAAAATGTCCCGTGACTGAAAATTGTTTTCAAAAGAAAACCCACCACTTCAGGTCGACTTTGCACCGCAGACTTATTTAAATATTGCGCGGGAAATACAGATCCGATCGGTTATCCAGATCGAGAAGTCAGCTGATGTTGCCAAGTGTAAACGCGCCGTGTCCTGATTGACTGATGATACAATCTGCTTGATCAGATCATGGTGATTGCATGTTAATGCCAAGTGTAAACGCAGTCTTTCTATGTCTCCCTCAACTATCACACCTGATTCAACTCATTTGCTCATTAGTTAGGACTGCAAGACCTGAAGTGGGTGTGTCAGATATAGGGAGACATACAAAATGTGCAGTGCTGGGGGTACTTCATGAAGAGGTTTGAGAACCACTGCCTTACAGGAAACTCAAAAAAAACTCACTCTGTATGATTTATAAGCGTTTTGAAAGATGGGGACATGGGGTAATGTCCTCATGAGTCACCTTCTCCTTGTAATACCTATGTCATACCCATGTCATTATACAAATTTGTGTCCTCATATGTCACAAAAACGCGCGCACTCACTCACTCTCTCTCTCACACACACACACACTCACACACTCTCTCTCACACACACACTCACTCACACACACACTCTCTCACACACACTCACACACACACACACCCACACACACTCAGGTTTGTTTTTGTGAAAAGTAGGGACATCCCATAGGCGTAATGGTTTTTATACTGTACAGACCGTATTTTCTATTGCCCTACACCAACCCTACCCCTAAACCTACCCCTCACAGGAAACTTTGTGCATTTTTACTTTCTCAAAAAAACTCATTCTGTATGATTTATAAGCTTGTTTCCTCATGGGGACCTCAAAAATGCCCCCACAAGGTCAAAATTTACTAGTATTACTATCCTTGTGGGGACATTTGGTCCCCATAACGTGATAAATACCAGG
>NW_015539472.1:245740-256201 GCF_001515605.1 Sinocyclocheilus anshuiensis | reverse complement strand
CACTCTCTCTCTCTCTCTCTCTCTCTCTCTCTCTCACACACACACACCCTAACCCATCTAAACTGTGCATCTGTGTATATCAGTGTTGGGAAACATTTATTTAAGAATCTGCTTCCTTTTAATTCATGAGTGTGACTGTGAACTGATTGGCCACATCCATGGGATGTTGAACTGAAATTTGAATTGCTTGATTTGAATTTGTGTAAATAGGCTTCAAAACAATATTTATCATAAAAAACAAAACTTAATTGAATTGGAATGACAAGGAGAAAATTCCTGAAAGTAATTAAACAGAAATATTTCATTCATTAATCTAACACATCAACAAAAAGAGCGAGAACAACTGATTTCTTGATCATACATGTATATTTTATGAGTTCACATATAATAAATCCATTAGCAAAATAAAGACAAACCGGCCTTGATGGAGGATGAGATCTCGAGACTCTGCACAAAGTCTAAATGCCCAATGGACCATTTTTTTGTTAAACTTAAATTTAGGAATTCAAAAGACATTCTGAATGCTACATAAGCATTGTGTGAGTGTGAGGTGTGTGTGTATGTGTGTGTGTGTGTGTGTGTGTGTAATGAGTGTTTGCTCTGTCGCTGCACTTCGAAGGGTGATTGAGGTTTTGACCCAGCACTGTCTCTGGGTATACTAGTAAGTATACTAGTTGCATTTTAATTCACTAGTTAATAATGATTATTCTTTAGTAATATTTATTCAAGACAAATGTTCATGTGTCCTAATGCATGTAATATATTTTATGGATTCAAGCTTTGTGCTTCGATCCGTTTACTCTGTAGGTGATGCTGATATCTGTGACTGAAGGAGTCTTATATGTATGTGATCAGAATCAAAATACATTTACAATTCAAGTCCTTAAGAGTCTTTATCAAAGCTCAGCATTCTTCACATTATGACTTTAAATCATTTGTGTACTTTGGTAGAATGTATTAAAGTAAATATATATATATTAAAATAAAGATTACGTTACGAGTGCTTCTCTGCTGTTAAAGTGAAGGACGTTTGAGAAACACGTGAACACTGAGCACTCAGTTGGGCCTGATGCCACAAATACAGGATCTAAGTAGAGTTTCATTTCTCAAGCCACTGAGCCATACTAACCGCAGCACACGGCCCATCCAAACGAGCAGATCTGGGGCTAAAGAACGTTCCAGAACAGGGCATTAAAGAGACACGTCCCCTCTGAACAATCACCCCTGAGTTCCTTATGCATGAATGCTTTAATTAGAGCTGTAATGAGAAAAAAAAAGATTTTTTGAAGCATGTGGATCAACCACCCCAATGACTTAACACTATTAACAGAACATGATGCTCAAAAAATTACCAATAACAATCAACCACTCATTACTCATTTTATAGGATTCTGTTAAATAGTTCACTCAAAAATGTAAATTGTCATCATTTTGTCCCAAACCTGTGGGACTTTTCATCTGTGGAGCACAAAAGTTGCATTGTTTCTCTAGACAACTCCTCACTGAGTCTTCTAAATTCATATGACGGCTTTGTGTGAGGAATAGCCCAAACTGAAACCATAAGTCACTGTAAATCTCTCATCACACTGCATATTCAAACTTGGCCATTTGCTTTCAGTCACAGGACAAGAAAGAACACTGACATCAAATCTGGCACAACGGATATTGACTCTTAGCAATTTGAGCTTTAAAGTTGGATCCATTAGGTCTATTCAAGGCAATCGCATGAGTCCAGAAGACATGTTTATATCAGAATATAGTGCATGGATTATATAACAACTAAAGGTGAAGTATGCAGTTTCTGTTCTACTAGTGTTACAAAGCAGAAATACAGAACAACTTCATTTTGAACAACTTTTGCAAAAAGGAGCTGCATGCAAAAGGATTTATGAAAGAATTTATTAAATGTATTATCTTGAATTGGAAGGTATGTATTAGTTACAATAGCAGTCAATGAACAATAATTTGCATAATGCAATCATGTTAGTGTGCTACCAGTGTTTTCTACTGTTTTTACTGAACTTCTCTTTCAGTGATCACACTTATGTAACTAATGTAATTCATACAGCACCACAATTAAAAATATCTGCACACTGAAATCAGAGCTGATCTGACACGTACAGTACTGGCCTATCTAAATAAAGGCAAAAACAGCACAAATATGAATATATATTTACATCTGCACTTTGGTAAAAGGAGCCCTTATAAGTGAGCGAGAGGCTGGTAGAGGTGGGCTCAGAAGCTCTGCATATTGCAGTTGAAGACTCTTACATATTTTGCATCGTTCAAAGATGATAATATTCAAAAATAATCTTAGCTTGATGGAATCCTCCAGACTGAGGTGAAAGCAGAGTAATGCTTTGGTTCAGCAAGATAAGTCACTATGACGCGTCCCTTATGAAACAGCCCTGTGCAAGAACAACAAAGACTGTTGATTCAGAAATATGTCATACTTGTGTAAATCATGTAGCAAAGGTGTGATTTAATGCACCTAGTGAGCTGCCTACACTTGAAGGCATCTTAGGTGTGATCCTGACACAAAAACTGCCCCAAAAAGTGATAACGATGCCTTAGGACAAACCTTTATTGTTCAAAGCAGCATTGCATGTATTCTTTGCAGAGCAGGCAAACCCAGAATGCATCATGACCAGATGATGAACAGGTATTATTATTAATGTAATTAATTCAATACCTCAAATCACTGGGGGAAAAAAAAAATTCAATCAAATGAAAATTTAGCGCACATTACCACATATATTTTTGGCTTAGACTATCATGGCAATAACATCAAGCGCTAGATCGAGTCAAGTATCCAGTAATCTTGACACAAAGACAAGTCAACGTTGCCTTGAAAAGGAGTTGCTTATGCCAGGTGGTTCACTAGGCTCTGGAACAGTGTTATGGTCTTCAACCGTTACAGAACGGGAGGAAACATGTGGCCTGACAGTGATCCGGATCCTGTCCTGACGGCACACAGATCTGAATCCAAACAATGATAAAGCATCTCAGCTGCTTTGAGGGTGGCATGCCTTTCATCTGAAACTCTCACTAAACTATTAGCTGGTGAAAAATGTGTCAGCTTGGGGGGCTCGTCTCTCCTCAGTCTCTTAGCGTGTGATTTATTGCTGTTTAGTTATGACTGTGTGTCGGAGCTCCAGGCAGAGGCTAATGTTTTTCTGTGCTAATGGTGAAATCCTTCCTGGATTGTACTCAATAAATCAAAACTCAGTGTGTTGCTTTGAAATCAAAGAACTGCAAGAACTGTGTGAATTAAAAATACATCAACTACTAACAAGCACCAATCAGTGTCCAGAAACACTTCAATATCAGAATAATATCCACAGCGGGACTCCTGGATTGTACTCAATAAATCAAAACTCAGTGTGTTGCTTTGAAATCAAAGAACTGCAAGAACTGTGTGAATTAAAAATACATCAACTACTAACAAGCACCAATCAGTGTCCAGAAACACTTCAATATCAGAATAACTTTCTTTCTTTCTTTCTTTCTTTCTTTCTTTCTTTCTTTCTTGTAGGAGTTGAGACAACTCTTCACCACTTCATTGGACATATGCGTAATCATTAAGCAGTCCCAGGTGAAAAAAAGTACACTTTCATAATGTACTTAAAGTGCTCTATTTTCGCACACTAATTTTGTACTTAATATACTAAAAATTATTCTTTAGTACTTCTTAAGATAAACTTAAGATCATCTAAGTGTACTCAACTGTGCTATTTTGGGACACCATGAATATGAACTAAAATGCACTTTTATCATTCTATCTCTATTTAAAATGTATTTAGTCAGCACTTGTAGTACACTTGAGTGTACTAGTGTATGAAAGATGGTTCAAGTGTACTACAAGTGCTGACTAAATACATTTTAAATAGAGATAGAATGATAAAAGTGCATTTTAGTTCATATTCATGGTGTCCCAAAATAGCACAGTGGACTACACTTTTTATTTTAAGTTTATCTTAAGAAGTACTAAAAAAATAATTTTTAGTATATTAAGTACAAAATTAGTGCGTGAAAATAGAGCACTTTAATTATATTATGGAAGTGCACGTTTTCACCTGGCATTACAAATCCATTGTGGGATCATCGTTCAGAAATGTCTCCTAAGACATTTAATTATCCAGTTTTCTTGGCGTGATTTTAACATTATTTAAAGAATACAAAAATGCTTCTTCCATTTTACCATTTTTACCCAAAATATAACGTTATTTGAATGTTTATTTTTAATATTCTAATAATGGAAAAATGTCCATTGTTTTGTTGTTGTGATTATTACATTATTTAACGATAACAAAAAACATTTCTCAGAACGTTCATCAAGTACAAATAACATCATAAGGACTGAGAATGTTGATCTCCAAACGTTTTCCCAACGTTATGAGAATGTATATCAAATATCACTAAAGTAATAAGAACATTACATAAAAATTACTTTAAGAACGTTTTGTCCAAACATTCATAAACCGTAGTGAAGTTGTTTTAGCCTGCTAAAATCACATCATGCAGACACAATTCAGACCCCCTATTAAACAGAATGAAATGGTTTTGACTGTCCTCACCTGATGACCCTTTCCTCGTTCTTGTCTCCAGGGGTCCTGCCCTCATATATCCCATAACAGAGGCTTTAATGTCCCCATTCGTTTTGCCGTGAGGTAATCGATGGCACTCAGGGCCACAGCTAATGTGATTTATGAGCCTATTTTTGCTGTTATGCTCTGTGTACAAATTGTCTTTGCTAATGTAAATTTGCCATCTTCCTGCGTTCTTGCTGACTGCAGGGCCAATTCACAAAACGGATGTAATTTATTTATGTTTTTTCTTTCCTCTGGGCTCCAGACACCTGCAAATCACATAATGCCAGAGACTAAAAGACAGTTCACTTTATCTTCATTGGTTTGTGTTTCCCTCATGCATGCTGTCATTAACACTCACACATCACTCATTTCACTGGCTGGGCTGAATGATACAGCTATTAGTCCTGACATAAATAAACATGCAACACAAAAGCTCTACTTTTCTTGTTAATTTACAGCAAATATGACAGCTGTAAACAATCAAATCTAGGTATGGAGAGATATGTTTATCACAGTTAAAGCAACACTGAAAACAGCAGCTTCTCTATGGGAGTTTGTGCTGTTTTTAATAGTTTCATTTGTGCTTAATTAACTTGCATTATTGCATTAGATCCCAGTATACATCTTGGAGATCAAGTGAGCATGAACTAATAAATAAATTAGGCTTAACTAAAACACATAGGAATCCAAAAGGTTTTTATTATTGCTCTTGTGTACTCTACCAACAGTAGATGGTAATTAGCATTTGTGTCATTAGAGAAATGAAACGTACAAACAGAATAGAGCTATAAACAGATGCCAGAAGCATCATGTTCACAGTGTTCTGCATGAATCTGTCTGCCTCTCTTCTGTCATTAACCTTTCAATCTTTATATTATCTTAAATATAGACTGAGAGAGTCATAAAACCGTATAGCTAAACCAAACAGAATTTCTGCACCACTTACATGGCAGTTGTACATGTCAACACACTTATAAAAGTATTAACCTGAAGATGAAACATTGTTTATAAGCATGCATACTCATAAGAGAGCAAAGCTGTGTCATTCTACACATGGAACACCACCATGACCAGCAGATACAAGTTAATAATTAAATAATAAAAACAAATAAAATTTGCTGACAGTAACTAGCGTTGCCAATTGGGCTACTTGAACGCTGTAAAAATTGGGCTACTTAAACCACAGAAAAAAAGTGATTGGGCTAGTTTTGGGCTAGTTTTGAAACATAATTGGGTTGGGGGGTTTTTCGCAGACCTGGCAACCCTGACAGTAACATAAATTTCTCTTTTGGCAAAACTTCACTGCTCCTGAACCCTCTTCTTTTTCCACTATAGATTCTTCTACTTGCCTTTACTGTGAGTATCAGTGCTCTTAAATGATAAACTGCTGGTATTTTTCCTCATTTGTATGTGGTTTTAAATAATGTTGGCTAAATAGACATAGAAGCAAGATCAAGAGTGTGAAAGAGAAAGCCTTGTGGTGTTTTGGGCATTTCTCACCAGAGTAAAATCCAGTATGTCTTCCTCAGTTTGCAGCTTAGAAGTGTAAAAATCCAAGGTTTGCCCTGTTATATAAACAAAGCCCTAGTGGAGCAGACGTCTTATGCACTTAGTGTGCACCAGTGGGACAAAGCAAGCGCTTGTCTAAAGCATACTGAAACCTAGGGAGTTCTGAAGGCAGCGATCCTTAGCGCTCCCTGGTTCTTCAGCGAGTCTTTAATGACCTGCGATGACACAGTGCCTGTCTGAAGCCCGAAGGGAAGCCGCTGCTCTCTGAGATAAACCTTTAACCTTCACTGCACACAGAAATATCTCTCTCTCACCCCAAACAGACTGACATCAACCGAGGACAGACCTTAAACCCCTGAGTCCTGCAGTGCTTCTGACTGAACGCTTGTTGCTCTTTCTGATCAGGAAACCCTCGCTTAGGAAGAGCCACTCAAAGTGTCCAATCACGTTTTTAGTTTTTTTACATGCTTTGCATGTCAATATTGACATAAAAATAGTACAAAATGTGTAGAAATTCAGTATGGAGCAGAAAAAACAAGAAATACTTATTTCACAGACATAAATCAGAAAACAACAAACAAACCAGAATACACCATACACTTCTGCGAGTGGGTATCTTCTTTACTTGCTACACAGTGCCTTAGATCAAACTCAAATCATATCTTTCAATGATCACTAACCTGCCAAACGCAGAAATGTAGAAAATAATTCTAACTCTGTCTTTGCCGACCTGGTATGCTGTAAACGCAACTTTGTTTTAATGGACTTATAAAAACACAAATCTGCCATTACTCATGGTAGTTGCATACAGACAGTCAATCAGATAAGGACTTATTACATTTCAGAACATAATAAAAATCCAATTTTGTGTGCACTATGCATCAGTGTTTCATCTGACAGAGCATAAATCTACTGTATTATGTATTGCATGCTTCACTGCATTCAGTTCAAATTGGGCTGAAAATATGTTGACCTGTTTTTACATGCGAACAATAATATTTACAGCAAGAAACGCGGTTCTCTCAAGAGACAGACAAGCCATCAGACAGATGAAGCACGTCAACAGAGCAGCTGGAATGGAATAAACCTACATATGAAACACCCTTAACTCTCATCTTTCTTTAATTCAGGTGGAAGAGCAACTCTCCGGAGCAGTGAAAATGTATCAGTAATACTTCTCACAAACACATGAATAATGAATAAAACGTGCTGATCTGTTTAAAACAGAAGCCCGGGATTCGCTCCTCAGCACATCATCTGAGAGTGAGGTGAATGAAAGCTCAGGCTAGCCAGGCTCTTTTTAAAGCACATCTTGGAAATGTATGAATGCTATAAAAGACATGCAAATTAGTTGATGAATTATGAATACAGCAGCATTATGTGGGTGGAACGGGTGACTAGAGTAACTAAAACATCTCATTCTTTGACAGATTTACACCAGCAGCTTCTGTCACTATAAAAGCAAACATCACACCCGCCTGCATCTTCATTTCAGTTTGCATAACCGATGACATACGTAACCCTGGACCACAAAACCAGTCATAAGCGTCAATTTATACATCAATTTATAAATAAGCATTCCAATGATGTCGGACCAGCCCTTAACACGCCTCTCTGAAGCAAACGGCACACAGCATCATTTCACCAGCGAGGGAGAAATGAATGAAAACTATCGCAAAACGAACTTGACAGAAGCGGACATTTCATCCTTATAAAGATTTAAAAAGTCTCAAGCATTGATATTTTACCAATGATTTACAATTAAAAAAGTTACAGTGACAGTAATTTATTACTTTGTGTCAGAAGTGCGCATCAGTGATGCAAAATCCAACTAATGTGTTTAATTATTTCACATAAAATGAGAAAACATACTTGTTCAGTCGCGGCTGCTCCATTTATTTGTTATCACAAAAATGCATAAAACAACTCAGTCCATTTAAGTCCAAAGGTATACACCTATAACACAATAGAAAAACATTAATAAACCCAAATGTTTGAGTCAACTTCTTTAGAAAATGTATATGAATTTTCCACGAAAAACTATAATGTGAGGATGTTTGGGCGCTGTCCTGTTTAACTATAGACTACTGTTATCCTTTCAGCCAAATTGTGTGAGGTGCAAGAGCATGTCAGGAGAAGTAGAATAATAATCAATTACTAATTTGAATTTCTATTCTTTGGTTGAATATCGGCACTTCTTTTTTTCCACTTCAAGCACTGGCCGAGATACAACTGTTGGAAAATCTGGAATCTGAGGGTGCAAAAAAAATAGCCTTTTCTTAGCAGTTCTTAGCAATGCATATTACTAATCAAAAATTAAGTTTTAATATATTTACGGTAGGAAATTTACAAAATATCTTCATGGAACATGATCTTTACTTAATATCCTAATGACTTTTGACATAAAAGAAAAGTCGATAATTTTGACCCGTACAATGTATTTTTGGCTA
The DNA here is from genome assembly GCF_001515605.1 of Sinocyclocheilus anshuiensis. NCBI lineage: Eukaryota > Metazoa > Chordata > Actinopteri > Cypriniformes > Cyprinidae > Sinocyclocheilus > Sinocyclocheilus anshuiensis. The sequence continues at coordinate 247,650 of NW_015539472.1, read as the reverse complement.
TTGCAAATAACCCCGTGCTACTTATGACTGGTTTTGTGGTCCAGGGTCACATACAATAAAAATATTGCGATTCTATAGAGTAAACATGGCAAAAGTTTACAGTGTTGTACGTCCTGTGAAGCATGTATGTTTTTTTGATCCACAGATTGTGTTCATCCTATTCAATCATCCATAAGGGAAATAAAGAGATTTGAAACATTGTCTTTTTAGTTAAGATGACTGGATGCTTTGGTCTACAAGATGTGTATGTTTTTTTCTTTGGAAAGCACAAATCCACAGAAAACACCTGACACTGGCATGAGTAAAGACTTCTTCACAATAACTTAAATCATGCAGTCAACCATTATCGCAGAGCACGCTTCGATAAACAGAGAGCGTGATTATTATATGGTGACTGAACTGGGTTTAATACATCAGAACTGCTGAGGTTTTCACTCTTGTGGACATGTGGATAACCAGACTGACTGCACTGATTTCACTAAATGCTGTACAATCTAATGCAATGAAACACACACACACACACAAAGCATCTGTGCACGACAGTGAATAGATCATTCACTTTGCTTCAGAACTATAAAAGAACACACAGTATCCCTCCCCTTCCTCTCACGGTCCCTTTGTCCTCCCACTCACTCACTCTCATACGCTCTGCCATCATTTCCTGACTCTCTATTCCTCTCAGCATCGGTTCCTTCATCCCCTGCTGTCCCTCTGGTCTGATTCAATGTCTTTCTCACAATCAATAGGCCAGATCCATCAGAAGCAGCATCTCTTCTTCTCTCTGTGAGACGTGATGTTGTCTACGGTCAGCAGCAGCCTGCAGGTTCCTCTGACCCTAAAAATACAGAACGACACAACAGACCCTCAGTGCAGTAACAGATACAACACTGAGCAGGTGCAAACTCACTACAGAGACACAACAAAGACACATCATAACTATAGAAACCAGCAGACACAGGTAAACATGGCTGTCATTGAAAGAGAGGTTGAGATCATAACAAAACTGATACAGAGCTCCACTTTCTGACAGAATGCACAAAATATACCGATCATTGAGAAATGTTGTTCAGAAAACTGGACTAAATCTTATATCCATCCAAGATTCATGTCAAGAAGTTCATGAAAATCTCAGAATACTGTCTATTCAGAAACACAGAGAGATTCATCTGCTCTACTGTGAAACACACCATAGAACCACAAAAGCACAATATAAATCAACTCGCAGTAATTACAATCAAAGGTAACTAAAATCCATTAGACTTAGCATCTGGATCTTATGGGATGTTGAATGAAATGATAAAACAAAGCAGCACTAAATTCCAATCGACCGTAATTAAATGTGTGGATGTCGGTCACGTCTCTGATTCATCAGGAATCAAGCACTGATAACAGCTATTGTCTTTAAAAACAGAGAGCCAGTAATTACAGAGAGATATTTCTGTAAAAGTTATTCTGTAGTATAATAAACTCCTGGACTTCATCGCGAAAACACAGACTATTAGTCAGATTAAATTTTTACTGAATAACATGCTTGTTAAAATTACAAGCAAAATGTTTGCATGTTTTATGAACTTCATTGGATTCAATCTGGCACCAAGGATTATTTTACAAACATTTTGAAAGGGGTTTAGGAAGTAAAACCTACAACCTAATTAAATCAATGTACACTGAAAGTAAATGAAAGCGACATCTTTCTCAAAAGCGTGGAGTGAGACAAACGGACGTTATTCAACATCTACACCAATAAATCTGCATTCAGTCTGGAATGATCTGCAGCCGCTGGCGTCACTTAAATTAAACGTCTGCTCTATATCTACAAATAATGCATGCAGGGGAGAGTCAGGCAAACATTCACAAATTATAAAAATACATAAATGAGCAGTCAAATTCTGGAAGCATTTAAATCTCAC
>NW_015539472.1:234993-243253 GCF_001515605.1 Sinocyclocheilus anshuiensis | reverse complement strand
AAAGAACCAGCCCCCTCTCGCATCATTCTCCTCCCGCTTACATCTTTATTAGTACTTTGTTGTTATTTGTGTGTATGTACTTATATTTAATGTTTTTGGCAATAAACCAAAAAATGTACAAAAAATAAGGATATTTAGCAAGTCAAACAATACTCTTTGAATCTGAATCAGAGGGAGAGAGAGAGAGAGAGAGCGAGAGAGAGTTGAAGGAGCCACATTGTGTCAGTGTCTGAGGAGAGCAGGAGGGGGAGATGCAAGCACACACACACACACCTCATTAACACATATATGGAAAGAGAGAGAGACTGGATTCCAGCATTATTCCTGATGCGGCATGGCTCAGAGCTGAGACCGGAGCAGCGATGTACAGCTGACAGCAGCTTCCCGCTCAGATCTGAGGTGGCGAGCGGTCAGGACACATCGAATCCAACTGCATCTGCATTTGCACAGGACAAAGCAGCAAACACACATGAACCACTGGAGCGATCATCAGCACACCCCGACGGGTTAACGCTACAGTAAGCCGACTTTCATCTAGAATAACATGCCTGCTCTTGTGGTAGGTTTTTAGTCTGAAGCACAAAAAAGGTCAGTTTAGCTTTAGTCAGATTTTTTTCCTGTGCTGAAATCAAAATCCCCTTCTGAAACGTCTACAGCAGCCTTCTCTGCACACTCCAAACTTAAGTGGATTACATCCGATGCATTAGGGATTTGGGTGCTATGATGTGAAGAGACATGCCTGACCGCAGGACACAGCAGAACCAGGGGAGATCTGCGTGTGTTTGCTGTCACTTTACATGTGGATTACTGTCCTAATTTGGTCTCACCAAGGACACGCGTGAGGACAGTCCACAGCTGATCGTTATGATGAACTTCAGACAGAGGAGAAGGTAGGTGTCAAGTCGGTTTCTAAATTTTATTTTACATGTCATTTTTAGAGAGTGCATTAAATTCACCTGTAGATGTACTATGCTGGCCAAAATGATTAAAACACTAGCATTTTCACCAGCAAAGAAATGGTTTTAAGATCTCATCATCATCAGTCTGTCTGGAGTCACATGAAGAAACAGAACAAACTGAGAAAGAATCAATCAAGAAGAAATGTGTCTCCGAGACGCTTCAAGAAACCTCCTGCAAAGCTCTTGAGAAACTCTGCTCAAGCGCACCGAGGGCAAAAGCTACTTTAAACACAAAGATGCTCACACCAAATGATGATTTAATTCAGTTAATAGCAGTTAATTGATAAAGAAAATCTATTTTTGACAGCATCCTCATTTTACAGCATTTTTACACAAGTGCCTAAAACTTTTAACAGCACTGTAGCTTTAGAAGGTTTCTTGAAGCGTCTCGGAGACAGTTCTTCTGGATTGAGTCTGTCTCAGTTTGTTCTGTTTCTTCATGTGACTCCAGACAGACTGATGATGATCAGATCAGATCTCTGTGTGCAGCACAAAAATCTCACTGCATTATTACCTACTGATACTGTTACACTATTACTGATATTTCCTACTGACACACTACAGCAAAAGATAGAAATAACTGACTTAAAACCATTTTTAGCTGCTGAAAATACTAGTGTTTTAATAATTTTGGCCACCACTGTAACTGTATCTGTGTCTGGCTGATGGCCACAAAACAAAACCTTTTTAATGCAGCTTTGTAGATCTGGAAACAGTGGCCAAAATACTGTCAGACTAGAAATTCTTCAAGATTAACCTTTTTCACATTTGCGTGTTTCTCAGCAGTGCAAGTCATCATAGTTGGGTTAACTTGAAGAGCAGTGAATGGGAGAGTACAAACAAAAATATTTTTTGCATTCCTATTTGCTCAAATAGCAAAAGAAAAACTCCACGATAGTGTTTTCATGACTTTCAAAAAAGGAAAAAAATGGAGAGAAACTGATAGCGGCAGTCAGAAGAGAGAACGATGTCAAATTTACCGTCCCTCCCATAGACACTGCATTAGAAACACCCTCACGTTAGCCTTAACTAGTTTTTTATTTTTGGTAATTTAATGCAAAGGTGATATAAGACAAAGTATAGTGTTATAAATGTAGACACATTTTGGTTTCACTTTATTTTGATGGTCCCTTTAACACATTCAAGTGTTGGTAGCGTATTAGTAGACTGGTAGGGTTAGGGTTAGAATAAGTTGACATGTACTTGCAAAGTAACTTATAGTCAGTAGAATATCTGTTGGGACAATATAACAATAAAGAGTTAGCAGATATTAATCAGACAGTCTACTAATACTCTGATGAGTGTTAGTTGACATGTAGGTGCAAAGTTACTTATTGTCAACAGAATGCTCAAAAGGGTCCATCTAAATAAAGTGTTACATACATTTAAAAAAAACATATGTATATATAAAAAACTTTTGAGGATTTACAATGCTGATGACCGTTAAAAGCATCATCACAGTCTTGTGAAAAGGGTCCATTGTACCCTAAACATATGTGCTTTGATGGTTTGTGCATTGGGACTTGCATCTTATAATAATAAATAATACATTTTATTTATATAGCACCTTTCCAGAGCTCAAGGACACTTTACAATAAACATCAGAAATGTGAGGATAACATCAAACAATAATACAGAAAGTAAAGCAAACATCGGACATCCAGAGAGTAATATATAGATAAGACAGCATAAGATAGAGTAAACAGAAGTCAACTTAAGAAAGGTAACATTCTGAAAACAAGTGAGTTTTGAGCAGCAATTTAAATTCAGACAGGTTATTGGCAAGACAGAGTGATCTGGGAAGAGAGTATAATTTAGATTTCATCTTGGTGATTTGTTTGTTTCCAGTTAGTGAATCCTGGAGCTCCATGGGAGCAACATCGAGGAGCAGAAGACTCTGAGTCCCCTTGGTTCAGGGAAGAGGTCAGCAGGATGGTGCCACCGCCTCCCACCAACAAGCCACATGTTTGCTTGTCCACTATCATCATCATGAGCAGCATGGCACTGATGGACGCCTACCTAGTGGAGCAGAACCACGGCCCACGGAAGATCGGCATCTGCATCATGGTGACGGTGGGAGACCTCTGCTTCCTCATCGTGCTGCGGTACGTGGCGGTGTGGGTCGGGGCTGAAGTGAGGACGGCAAAACGAGGCTACGCCATGATACTTTGGTTCCTTTACATCTTCGTCTTGGAGATTAAGGTGTATTTTGTTTACCAGAACTACAAGGCTGACCGTAAGAGCCTGGACGCATTGGCTCGGAAAGCTCTGACGCTCCTGCTCTCCATCAGTATTCCCGCGCTCTTCGTGATCCTGGTCGCTATCGACCACATGGAGTACGTGAAGGCTTTCAAGAAGAAGGAGGAGATCAGAAACCGTTTGTTCTGGGTGGTGGTGGATCTGCTGGATGTTCTGGACATCCAGGCCAACCTGTGGGAGCCGCAGAAGAAAGGGCTTCCACTCTGGGCTGAGGGACTGATGTTTTTCTACTGTTATATTCTTCTTTTAGTGCTGCCTTGCGTGTCTCTGAGTGAGATCAGCATGCAAGGCATCAACATCAGTCCTCACAAGATGATGCTCTACCCCATTCTGAGTTTGGTGACTATTAACATCGTCACTCTCTTCATCCGTGGAGGGAATATGCTCCTCTATAAGGACAACAGAGTGTCTGGGATACTCATGGCCAAGAACATCCTCGCCATCGTTCTGAAGACGTGCAGCTTTGTGCAGTACAGGAGACAGTTGCAGAGCGCCCCGCCTGGGTTTGGAGTGGAATTACAGAAGAACTCTGTGGCGTCGGGTCGATCCAGTCAGACTCCTCCACAGGGGGCGCTGCAGGAGCAAACGCCACTGCCCGAGGTCACCAGGTGTGAACATACGTGACCCGGAATCTGGAGACTACCTGCACAAAGAAACACACATCTCTGATGAAACAATGTGGATGTAAGCTTTTACAACATATTGCTAGCTTCATTATTTTCATCCGAGAGAAATACAAGTGGAGCATAATGGAATGAAGGTAGTCAGTAATTGCATAATGCTAAACTTCCTTCCTAACATATACATTTACGTTGCATACTATGCCAGCTTTCTAAGTATGTCATTGGACAAACTACAAAATTTTTTAAATGGTCATGCTCATCGGGGGTCCAGGTTTGGCTGGTTACTTTGGTCCAGGTTGGTCCTGCTAGTAGATGTGCAATACACCATCTGATTGTGCAGAAACCAGTAGAAGTTTCACCAGTGACTGATGATTTCTGGAAGCTCTCGACTTGGTATTTGTCTCGTCTCAGGATAGTGACTAGTGAAGAGTTGGGAATGCTTCGAGACACAGGTCTAGCGAAAATGATTCAGCAAACTACAGTTATTTTTAAAAAATGATTGTGTCACACTGGTGCACTGCTTTAAAAACCATACAGGACACCGTAAACTCATAACTTGTTAAATAGTTACATTTTCTCAAGAGATCAGGGCTGCGTATCCCAAAAGCATCGTAAGCTTAATTTGATCGGTTTTAATGGGTCTACGATGTACTTAAGCTTACGATGCTTTTGGGAAACGCAGCCCAGGTATGTCCAGCATGGAGTATGATAGTAAACCATTTCAAACACAGTTTGATCAGAAATGGTGTTGTAAAAGCGTAATAGACACTGTTATTTTGAGAAGATCAAAGAGCCTGCCTCATAAATGGAAAGTTTCATCATTAATCAAACACATTATGAGATTTATACATATCATAACATTTGGTTCAAAAGAAAAAAAAACTATTGTGATTCATTTGAGTATTTATTTTCTAATCATGCAATATGATAAAAGATAAATAAAATGTAATTTTAAAAAGAACAAAAAAACCCACTAAAGCAACAAATGTCCTTTTAGTAGAAAAAGCATTTAATGTGATGCTTTGATAAAGAGTTGTGTACATATGCGCTTTGTGTGTTTGTTACAGCATGTTTTATTCAGGTCAGACACACAAGTGTACTGATTAGACTGAAGATTAGACTGTCTCATGTCCTAATTACAATTCTGACGAGGGTTTTTAATTAAACAGCGTTACAAAGGGAAAATGACCAGTGATTCTCCTCTCTTCATTTTATTCTCCAATTAGCCGCTATCTAATTGCAAATGTAGTTCCTTTTTGCCAACACCATTTATCTGAAAAAGCCCTTTTAACACCTTGCCCAATCTGCCTTAGCTTTCAATTAATTAAGTGTTCAATGAAAAAAGACAAAACTATTGTAGTATGCTACTGTTGCAGATGATGTTTAATATTATCATGTTCGATGTTAGTTATTAATTAACAGAATGAATGTACTGCTGTGTGAATAACTTCCAACAGATGAAGAAAACACACTGCCCTAACAAGCCTGTTACTGCTCATGCATTTGCTTACCTGACATGTAATGGAAGAAGCTGACAGAGATTCACTTTAACAGAATCCTGCGAAACTGAAGTGTCTCAGAACACCGTGTTAAAGTTGCAAAGTCCTGGAAGAGAGAAAAACGTTACCGCAGAGTCACTTTAAAGTCTACATGAAACAGCATTCATGTCTCTTTTATCTTCATGATCTGACGCATTTTGTGATTTCATCCATGAGGAACTGAAATGAGGAATGTTTCACATAATTTAGTAAATTTAGATTTCATGTTAACTCTAAGCATTTGATTTGATTGACAAAGGTTTGGTGTTGACCTTTTTTTTTTTTGTCTTAAGCTAGTCTTTGTATTTCTCTAGTATTGGTGTATGTGCGTGTTTCTTCATCATTCCCACAAAAGCAGGATGTTCAATGGTGGTAATATTCTCAGGTTATATTTGCAACCACTAAAATAAATGATGACTGAGACTTCTTATTGATGTTCTATGAAAGCGCATGGATTAAACAAATAACTGGGCATGCAGCCCGTCACCTTTCTATAGGAATATTTCATGCGTCCATTTGTTGTGCTGTTTACATATCAATGTCTAATTTTGCATTTGAAATCTGCCATTGACTTTCATTGGTAGATAATGTGTGTGCAGAGCATGCTGGGATATTTTTACTCCCACTGAGACAAACCAACTGACCAACAGAGTTTTAAATCAGTGCAACTGATCGCCTCCTCACATTCTGCCAGTGCACATTCTTCCTGAGCCTAAGCCCTGCCCAATTTTAACTTTAATATTAAAGATGCAAAATTCTTCCTTGGAAGAGACTGCCACATTTTCTGATTTAACAATTTTTTACACATTTTACACAAGTGCCTAAAACTTTTAACAGCACTGTAGCTTTAGAAGGTTTCTTGAAGCGCAGTTCTTCTAGTTCTTCTGGATTGAGTCTGTCTCAGTTTGTTCTGTTTCTTCATGTGACTCCAGACAGACTGATGATGCTCAGATCAGATCTCTGTGTGCAGCACAAACATATATTACTGATATTTCCTACTGACACACTACAGCAAAAGATAGAAATAACTGACTTAAAACCATTTTTAGCTGCTGAAAATACTAGTGTTTTAATAATTTTGGCCACCCTGTATCTTGTATCTGTGTCTGGCTGATGGCCACAAAACAAAACCTTTTTAATGCAGCTTTGTAGATCAGTGGCCAAAGGCCAAAATACTGTCAGACTAGAAATTCTTCAAGATTAACCTTTTTCACATTTGCGTGTTTCTCAGCAGTGCAAGTCATCATAGTTGGGTTAACTTGAAGAGCAGTGAATGGGAGAGTACAAACAAAAATATTTTTTGCATTCCTATTTGCTCAAATAGCAAAAGAAAAACTCCACGATAGTGTTTTCATGACTTTCAGATAGCGGCAGTCAGAAGAGAGAACGATGTCAAATTTACCGTCCCTCCCATAGACACTGCATTAGAAACACCCTCACGTTAGCCTTAACTAGTTTTTTATTTTTGGTAATTTAATGCAAAGGTGATATAAGACAAAGTATAGTGTTATAAATGTAGACACATTTTGGTTTCACTTTATTTTGATGGTCCCTTTAACATATTCAAGTGTTGGTAGGGTATTAGTAGACTGGTAGGGTTAGGGTTAGAATAAGTTGACATGTACTTGCAAAGTAACTTATAGTCAGTAGAATATCTGTTGGGACAATATAACAATAAAGAGTTAGCAGATATTAATCAGACAGTCTACTAATACTCTGATGAGTGTTAGTTGACATGTAGGTGCAAAGTTACTTATTGTCAACAGAATGCTCAAAAGGGTCCATCTAAATAAAGTGTTACATACATTTAAAAAAAACATATGTATATATAAAAAACTTTTGAGGATTTACAATGCTGATGACCGTTAAAAGCATCATCACAGTCTTGTGAAAAGGGTCCATTGTACCCTAAACATATGTGCTTTGATGGTTTGTGCATTGGGACTTGCATCTTATAATAATAAATAATACATTTTATTTATATAGCACCTTTCCAGAGCTCAAGGACACTTTACAATAAACATCAGAAATGTGAGGATAACATCAAACAATAATACAGAAAGTAAAGCAAACATCGGACATCCAGAGAGTAATATATAGATAAGACAGCATAAGATAGAGTAAACAGAAGTCAACTTAAGAAAGGTAACATTCTGAAAACAAGTGAGTTTTGAGCAGCAATTTAAATTCAGACAGGTTATTGGCAAGACAGAGTGATCTGGGAAGAGAGTATAATTTAGATTTCATCTTGGTGATTTGTTTGTTTCCAGTTAGTGAATCCTGGAGCTCCATGGGAGCAACATCGAGGAGCAGAAGACTCTGAGTCCCCTTGGTTCAGGGAAGAGGTCAGCAGGATGGTGCCACCGCCTCCCACCAACAAGCCACATGTTTGCTTGTCCACTATCATCATCATGAGCAGCATGGCACTGATGGACGCCTACCTAGTGGAGCAGAACCACGGCCCACGGAAGATCGGCATCTGCATCATGGTGACGGTGGGAGACCTCTGCTTCCTCATCGTGCTGCGGTACGTGGCGGTGTGGGTCGGGGCTGAAGTGAGGACGGCAAAACGAGGCTACGCCATGATACTTTGGTTCCTTTACATCTTCGTCTTGGAGATTAAGGTGTATTTTGTTTACCAGAACTACAAGGCTGACCGTAAGAGCCTGGACGCATTGGCTCGGAAAGCTCTGACGCTCCTGCTCTCCATCAGTATTCCCGCGCTCTTCGTGATCCTGGTCGCTATCGACCACATGGAGTACGTGAAGGCTTTCAAGAAGAAGGAGGAGATCAGAAACCGTTTGTTCTGGGTGGTGGTGGATCTGCTGGATGTTCTGGACATCCAGGCCAACCTGTGGGAGCCGCAGAAGAAAGGGCTTCC
>NW_015539472.1:225600-232080 GCF_001515605.1 Sinocyclocheilus anshuiensis | reverse complement strand
TACCAGAACTACAAGGCTGACCGTAAAAGCCTGGATGCCTTGGCTCGGAAAGCTCTGACACTCCTGCTGTCCATCAGTATTCCCGTGCTGTTCGTGATTCTGGTTGCTATCGACCACATGGAGTACGTGAAGGCTTTCAAGAAGAAGGAGGAGATCAGAAACCGTTTGTTCTGGGTGGTGGTGGATCTGCTGGATGTTCTGGACATCCAGGCCAACCTGTGGGAGCCGCAGAAGAAAGGGCTTCCGCTCTGGGCTGAGGGACTGATGTTTTTCTACTGTTATATTCTTCTTTTAGTGCTGCCTTGCGTGTCTCTGAGTGAGATCAGCATGCAAGGCATCAACATCAGTCCTCACAAGATGATGCTCTACCCCATTCTGAGTTTGGTGACTATTAACATCGTCACTCTCTTCATCCGTGGAGGGAATATGCTCCTCTATAAGGACAACAGAGTGTCTGGGATACTCATGGCCAAGAACATCCTCGCCATCGTTCTGAAGACGTGCAGCTTTGTGCAGTACAGGAGACAGTTGCAGAGCGCCCCGCCTGGGTTTGGAGTGGAATTACAGAAGAACTCTGTGGCGTCGGGTCGATCCAGTCAGACTCCTCCACAGGGGGCGCTGCAGGAGCAAACGCCACTGCCCGAGGTCACCAGGTGTGAACATACGTGACCCGGAATCTGGAGACTACCTGCACAAAGAAACACACATCTCTGATGAAACAATGTGGATGTAAGCTTTTACAACATATTGCTAGCTTCATTATTTTCATCCGAGAGAAATACAAGTGGAGCATAATGGAATGAAGGTAGTCAGTAATTGCATAATGCTAAACTTCCTTCCTAACATATACATTTACGTTGCATACTATGCCAGCTTTCTAAGTATGTCATTGGACAAACTCCAAAATTTTTTAAATGGTCATGCTCATCGGGGGTCCAGGTTTGGCTGGTTACTTTGGTCCAGGTTGGTCCTGCTAGTAGATGTGCAATACACCATCTGATTGTGCAGAAACCAGTAGAAGTTTCACCAGTGACTGATGATTTCTGCAAGCTCTCGACTTGGTATTTGTCTCGTCTCAGGATAGTGACTAGTGAAGAGTTGGGAATGCTTCGAGACACAGGTCTAGCGAAAATGATTCAGCAAACTACAGTTATTTTTAAAAAATGATTGTGTCACACTGGTGCACTGCTTTAAAAACCATACAGGACACCATAAACTCATAACTTGTTAAATAGTTACATTTTCTCAAGAGATCAGGGCTGCGTATCCCAAAAGCATCGTAAGCTTAATTTGATCGGTTTTAATGGGTCTACGATGTACTTAAGCTTACGATGCTTTTGGGAAACGCAGCCCAGGTATGTCCAGCATGGAGTATGATAGTAAACCATTTCAAACACAGTTTGATCAGAAATGGTGTTGTAAAAGCGTAATAGACACTGTTATTTTGAGAAGATCAAAGAGCCTGCCTCATAAATGGAAAGTTTCATCATTAATCAAACACATTATGAGATTTATACATATCATAACATTTGGTTCAAAAGAAAAAAAAACTATTGTGATTCATTTGAGTATTTATTTTCTAATCATGCAATATGATAAAAGATAAATAAAATGTAATTTTAAAAAGAACAAAAAAACCCACTAAAGCAACAAATGTCCTTTTAGTAGAAAAAGCATTTAATGTGATGCTTTGATAAAGAGTTGTGTACATATGCGCTTTGTGTGTTTGTTACAGCATGTTTTATTCAGGTCAGACACACAAGTGTACTGATTAGACTGAAGATTAGACTGTCTCATGTCCTAATTACAATTCTGACGAGGGTTTTTAATTAAACAGCGTTACAAAGGGAAAATGACCAGTGATTCTCCTCTCTTCATTTTATTCTCCAATTAGCCGCTATCTAATTGCAAATGTAGTTCCTTTTTGCCAACACCATTTATCTGAAAAAGCCCTTTTAACACCTTGCCCAATCTGCCTTAGCTTTCAATTAATTAAGTGTTCAATGAAAAAAGACAAAACTATTGTAGTATGCTACTGTTGCAGATGATGTTTAATATTATCATGTTCGATGTTAGTTATTAATTAACAGAATGAATGTACTGCTGTGTGAATAACTTCCAACAGATGAAGAAAACACACTGCCCTAACAAGCCTGTTACTGCTCATGCATTTGCTTACCTGACATGTAATGGAAGAAGCTGACAGAGATTCACTTTAACAGAATCCTGCGAAACTGAAGTGTCTCAGAACACCGTGTTAAAGTTGCAAAGTCCTGGAAGAGAGAAAAACGTTACCGCAGAGTCACTTTAAAGTCTACATGAAACAGCATTCATGTCTCTTTTATCTTCATGATCTGACGCATTTTGTGATTTCATCCATGAGGAACTGAAATGAGGAATGTTTCACATAATTTAGTAAATTTAGATTTCATGTTAACTCTAAGCATTTGATTTGATTGACAAAGGTTTGGTGTTGACCTTTTTTTTTTTTGTCTTAAGCTAGTCTTTGTATTTCTCTAGTATTGGTGTATGTGCGTGTTTCTTCATCATTCCCACAAAAGCAGGATGTTCAATGGTGGTAATATTCTCAGGTTATATTTGCAACCACTAAAATAAATGATGACTGAGACTTCTTATTGATGTTCTATGAAAGCGCATGGATTAAACAAATAACTGGGCATGCAGCCCGTCACCTTTCTATAGGAATATTTCATGCGTCCATTTGTTGTGCTGTTTACATATCAATGTCTAATTTTGCATTTGAAATCTGCCATTGACTTTCATTGGTAGATAATGTGTGTGCAGAGCATGCTGGGATATTTTTACTCCCACTGAGACAAACCAACTGACCAACAGAGTTTTAAATCAGTGCAACTGATCGCCTCCTCACATTCTGCCAGTGCACATTCTTCCTGAGCCTAAGCCCTGCCCAATTTTAACTTTAATATTAAAGATGCAAAATTCTTCCTTGGAAGAGACTGCCACATTTTCTGATTTAACAATGTGACTCTGCTTTGCAGCATTTGTACAGTGAAATTATTTCAGTCAGTCCCAATTCACACAGTGCATGAAGTGAGATCAGATAAGAAGTTCCTCTGAAAGCTGTTCAGATTAAAATTCATTTACAGTGAGATTGGCTTATTTAATCTATTTGTACTTTTTAGAGCTTGACACCCGCAGTCCAGATTGGTTAGTGAATAAAGACATTATTTATTTTTGAGCAGGGCTGCATAGGTAAAAATTTAATTTTTCCAAATTAAATATTGGATAGCAAGTGCAAAAAATTGAAAGGTGATGTGTGGATTTTGCATATCAAATGCAAATAAAATATAATTAAATTGCATGAAAACTGCAAGTGTGAGATGTGCAAGATGTGCTCTTAACTATTGGTGCACACATCTCTCCCCCTGCACTGTTAGGCTCTTTTATACCTTTGATGCTTGTCTTCAGGCTTTTGTTAACAGCATAACCTATACACATAAGATGCTTCATTAATGAAGGTAAATTAGTTCAAAACAATCAATTTAAAATACACACACAGGAGGAATGTCAGCAGAATGTGTATTTCTAACTCACTCCTGTCTGTCTGATCGAGCTGGATGATATTAACTCGATCTTTAACTCGATGATCTCCATCTGCCCTCCACATCTCCCTATAGCTGCTCATTCCATCCTCTCATCTGCTGATCTTGAGTTCAGCCGCTGGGGCATCTCTTCTCTGTTCATCTGCTCTCTCCTACATGTGTCTCTGTAATTAAAGAACGAGCTCCAGTTGCCACATCTAACAAACCTCTCACTCCATCGGATTCAGAGGAACGCTGCTAGTTTGGTGTGTTAGTGGTGCACTTAAAACTCAATTGAATTCTCTCCTCACATCTTTGACAAACTTAAATGTGATGCATAAAATAACATTTAGAGTCATTCAAATAAATAAACAGATAATAATATTCTCATAATTATTTTAAAAACCCTTATGTATTCAAATAAAATTGCATCTAAAGTCATTCAAATTTATGTAAAAACACAAAAATCTGTGATTACACCAAGGCCATACTATGAATTAGATTAGCAGTGAAACTTCATCAGGTGCATCATAGAAACGTGGTTGAGAAGCACTGCATTAGATGCTCACAGGATAGCATTGCATATTGTATGGTTCCTCATCCACCAAAATACTTCAAGCAAAACAAATTTGATTCCTGCATAACTTACCTGCAATTTCTGTTGGTAGATCTTGAATGGCATCACTCATCTATTATAATCTCTGTGCTAAAATCCTTCAAGAATTCTCCTAAAGACTGTACAGCGAATAGGACGTCTTGAGCTTCTGCAGCTGCCCAAACTAATGTTGCTAACTGTCAATAAGAAACTTTATCACAACAGTAAACTCGAGCAGAGCTGCAGTCGCTGTATTTACTGTACTGCTTTGATTAATGTTACTCAGCTTTTATTTGTAACGCCTCTGGGGAAGGAGGCGAAAAGCTCCTGAAAACTCAAAAGTCATTAAAGTTCATTGTGAACACTGTATGGATGAAAGTGTAGGGATGTTCCCTGAGGGAGGTGTTCCAGTATCTGTATCACACTGGATTAGTTTTATGCAAATAATTTGAGTCAAAAGATGGATAAGATCTTGAGGGATTACGCTCATAGATGTATGCTGAGTTCCATTGAGAGTTTACACAAAAACTCCCCTTTCTTGACTTATCAGAACATTTTTTGGTCTGCACCCCATTTACTTTATGTGCAAATACATCAGTTAATTCAGCATTCAATTCTTCAGGTTATTCTTCAGTAGTAAGTGTCTAGGCAGTTGAATACAGAAATAAATTATTGCTGATGAATGATAATGTTGCTGATAACAGTTACCAGCATACAGTAGGTGCACTGGACAAATGTGCTTTCGCCCAACCTTTGCAAAACTAAAAAAAACCTATATATGTGACCCTGGAGCACAAAAGCAGTCATAAGTAGCACAGGTATATTTGTAGCAATAGCCAACAATACATTGTATGGGTCAAAATTATACATTTTTCTTTTATGCCAAAAATTATTAGGAAATTAAGTAAAGATCATGTTCCATGAAGATATTTTGTAAATTTCCTACCGTAAATATATCAAAACTTAATTTTTGATTAGTAATATGCGTTTTAGCCTAAATCTGTGAAACGTTAGGAGTAGTGAAGTGGACTCCTAAGTCACTAAGACCAAGCCACAACAATCCTAAAATAGCTGTTGCCCGCAATCTGCCTCGGAATGTAAACATTTTAGAAACATTCGATGATGATCTTTTAGAAAGGTATCACCTTGGGTTTCGGAGGTGATCCCTACTCCAAATTTTCCTTTGATTATATTCTTGTTTTTATTAACCAGTTGAGCAAGAAATAACAGCTCTCGAATTGAGGCAGTAATTAAAGCAAAAGGAGCCCCTACCAAGTATTGAGTACATGTACAGTAAAAGAAACTGTTTTTGAGTCTGGAAGTTCTGGTCTGAATGCTTCTCAGTCTCCTTCCAGACGGGAGAGGCATGAACAAGGCGTGGGAAGGGTGAGAAGGATCCTTCATGATGGAGGTTGCCCTCTTCACACACCTGGTGCTGTAGATATATTCGATGGTGATGTGCTGTGGCATCTTCACTATCCGTTGTAGGGCTTTCCTGTCAGATGCTGAGCAATTTCCATACCAAACTGTGATATAGCTGGTTAGTACACTCTCAATGACACATCTGTAGAAAGTTGTGAGGATAGAGGGGTCATGCCTGCTTTCTTCAGCCTTCTCAGAAAATATAGGCACTGTTGGGCCTTCTTTACTAAGGAGGAGGTGTTTAGTGACCATGTTAGGTTGTTGGAGATGTGCAGTCCCAGGAAATTGAAGCTTTGTGTTGTTTCAACCACAGTGCCATTGATGGATAAAGGCTGGTGTTGGGCTTTGGTGCGTCTGAAGTCAAAAATCATCTCTTTTGTCTTGTTGACATTCAAAGAGAGATTGTTGTAGTCACACCAGGCTATGAGTTGGTTGACTTTATCCCTGTATGCTGTCTCGTCATCATTGCTGATGAGCCCCACAACTGTGGTATCATCTGCGGATTTTACAATGCTGTTGCTATGGTGTTTAGCAATGCAGTCATGAGTCAGCAAGGTGTATAACACTGGACTCAGTACACAGCCTTGTGGTGCACCACTGCTCAGGGTAATGGGCTGGGACGTTTGTGTATTTATTCTGACAACCTCTGCTAGGTTGCTCATGAAGTCAAGGATCCAGTTGCACATTGATGTGCTTAATCCAAGTAAAGACAGTTTTTCAATTAGTGTTTGGGGGATGATTGTATTAAATGCTGAACTGAAGTCAATGAACAGCATTCTGACATATGAGTTCTTGTTTTCTAGATGTGAAAGGGCCTGGTGAATTGTGCATCGTCTGTACAGCGGTTGTGTCTGTATTAGGGCTGCACGATAAATCGCATGCGATATTTAACGCGCATCT
>NW_015539472.1:212540-225544 GCF_001515605.1 Sinocyclocheilus anshuiensis | reverse complement strand
CCGGCTTTCTGACAAGATGCGCATTAAATATCGCATGCGATTTATCGTGCAGCCCTAGTCTGTATGCATATTGTTGCGGGTCCAGAGTGGGTAGGATAAGTGCTCTGAGGTGAGTCATGACCAATCTTTCAAAGCACTTCATGATCACAGGGGTGAGTGCAACAGGCCGATAGTCGTTTAGGTATGTTACTGTGGGGGGTTTTGGCACTGGGGTGATGGAGGTGGATTTGAAGCACATTGGACGACCGCCTGCTCAAGGGAGATGTTAAAAATGTCTGTAAAATCATCAGTCAGTTGGTGGGCACATTCCTTGAAGACACGGCTGGGAATGCCATCAGGTCCGGCAGCTTTGCGGGGGTTCACCCTGAGGAGGGTCTTCCTGACATCACTTGAGGAAACAGACAGCACATTATCGCCTGGTGGGGGGGTAGACTTGACCACCTTCCTGGGGTTACTTCCTTCAAATCGTGCATAGAACTCATTCAATGTGTCTGGCAAAGATGTGAGATTTGTAGAGGTTTTTATGCCTGTAGTCTGTTACACATTGGATGCCTTTCCACATACTCTGAGGATCATTGCTGTTAAAATGTTGTTTTATTGAGGTTGATCCTAGCTGCCCTGAGTGCCACCTTGTCGCCTGCTCTAAAGGCTTCGTCACAGGCTTTGAGTAGTGCATGGACTTTAGCATTTAGCCAGGGCCGCTGGTTGGGTCGTACAGTAATAGTCTTAGTAGGCACCACATCATCCACACATTTACTGATGAATCCAGTGATGGAAGATGCATACTCCTTTAGGTTAATGTAACCATTGTGTGTAGAAGCCTCTTTAAAAACGTCCCAGTCGGTACAATCGAAGCAGTCTTGAAGAACTGAGCTTGCTTCTTCTGTCCATACTCTGATGTTCTTGGTCGACGGCTTCTCACGTTTCTGCAGTGGTTTGTAAGTGGGGATTAGCAGCACAGAGATATGGTCTGAATGGCCAAGGTGGTGGTGGGGCACGGCTTTGTAAGCGCCGAGCGTGTTGGTGTAAACATTGTCCAGTGTGTTATCTCCTCTTGTAGGCAGAGCTATGTTCTGGTGAAACTTTGGCATTATTTTCCTGAGATTTGTTTGATTAAAATCCCCTGCAATGATGAAGAACCTCTCGGGGTGGCTGTTCTGTGTACAGCTGATAATATTGTGCAGTTCTGCCAGCACGTTATTCGCGTTCATGCTCGGAAGTATGTACACAGCAGCGATAATGACGAGAGTGAACTCTCTTGGTAGATAGTGCGGCTGACATTTGATCAACAGATATTCAATGTTTGTAGAATAGTAACTTTTGATGATCTTAGTGTTGGTGCACCAACCTGTGTTCACATACATGCACAGTTCTCCTCCTTTACTCTTCCCAGACGCTGAGGTTCTGTCGGCACGTAAGCAAATGAGCCCATCTAGCTGAACCGCACAGTCGGGGATGTTGTCGTTAAGCCATGTCTCCGTTAAAATTAGGACACAGCATTCCCTCAGTTCCTGTTGGGTGTTCATTCTGAGTCTTAGTAAGTCCATGTTATTGTAAAGGGATCTTACGTTGGATAAGAACAGCGATGGTACGGCTGCTTTGTTAGGGTTAGCCTTTAGCCTGGCCTCAACTCCCCCGCGTTTACCACATTTCTGTTTTTGTGCGCACCATTTCCGCTGTCTTCTAAGGCGGTAAGCCCGCTCAGGTGAGGCCGGGGAGCTAGGACCTGGTCGTCGTATTCCGTGTTTGTCTAGCTCCACTAACAGATCCATTGCAGTGTTATGGTAAAGTTTGCTGTAAATCTTGCTGATGTTGTGTAAGGTTTCCGAGCTGTATGTTATCGTCACGATGATTTTTAAAATGGGAAACACGCAGAGAAAAACAATAAACAAGCAAAGAAACGCAGTCTGTTAGTCTGTTTCTTTCTTATTCCGAGGTCACCACAGCGACCAGATCCAGTCTGTATCCAGATCAGATGGTGGATCAGCACCTAGAGAGGACCTCTACAGCCCTGAATGTCAGCGGAGACCAGGACAACTAGATGAGCCCCAGAGACAGACCCCAAGTGAAGACCTTGTCTCCTAGACGGCCACCGGGACAAGACCACAGGAACCAGATGAGTCCTCTGCACAATCTGACTTTGCTGCAGCCTGGAATTGAACTGCTGGGTTTGTCTGGCCAAAGGAGAACTGGCCCCCGACTGAGCCTGGTTTCTCCCAAGGTTTTTTCTCCATTCTGTCACCGATGGAGTTTTGGTTCCTCTGGCTTGCTTAGTTGGGGACACTTAATTTCCAGCGATATCGTCGACTTGATTGTACAGATACTATTTAAACTGAACTGAGCTGGACGATGACATCACTGAATTCAATGATGAACTGCCTTTA
The DNA here is from genome assembly GCF_001515605.1 of Sinocyclocheilus anshuiensis. Taxonomy (NCBI): domain Eukaryota; kingdom Metazoa; phylum Chordata; class Actinopteri; order Cypriniformes; family Cyprinidae; genus Sinocyclocheilus; species Sinocyclocheilus anshuiensis. Next base: position 223,160 of record NW_015539472.1, on the reverse strand, counting down.
ACTGAAAATTGAGTCTTTACTATTGTCATTTTGCATTATTGACACACTATTTTCCCATTTGATACTGTAAAGCTGCTTTGACACAATCTGTATTGTTAAAAGCGCTATATAAATAAAGGTGACTTGACTTGTGTGCTGAAAGATGATGGTGAGGGCGAGACATCGACTGACAGCGGCAGGTCCAGTAACACCATAATTGTTTAAAGCAATCGATTTCCCTCTGCTCAGTCAGTTTTCCTTATCTGCTTCTGGTCTCTAAAAGCCACATTATCACTGAAGGGCTTTTGTGTCATAAACCTTATGTGCCTTTGTTCCACATTCTGCACAGGTATTCGCAGGAATGGGTACTGATATCTGCGCACACTTTCAGTTCTTCTATTTATTATGTATTGTGGTGTGAAGCAATCTTTCCCAATCAAATAGAGACAAAACGTCATTCCTATAAGCCTTTATGGGCACATTTTAATAGTTAAGAGAAAGCCCTGAGTGGGCAGGAGTAAAATGGATTACTTTATAAAAGAAGCATAGCAAATCTCTTCTGCCAGTGATTAAACTCTGATAAACATATTGTAGGCCTCGTTATTCCCAGGTGTCGGAAATAACAGCTAGGTAAAGTCACACATGTTAAGAGTAGCTGCTAGTTCAACTGAGAGCAAACATAAAGACTAACAAATTAAACATTAAAGACTAATGAATTTACATTTTGTTGCAGTAATACAACATATATAACTAAAATAAAAAGGTCAAACTAAAGCAGTTATGTAGTCAGCTGGTCTGAATGCTTACGAAACCGAGTGAACTACTTTACCTGTTATTGTTCAGAGTTTCAGAACTCAGGAGAACTCAGTTAACCATCAAATCTGTCTCAGATATTTCTCCTAAACACACACACGAGAGAAAGAGAAAAAAAGACACAAATGAGATGCAAATAGAGCTGAATCTGTAACATGCAAGCAGCTCAGATCGTTTGATCATAGATGAAAAAAAAGAGAAATGTTTGAGTTCATATTGAGATCTCGGATTCTGAGATCTTCAACGCTAGAGGAGACAAAGCTGAGAAAGCTTTTTCTGATGAGAAACATCTTAGAAGCTGCTCTTTAATTTAAACTCATTAAACTATTTTTCTTTTCTATAGGACTACTTTAAATGTACTTTGAATGTCTGTAATTGAATTTCATTGATTATTAGTATAACCAACCGTTGGTGGCTGCTGTTTTACCACGTAGATATGAAGGTATTAAATCATACTGTCTGGTCATTTTTTATATTTTCCTCTAGACATGCTCACATAAAGACCGTGGTAATGTCTGACCAGTACTTTTCGTCACCATCTGGTTTGAAGAGAGAATTGATCTTAGCCTTTCACGAGTCTGCCCTGTATCACAAGTGCTGTTGCCATAGAAACACATACATTATAAATCTCACCATTGGTTTACATGAAACTGATATTATGAGGCATGACATAAATCCACTTTCCTAGTGCATCTGATAAAGATGCTTCCAGGCATTTACGTTTCTCTCACACGGCGCTCTTCTTGTCACGGTCAGTTACAACAAAGCAGAAATGTAGCTGGTTCTAGTTGCAGCACTTTTATTAAAAACTCAAAAGATTATCCAAAAATGACACGCACGCTAACCAAAACAATGACAAGAATAGACAACGAACAACAGAAACTGAGTGCTATATGCAGTATACAAATTACAGTTTTTCTGAATTGCTAAAACACTAAACCCCAATCTCTGAACCAAATTCTCACTAGCTTAAACCAATTTGTTGAATAAAGCTCTCTTTCTGCTAAACCTTAAACACGTTCAGGCAGTTAGGCTCTATTTGCAAATCTCATGCACTCTTTTTGCAAAACTCTAAACACATTCTCATTCACTCAAACACTTATCACACTGTGATGCATTTGTGCTGCAAAATGCTAAACACAAGCGGCAAAAGTTAAACACAACTGAAGCACAGTTGTCATCGTTTACACACAACGATTCAAAATTGTTCACACTTTTTTCTAATGATGTGATCAAACCAACTGTACAAAATATGAGCGGTTCAGAGAGCACACGTGGCACAGGAGACTGAATGATGAGACGGACAATAGATGGACAGAATCTGAGAAGGAGAGGAGGAAGAGTACTTGGATCTGTGTTTAAGGTTTTGAGAAAATGAGTGATGGTTTCAAGAAATGTGTTTTAGCAATTCAGAAAAACTGTAAGAGTAATTAAGGGAACTGAGAACAGGTGTTTACTAATCAGGAACCAAGGCAACTAACAAGTGGCCAGAAAATGAGGACAAAGGAAACTAGGACGACCAAATACAGGAACAACATAAATGTGATCCTTAATTTGTACAGTTTTGCCCTTTATATCTTCTTATATATATATTTTTTTTTTTATTCCTTATTTACTTGTTCTATTTTTTATTTTTTATTATCTGTGTTTTTTGTTCTGTCACTGTCATTCTGTTACACTGTGGAAGCTTCTGTCATGAAAACAAATTCCTCGTATGTGTAAACATACCTGGCAATAAAGCTCATTCTGATTCTGATTCTGATTCTTATTGCATTAGGTCAAATGTACAATTATCAAGTCAAGTTTATTGTACAGCACTTTTCACAATGCAGATTCAAATAAAACCGTTCTTTAACCCAGGTAAAAAATGTAGGTCATAAAAACGTGGGAATAATTTTTTATAATTATTCTCTAAAACAATAATTTCCAGTTTTCTTGTTAAAAATGTCCAGTTTTCTTGTCATGATTATAACATTTTTCAAAATTAAAAAAAAAAATGTTTCATATCATTCTACTAAACTTATTTTCACCCAAAATATTATGTTATATGAACATTTATTTTTAATATTCTAAGAATGTTAAAATTACCAGTTTTCCTGCTGTGATCATAACATTATAAGTTACAAAAATGTTTCTTACAATGTTCATCAATTACAAATAACATCATAAGAACATTCAGAGAATGTTGTTCTGAGAACATTTTTTTCTCAACATTATATCAAATATTAATAAAATTATAAGAATATCCCATGAACACTACATTAAGAACATTTTGTCCTAACATTTATATAACTTTTAAAAAACATAAGTGAATGTTGTGAGAGTGTTCCCTGTTGCTGGAAAGCCTCCAGAGAGCCAGACAGTGACTGTCAGAAGGGAAACGTGGAAAAAAAACTTAACAAAAGTGAAGCAACTCAAAAAAGGCTTGATTCTGTTCTAAATTTGTCATAAAGAAAAAGCATGCATCATACATAAATATCATTCACATCAACACTGAGAAGACAGGCAAAGAGGAACTGAATTTTGTAAAGGAAGAAAAACGATCTTGGCAAAGGAGACACAAGAGTAGCAGTATGAGGATCAGAACTGATCCAGTGCTAGAGAGAAGACGAACTGAATCAGTTCACATGGATCTCTCTGTAAACGTGTCACTAACAAGAGTGATGTGTCTCAGGATCAATATTCCTCACAATCCTAAACACATCAGTGCAGCGACCCACTGAACTCCAAGCTCCCTGAAAGTCTCAAAGTTCAAACAATGTCAGCTTTGACTGGATTGACCCTGACATTTTGAAGCGCATATACAGATTACCAGAAAACTGACATGACCCACCATCATGTTATCAAACATCAAAATGTTGTAAGATTAAAAAAAAAATAACTTAAGTCATGGGTATTCTCATTTTACTTTCAATACTGTATCTGGACATTTTTTAGAATAGATGTGGACAAAAAAAAAAACATTGACTAAGTGAATAAAAGTCCATCCTGTGTAAATCACAAAACTACCACATTTTGCTATACGTTTGATTGCATCATATAATAATTGCTGTTAATAGTGTTCATCGTCTGTTTGATTACGTCTTTAATTGATTTTTCTGTACATTTCTGCCATATGTACATTAACTGACAGTCACCACTGATAAGCTACCACTAAATATTGTAGAAACTGTAGAAACAACTGTAAAGTTGCTTTGCAACGATTTGTATCATGAAAAGCGCTTTACAAATAAACTTGAATTGAATTGAATTGAAATTGTTCATGCTTTTGTTTTTGGATTTAACAAAACCAAAAAGATCAAGAAAATGTTAACACAGAACAAATTTATGGCTAACAATGTAATTGTTAACACTGGTGTTACAAGAAAAGAAGTGTTCACTTCTTCAGAAAGAAGTGGCTTCACATGTCCCTGCTGAAAAAAAACCCAGCAGAAATCCTCATAGAATTTTTAATGATTTTAATGGTTATATTGGGAATTGTATTGGTTTTAATGGAAACTGTGGGTCTCTACTAGTCATTTGTTGCCATATTAAAATTTGCCATATTGGAATTTGAGCAAAAACATATCACTAGTAGAGCAGAAAAATTACTAATAGTAATCATAAACAGTCTGTTTTCATAAAGGAGCTAAAAGGAACCTCCCTCACAAAACTCATATTCCAGTTTTATCATTGGTAGACACTTTGTATTGTGAGCATTTATTGTGTTTATTTGCTGTTCATGATGAATCAATTGCTGTATTCCTCATTTGCGAGTCACTTTGGATAAAAGCATCTGCTAAATGAGTAAATGTAGAATGCAAACTGTTTCAATACACACGTTTTATTCAAATACAAATTTATGCAATATGGAAAACCTTTAAACCGCAGAGAAAAAAATCCAGCGGAAACAATTTAAAAGTAGCCCAGTTGTGCAGGAAAACCGCCAACCTAGCAACACTGCTACTAGAAACCATTAGTTAATGGTTTGTAAGGTTTGTAATGGCATTTGTAGTTGAAAACATTAGAATACCTGTGATGGTTTCTATTCTTTATTTCAGCAGGGTTTGATTGCAAAAGACTCTGAAAGCAGCTAAACTCTCATCAAATCAGATGCCTCCCTCATTACCTTCGCATTTTCTCCACAGAAACAAGAGCCTGTCAGCAGAGCCAAGCAATTGAATAATGCAGGTTTTCTTTACGTTATTGATCGAAGCTCCAGGTAAATTATCTTCCCGCCCTGAGTGTTTGGGAACAACTTGCGTGCCTGTAAATTCTCACATACACTATAAATATAAAAGAGAGACACGTGTTTAACAGAGGACGAACAAAAGCCAGAGTGATTTGTTCTTGGGAAAAAAAGCAACCTGTTTAAGAAATAATTTTTAGCGCATAAAGGCATGCTTTGAAGCTACAAAAGTGCTTTAGACGGTACGAGTGAGGTCTGGAGGAAGACATGGATATTTTGGGAGAGACTAAGCCTTCTCTTTGTGTCTTATTATTACAGAGGATTTTGTGCAAATGCAATGAGATGCACTTCAAGAGTCACTAAAACCCATGACGCCTTCCAGAGAGGCTTGAGGAAGCAGCAAAGCACTTAAATATATTATATTAAACAGGAAATTAAAAGGAGAAACCACAAGGGGTTTGGGAGATACTGAGGTTCCTGTTCTCCTCTTCACACTTATTGAAGTAAATGAGGGCTGTTGGGAATAGTCTAAGTGAAAACACAGAACTACACACTGCAGTTTCTTCTTTAAGGACGACGCAATGTTAGGGCTTTTATACAGCAAACCAGAGCTTCCACAAGCTGTTTGGATCATCATATCTGCTCTTATGAACAAGGCTATGAGTGGGAGGTTACAGATGTTAAATTAAAGTGCTGCTGAATGACATCGTTCATCAAATATTCTTCTAAAGACAATGATATGATTCAGTTATTTCTAAAATCAGAGTCACGTGAGCTGAAGAGCTTAAAATGTTAAAATCGAAAGTTGGAGAGGCTCGAAACAGCTAAACTAATACAGATGTTAAGGTTACAATGTGAATAAATTTGCAGTGAAGCGCAGCAGCTCTTGAAATGCAATGCACTGCGATAATAATGAAAAACTGAACACTGTGAGAGCCAGAAAGCCTCAGCTCTGCTATCACATTCCCTCTCTAGCTGATTCGATAAGCTCACATTTTCACCCTCATATCGCATTTTGGCAGCTGTTTCACACAGAATGCAGTCAGCAGCCCCGGTGCGCTGAGGTTACACTTCAACGGCTCATTACAAATGTTGTTTTTCTTGCTGCTAAACATCAATATGCTGCGGCTCTCTGTGAGTGAGCGGTTCATTATCTGACTCTCGGTCAGCTTCAGCCACCATCGACGGCCGAATACATGTCTCTCTCCTCTGAAATCTTTTACCATGACATGTCTGCAGGAATAAAGCATCATCATCCTTAAAGGATTACTGCAAAAAAAAGATAATTCTGTCATCTATTCTCCCTCGTCTCATTCCAAACCTGTATGAGACTCTTCCTTATGTGGAAAACTAAGGATTTGATTTAAAGAAATCTCAGTGATTTTGTCTCTTAAGCAGAAGGAAATGGCTCCAATGTTGTTTGGTTCCCAAGAAAGTTCAAAAGATCTTCTTATGTGTTTCACAGAGGGAAAAGTCATACAGGTTTGGAGCAATGAGACGGGAGTAAGCAATGACAGAAAGATCATTTTTGGCTGAACTATCCCTTTAAGGAGAATCTGCTGATGTACACACATTTTCTGTGTTTTTTATCTTGCATCATTTCCAATATAACATTTTAAAATTCTAAGATTTTACCCAGGTAACGAACAGATTTTTCATTGAAGTCTTTGGGACCACTTTAGTTCTTAGAAACGCCAACATACTGTTTGACTGTTTGGCTTTTATACCAGATACCAGAAAAATGCTTACTGTATATCAATATGAATATTGTTTATTTTACCTTTATTTTACCACGAAGTTCCACATTCTTTATAATTGCCTTAAATTTGTCAATATATACAGTCAAACCAAAAATTATTCAGACAGCAGATATATTTTTTTATATTATTTACTAGTGGGTGCAGGACACTATAGTTCATAAATGTAAGTAAGGGTAGCAAAATAAAGTAAACTGTGACATTATACCCAAAAATTCTTCGTACAGTGGACTACTAGTGACATTTTGGACCAAAATTATTCAAACACTTTGACCTGAGCATGTGTTTCTTAAGTGTTTTTCTTTCATTGCTAATGCATCTTTTTACACCACAGACTGAACAGAATGAACACTGCTTGGTAATTAGTTGAGCTAAATTGGTTTTATCTAATTGTGTTCTTAAATTTAACAGCTGACAGCTATTCAACCGAATTCATTACATACCTTTCTATCAAAGTTATCTGACATTATCAAGATGAATTTGTTCTGACACACTTTAACTCCGAGTTCTTGTAATATATTATTACCTTTTTCTAAACTATAGCGAATAATCTCTGATATAATCTGAGAAATGTTGAGGATGTCTGAATAAATTATTCCATGACCAACATGCATAATAGTAAAATGCAGTTTCCCCAGATCTGTCAAAAGCCGGTTTACATTAAAAAGCAACCACTCGGAGGAACGCAACTCCTAACTACCAGAGCAAAAACAGAAGAATATTAGATGAGTCAATGTGCGCTGACATTATTGATCAAATACAGCAAAATGAAACAGATTAATTTATACTCAAAACCAGGCTATGAAAAGTTTCAACTTGATTATCAGTACATGGAATGGATGATAAGTCAAGACCAGAGAGGTAAATCACACGTTATCATCGCTGTTACCCAGCATTCATCTGCCTTTGACAAACGGGTGGATTCTACTGCTTTATGCGACATTTGTCAGAGCGTTACCTGTTAAAGCTCAGTGTCGGTCAGGATCCTCAAACGCAGCGATCCGCCCAAAAATGACATTTTAAATCCTGTCTGCAAACCCATCCACTTGTGTGTTGGGTGAATGTTTGCTCTTGTGCTTTACCTGATGTCTTTGTTGAGCAGTTGGGTCAACATTTGTTTTTTATCGGCCTTTGAATAAACCGCATTTGATATAAACCTTGTAAAGTGATTTGAAAGCCATCCTTTAAAGCAGAGGGTTTCAATCTGGGTTCTGTGAAAAAAGTTTTAACAATTTGCTTTAGTACAATGACAATATCCTCATATATGTCCTCAAAAACTCATGTCCTCTTAGTCATGTACATACTATGTTCTTATTTTAGTAATTACAATAACTAGGTAAAAACTAGGTACTTACGCTGAACCAACCCCATGTAGTTAATTTATATTACAGTACTTTTTTAGCTATGTAAACTGTAAGTACATGTAAGTACACATACTGTAAAATAAAGTGCAACCTGAAATTGTAAGTTATACACTAATTAAAAGTATATTTTTACTTCAGTAGTACTTTAGTGCGATTGCAAAATTATACTAAATACCACTGATATTTAAATACATTTTTAGTGCATTGAAATTGACCGTTTTGACCATTGACCGCAAAAATATACAGAGGACTTTTATTAGTGTATTTCTTAAATGTGAGCTTTGAATTATTTAAAAATTAGTTCAGTGTTAGTACACTTTTATATAGTTATCCTAAGTTTAAATTAAATTGTTTTTATTTAAAATATATAAGTACCTTTTCCCAACTGTGCTACTTAAGTATATTTTAAATAATTAATAAGTGTATTTTCTATGTACGATGAGTATATTTAAAAGTGTATGAAAGATGGTTCAAGTGTACTACAAGTAGTGACTAAATACATTTTTTAATAGATATAGTATGTTAAAAGCACATTTTAGTTCATATTCATGGTGTCCCAAAACAACAGTTGAGTTCATTTAGATGATCTTAAGATTACTTTAAGAAGTATTAAAGAATAATTTTTAGTATATTAAGTACAAAATTAGTGTGTGAAAACAGAGCACTTTAAGTACATTATGGAAGTGTACTAAAATAAAGTGTATTTTACTGCACCTGGGGAGTGTGTTTGATCTCAGCAATCGAAGGTTTTTCTGAAGTCAGCAGAACAGCTGAGTGTTTCTGTGTGAAGCAGAAGACCAGAGAGAAGCCTCGCGAGGGTCTAGAGCCATCCTGTGAGCTCATGACCTTTACCTCGATGCAGTTTTTGACAGCAGAGCTGGACGAGAGCCAGCATCATTCATCAGAGGTGACAGAAGTGACGGGCCACAACAAGCCTATATGAGAGGCCTCGCCTGGTAATCAAGCAAAGGCTCGTTTCTCGCACAGTCACTTCACAAATGAAACACTTGATGACAGAAACAGCTGAGCTCGAGCTGTGATGAGAGTAATTAAGCAGTGTAAAAACTCTGAGGTATTCCCATTTCCCTTGAATAAGCAGCAAATGAGCATACCCTAGAAGCTGTTTCGGCTTATTCAGGAACAACTGCTTTCATCATATGCTTATTTGCTCTTCATAGAAGAATAACGCCAGAGACTGATTCTTCAGAGATAACTACCAACAGCTTGATAACCAAATCAATTGACCAGTGCTAGAGAAGAATTGTGAAGTCATGTCAGAAACTCCACACAACATGCAGCACGCTGGGTTTACTGGTGTCTGAATTAGCATAAATACATATTTAGCAGATGCTAAAGAGTGGCAGGACTAGCCTTCTCGAGGGTCTCGTGGCTGATTAACTTCATTAAACAGAGATCCGTCCCTCAGGTCTCTCTCACAGAACGGACTCAACTCTTCAGCCCACTCCATAATTCATTTAGAGCTTCAATTCCCACACGAGCCCCTTCCTTTTCAAGTATATGAAAATAAATTAGGATGGATTTAGGTCTTTCATACTGTCCTGTGGAAATAAAGCTCCTGATTTCATATTCAGCAACATAAAATAGCTGAAGGTCCTGCATACAGATACATGCAGAATGAGTCTCCGTCATGAGCCGTGTGTAAAGACCTGCATGCAAACACTATCATTCAGAAATCATGATATGATGCGTGTCAGATCCACGTCATGTTCAGCAGTGGCAGCTCTAAAAATAATTAGTAGCCAAAATAACCTAATAACCAGCTGCTGTGATGTCTGTTCATCAAAGAAAAAAAGAAAAAAAGAGGAAATCAATCACTTTTATAGCTTTAAGGATTAATCTATATTTAATTTAGATTAAAGATCAAAAGAAAAAAAGAGGAAATCAATAAATTTTGTAGCTTTAAGGATTTATCTATGTTTAATTTAGAATTTAGAGTTTAATAACTTTATTCAATTTCTGTATATTTCCTACTTGCTGAAGGGCACAGGTAACTATGACATTTATTTTAATGGGTTTATGTGAAGATTGTTTTAAGTTCACTTAAATTAGAAGTTATTTTTTTAAAGTATAATAAATAATCAAATTTATAGCTCTCAATTATACTGTAATGTTGAATGGCTATAATCAATGGTTAAATATTAGGGGGAAACAATTTTATAGAGACATCAGTATTATTGGTATCAGTGATACTGACCTTCAGTGATAAAAAAAGATGCCATTAAACAGATATTAAAAATATACTGTCTTTAAATTGTTTGTACATTAATTTGAAGATTTAATCTGAAATTATTGCAATATAAAAGTATATTTAAAAACATTAATGTTAGATGGGATTAATCTAATCACGATTAATTTCAGCAAAAAATGTGTGATTAATTAGATATTTTTTTAATCGATTGACAGCACTTATATATATATATATATATATATATATATGTGTGTGTGTGTGTGCATGTGTATTTATGTATATATGTGTATATATATATATATATATATATATATATATATATACACACAC
>NW_015539472.1:197951-212285 GCF_001515605.1 Sinocyclocheilus anshuiensis | reverse complement strand
CGTGCGTGCGTGCATGTGTGCTGTAAAACAGGCAGAACCTTCTCTGCGCACATAAGAACACTGCCGTGTATTTTATGTTGTTTTGGGATCCGTGAGTGTGATCGTCTGAAATCACTCCCATCACGAGCAGCACCGCTGTGGTCCTCAGTGAGCTGCTTTGACGGGGTTCATGTGCTGATAACAGCGGCTCTTCTCCAGATAGAGCATCTTAACCAAAGCTTCCCACAGGCCTGACAGAGACAAACACCTCAGGACACTCAAGTACTATCTTCAAAAGGACACAATTAAATTCTCTTTCTCCTGCTCAGACAGGAAGAGCAGTGTGTTCAGTGAAGAAGCTGCAACTCTGTTAGACTTTAGCACAAACACACACACCAAGAGCTGCAGGAAGAATCTGTGCTTGGAAGGGCTTTCTGATGCTATTATAGAATAAGCACAGTCATTCTGCACTGCGGCTATCAAAGGGTTAAAATCCGGTTAAACACCAGTGAAATATGATACTCATTTCCACTGAAACATGACAGATAAATAATCAAGAAATAAATTATACCACCAGCTAAATATAAATTATAAATTATTGCATGTAAATAAAATTTACTCTATTAATACTGATACAAAAACCTGGAAAAATTAAAATAATACTAATAATTTTGATATTGTTTGTGTTGAAACCCTGTCATGAACCAGAGATGCAGACAGGAAAGAGCATAATTTTGTGCTTGAAGTCGTTTGTTTCTATTATGTTCTCTCTTTTATAATTTGTTTATAATTTATAATTTATGTTTTATTTGCAAATTAGTGTAAATCTCAACATCACTGTATTTAGTAGTAGTAACATAAACTAGATGTCATGAGCCCTATAAATGAGCACTATAAACCGTAACGTACGCACAGCTGCTGTGTTCGTTCTCTAGTGACTCATGACTCAAACCTGCGTGATTCACTCAAACTGAAGATCTGTTTCTCAGTCAGTTGCTGCGATGTGTGACTGATGAAAACCCATCCAGCACCTGTCCTGCCGTTTTTACTGCTTCATCAGTAATTATGACATGAACCAGGTGGCCAAACTGGCTCAGAAACAGACACTACGAGAACTCCTGCCAGACAATATGTCTGTTTGGTTCAAACAAAAGCACATCCGCTCCTGTGCCAGTCTCTGAAGGAAACAATCATTTCTCTCACTGAAACAGACGTGTAAAAAGTACCTGAAAACTGTAAGTAAAAGCAGTGATGCCTTACAGTGAAAACGACTCCATTACAAGTTACACATTACCAAAAAAAGTCTTATAAAATCTGATTTTAACAGTACTTCAGTATTTTACTCATACTGAATGAGGCTCAAAGATGCACTAGTCCTAAAAACCAAAAATATATTCCAGTGAAAAATAAGAAATAGCTGAGAAGAGCAATCATGTTATTTTCTGAAATGGAAATAAAACTGACCTCAAAACTGCAATAAATCAAGGTGGATACAAACATTGTTGGGGGTAATGCATTCATTTACAAGTAACACAAGTTACGTAATCAGATTACTTTTTTTAAGTAACAGTATTTTTCAAATAAGTAACGGCAATTACTTTGTTTCCATGTGTTGAGTGACAGCTCTGGTGTTGCCATGGTGACAGAAATCAGGAGTAAGTGCAAAGTGTTGTGTGTGAACATGATCTTACTGTAGTTCTAGACTAAATATCAACATGTGTTTACTCATCTCACTGCACACAAACACATTCAGTGTTCCTTCCTCACAATCAATAAATACTGTCAAAGCAAACTCAGAATATGACCCAAACCTGCAATAAATAAATATGTTAAATAAGACAAATATCATTTATGTATTTAATCCCATTTTATTAACCAATGTCTTTGCTACTGACCTTTGATGATCTAGTTCAACCATACTAAGCAAAAATAACACATTTGTGTTTCATTTTAGTTATTGTAGAATAGTGTTGAACTTTCATCTCCTGCGTCATATTCTTCGTGCAAAAGAAGAGCTTTTTTATATTAAAAACAAACAAGCAAGCCCCACCCAGATTTAAAAAGTAACTAAAAAGTAATGTAACACATTACTTTCCATAAAAAGTAACTAAGCAACGTAATTAGTTACTTTTTTAGGGAGTAACGCACTATTGTATTGCATTACTTTTAAAAGCAACTTTCCCAACACTGGACACAACAACCTCTTAAACATCTACAAACTCTCAGTTAAACTCAAGTGCTCAAAAAGACCATCATATTATAAATATAAATGTTTATTATTATTATTATTATTATTATTATATAAAATTATTATTATAAAACAATTGCTGTACATAATGCCACAGTTAAAGCAAATTTAATAAAATGTTTACTTTGCATTAAACTACTTTTTTCGATACACTATTAGCATAAAAAGAAACTTTAAATTCAGATTCATCTGTAAAACACTTTTCACAAAACATGTTAAAATTATAATAGGCAACACTTTAGTTCAGGGACCAATTCTCACTATTATTAGCATGCATATTACTAGCATATTGACCTGTTAATTAGTATACTTAATTAGTAAACGCACATATTATTCTGTACATATACTTATTCTGCAGGACCATATTTTAGATCCCTTAAACCTAACCCCATACCTAAACTTAACAACTAATAAACAGCAAATTAGGAGTTTATTGAGGCAAAAGTCGTAGTTAATAGTTAGTTAGTTAGCTTATAATCATATAGACACATTTCAAAATCAACCCACTGAATGCTGATAATGACTGGGACCACCAATATACACAAACACACTATATAGTTGATCAAAAACAAACCTTTTACGTGTTTAGCATTTCTGGAAATGAAGTTAAATGATCCTCAAACAGACAGGAGCTGCCAAAAGTTCAGACTCATTCTGTGTCTGCTTCCGGGAAACTGAGATAGTTTGCAGAGCAAGAGTCAGTGAAAATGTGTGACTGATAAATTATGGCACTGTAATGCAGAAAAACTGGAGCATGCAAGCACTTTTCCAGCAGGAGGAGACGATGCTGGGTGAGAGCCCATGCAATTTTACACTCTCTGTGAAATTATTTGGCGTGGCAGTTTAGTCCCATCAAAATACTGCCAGCTCTATGAAAACTGAGAAGAACTGACGTCCAAATGTGTCGGTGACATGTCAAATATAGTCAGAGCGCCAGGTCTGAGTGTAATGCATTACAAGTAACTTGAGTTACGTAATCAGATTACTTTTTTGAAGTAACTAGTAAAGTAACGCATTACTTTTTAAGTTACAAGAAAATATCTTTTTCAAGTAACTAAATGTAAACATGCATTTACTCATCTCACTCGCAAAAAAACAGATTCAGTATTCCTCAGAATGAATAAAAACTGTGAAATTCAAACTCAGAATATGACGCAAACCTGCAATAATTAAATATGTTAAATACAAATTTCCTTTAATCCCATTAACCAGTATCTTTGCTGCTGACCTTCGATGATCTAATTCAACCATATAATGAGCAAAAATGACTTTAGGTAAACAACATTTGTGTTTCATTTCTTTTTTTTTTTAACTGCTGAAGAGTGTTGAACTTTCTTCTCTTATGTCCTATTCTTCATGCAACCCAGAATGGCAGCACAGCTGAAAGGTTTGTTCGAGCTGCACCCTCTACAGATATTACATTACATTTCCTTCAGCCTGAGGCTCATTCATTTCACTTTTGTTGTGAAAGGGCTTTTACATTTGTAAAAGAAGAGCTTTTTTATATTAAAAACAAACAAGCAAGCCCCGCCCAGATTTAAAAAGTAACTAAAAAGTAATGTAACACATTACTTTCCATAAAAAGTAACTAAGCAACGTAATTAGTTACTTTTTTAGGGAGTAACGCACTATTGTATTGCATTACTTTTAAAAGCAACTTTCCCAACACTGGACACAACAACCTCTTAAACATCTACAAACTCTCAGTTAAACTCAAGTGCTCAAAAAGACCATCATATTATAAATATAAATGTTTATTATTATTATTATTATTATTATTATATAAAATTATTATTATAAAACAATTGCTGTACATAATGCCACAGTTAAAGCAAATTTAATAAAATGTTTACTTTGCATTAAACTACTTTTTTCGATACACTATTAGCATAAAAAGAAACTTTAAATTCAGATTCATCTGTAAAACACTTTTCACAAAACATGTTAAAATTATAATAGGCAACACTTTAGTTCAGGGACCAATTCTCACTATTATTAGCATGCATATTACTAGCATATTGACCTGTTAATTAGTATACTTAATTAGTAAACGCACATATTATTCTGTACATATACTTATTCTGCAGGACCATATTTTAGATCCCTTAAACCTAACCCCATACCTAAACTTAACAACTAATAAACAGCAAATTAGGAGTTTATTGAGGCAAAAGTCGTAGTTAATAGTTAGTTAGTTAGCTTATAATCATATAGACACATTTCAAAATCAACCCACTGAATGCTGATAATGACTGGGACCACCAATATACACAAACACACTATATAGTTGATCAAAAACAAACCTTTTACGTGTTTAGCATTTCTGGAAATGAAGTTAAATGATCCTCAAACAGACAGGAGCTGCCAAAAGTTCAGACTCATTCTGTGTCTGCTTCCGGGAAACTGAGATAGTTTGCAGAGCAAGAGTCAGTGAAAATGTGTGACTGATAAATTATGGCACTGTAATGCAGAAAAACTGGAGCATGCAAGCACTTTTCCAGCAGGAGGAGACGATGCTGGGTGAGAGCCCATGCAATTTTACACTCTCTGTGAAATTATTTGGCGTGGCAGTTTAGTCCCATCAAAATACTGCCAGCTCTATGAAAACTGAGGAGAACTGACGTCCAAATGTATCGGTGACATGTCAAATATAGTCAGAGTGATGGCAGTGGGCCGACCTGAAATATTAATGTGTCCTCTAAGGAAAGGCGATTTATTGAATATTGAAGGCTTGACGTGTTCCTCCAGCTGCTATGAGAAAAACGTGAAATGTGCACTATTTATTAAGAGACTGACCCTTCTGTGTTATCTGTGAATGCTTTTGATGCCACACAGAACATAAACAGATACAAAATATTCTTGCGTTTTTAAATGCACACTGCTGCATGTGTTCTGCTCAAGCCAATTCTGCTGTTTTATACTGAAACTGAGCGATGACGTTCGTTAATGGTTCTTGAATGTCAAAGTACCATTGTAAAGTACTAAATGAATACTAAAATACTCTAAAATATAACAAGTGTTTCTCAACTCTGCGTGTTTGTAAGTGGTTAGGATGAAAGCTTTGGTTGTCGTTTCACTACAGTGCTCCTAAACTCTCAATCTGGTTTCTGTTCCCATCATGCCACGGGTGTCACGAGCAGAAGGATTTTCTTCATTAATTGGATAGTGACAGAGTAGCAGATTACTTATAATGAATCCAATGAGAGTCTTTTGCCAGGTCATTAGGATTAACCAGACTCCACTTCATTAATTATTAAGAGGTCCGCTATGATGTGGCTTCTAATGAAAAGCAATCATTTATTAATCTACATGTGGGAGAAGGGGTTATGAGCTGACATTGTAATAAAAACTCATTTATACACATCCAGCACATTTTTATTATGTTCCTCGTCAAAGAAAACAACAGAATATTTCCAGTACCAGAAGAAAAATGGTTGGATATTTTCCTCATCATCCCATTACTGCAGTGAGATCTGTCCATTTATACGCAATCATGCATCTCTGCATCATGAGGCTCCATTCAAACTCTTTCTTTGTAAACAAGGGGATATGAATCATGGGAGAGTGATGGAAGTCGATTACTGTGGTTATTTCTGAATATCTCACACTAACACCCTTGAGACCGCTAACAAATTCAGCCTTCAGCTTTCTGGGACGGAGTGTGCATGCTTGCATCCTAAGTAGGGTGAGCTTTAGCATGCAGCCCGCCGACCCCCATCCCATCTCGTCTTCTGCATTCACACCGAGGGTCATTCCTGCTGCGCGTACACGTTCATGCCTACATTATATGTTAGATCACTTACACAAACACACACATACAGTACTGTGTCATTTTTGTCATCAGCACAGTCTGCTTTATTTCTGCAATGCAGCCTGATTTTCATGCGATAGACAGAGTGGAACACTGAAAATTAAGTTATACCCAGGCCTTTAGGCATGTTGGATTTCACACCAAAAAGAAGAATTAATTTGCCATTAACTGTAATAATCCAGAAAGATTGCTGTATGCATAAGTTTGAAAACAGATGCTACACTCCACACAGAGATCTGATCTCACATCTATATTATATTTACAGAAATAATGGCATATTAAATCCATAAGAACTGCAGCAAATCTACCACACAACTGAACTAATGATGAGTCAAGGCATGTACTAATCAAGAGCTAACCTTAACTACAACTTGAGTCATTGAATTCATGTGTGAATAACCACTGAACTTGACTACATGTTTGTTAGTTAATGTATTAAGACTTTAAGGTAAGTTTTCACACATGAACTCATGACTCATGTCATAGTATGCCTCAACTCATCATTAGTTTATATTAAAGTTATATTTCATTTAGGTATTAGTAAATAATTATTCATATACTACTGTTGTAAAGTGTTACCCAAATATCTAAGTGGATTACTGCAATTAATGGCAAAATGAACATTTAGAAAATGTTTTCTCCTTGCACACTAACAAATACCGTATATGTCTATCTTTAAACTTTTTTCTGTTGAAAAAATCACACTCCTTTTGCACAGCACTGTACATTATTATTAGTGTGTCATTGGTGAATCTGTTGGACTTCAGAAGTATCAGAATCAGAATCTCTTGCAGCTCAGAAACTAGTGTTTGCTGTAACAGATCTCACAAAACACAACAAACCATGCAAACATCCTCTACATCTAAATGAATATCCCACTGAGGACATGGATGGCAATTGAACCTTCGCCAGGAGCTTGATTGACAGGCGATCTGACCAATCATAATGCCAAATCCGCCATGTTGTCTGACAAACAAACCAGACCGAAGAGTAGATTAACGTCGGTGGACTTGAATTTGAAATATGGCATGTATTGACGTCTTTCCGCGGTTGAAACAAGATAACTTCTGATGTTCATTCATGTTTATTTTGTGGTATAACTAGCAAAGAGATGATTGGTGAACTGAGGTGTTACAGCGATCTGTCACCTGATCTGTATTGTCTGAATTTCTTCAAAAATGACAAAATTTTAAAGCTGAGACCTTGTTTCATATCAGAAGTAACCTGCTCTGTCTTGTCTGTCGGCATTTAATCAGTGTCCTCTGCTCCGCGATGTATTTTTTAATGCGTGAGAACATGATGTGTGGCATGGCTTGTCGGACATAGCAACAGTAACTAAGGGGGGCTGGGCATTGCGAAAGGTCAATTTCTCTTCAGAACATAGCAGAATGTTGTGTGCTTTATTCCCAGTCCCCCGAGGTCACATGATGCTTTGTCATTAAGTCATTATTAACAGATAATCGGTCTCTCCTCTGGAGCTCTGAAATGTTATCTGTGATCGCGCTTAGAATAAAAAAAAAAAACTCCATTGGTTCTCACATGAGTAATAATCGAATGCGACGTGAATGTTCTAATATGCAGGATGGAGAATGAGATTTGATGGCTGCAGAGGAAGGGAAGACACATTTTAATGGTAAACTATTCCTTTAAAATAAAAATGTAATAGGAGGCTCATGGTAAAAACATCAGACCATCACCAACAAACAGATGTGTATAATGGTTAAGCGCTTGGATACTAATGAGCTTTAACTGCACGAGAGCTTTAACTGTTTCTGCACGAGTGGCCATTTACGATCCTCCACTTGTTGCAACTCCTCAACACACGCATTCTTTTCAGACATTAATGCACAGACTGTCATTACAATTTGGCAATATTATAAAGCTACTTAATGCACTTCCAGAGTGCTCAGACCTGGATAAGTAATGTCCTGTGATGCCCTCCGGTCTGGCAGGCCATGCTACTCCTTCCGTTTCCCTCATTAAAGGCAGACAACTCGTCTTGAACCCCCACTTAACCATGCCAGAGATTAATTCAATCAGAAGCCTCTCCTGAATCATTAATCTCTACGCCGGACAGTGCAGTCAGTGCCGCTCTCTGCAGTGCATAAGAGTCTTCATGTACATACAGTAAGTGACACATACATGATGTTTAGTGACTGTTGTTATACAAGTAGTGTCTCCAGGCATTTTAAGATGAATGACTCGTACAAGTAATGCAATGCAAAAATAGCATGATGCTTTGGGCCCTGTTGCGTTATATAGCTGCTGATGCAAATAAATACTAGCCAACAGATGCACTTGTTAGTCATGAACTGTGTCACTAGAACAGAGCGTCAGCTTCAGGAACTACACTTAGTCGATTTCCAAGAGGGGCAATACATGCTTCATATTCATATTCATAATATATGTATGCAGATATACATACACGCATGAAGAAGTTACAAAAAGAGAGTGACTCTACACACTACTAACAAAAGCCATCTAACTGCTCTGAATGGGCAACATTTTAGACATGAATAAATGCTACTATTAATCAATAAAAACTAGAAATGTCTACCCATCCATTTTCTATACATTTGACTTCGTTGTGAACATGATGACCATCAGTACAAAACAAATACTGTCAAAAACAATGTCAGATGATAAAATCAACTGCTGCCAAACTCAAATTGAATTACAGTTTGTGCATCTTCATTTCATCAGTCTTTTGTTAAAGTTAAGAAAATATCAATCATAAAGGCACACTGTGAACATGTTCACATCAGACTAAAGAACAGTTTGTTTGGGTACCAGAGATCCACTGAACTCTTCACACGCAGGCGTTCAGAGGCTTCCAGCAGTCACAGCACTTCAGATGGACACTGGCTGCAGATGGACACAAATAATTGTTTTCCTCCCTTGAAAGGAAAAGAATCAACCTTTCATTTCCAGGGAAAATGGACTCGACAGAATCCTATTACCAGGAAATTGGCTCGTGATTGAACCTTAAAATAGATTTTTGTATTTTGTATATATTAGAGACGGATGAAAGAGAAATGGTGTTGTTGGTAAGAATGCCAGAGTACTTTAATGAGAAGTAGCTTTCTCATGTGGTTTGAGTGGATAAACGGTCAATAGCAGGTCATTAGCGATGTATTCATTAAACTTTCATTACGCTATTATTCATTCAGTACATGGCTAGTTGGCCAGTGAAGTACAGGAAGCGTCTGAGCATAACTCAAATGGATGGCATCGAGAGTAAAATACTAAATTGTCTTTAACGATGAATGTGAGGAAGACAGGATCTCATATGTAACAGCAGACCTGTAGAAACACAAGTGTCCGTGAGCATTAGTCTCTGAAGATCATTATACTGTAGACTACTGTATCTATCATCTATTTCTCCAAATCACATCATCTATAGAAGATGCTAAAGCTTCTTCATGCACTAACTCTCCATATCTTACCTCAAATTAATCTGATGAGCAGATTTAGAGGCCTGGAGAACAGTTTCACCTAACAGTAGCCATTCCGATTCATGAAACTAGGGCTGCACGATAAATCGAAATGAAATCGAAATAGCGATTAGGCAGAAGCTGCGATTGTCATGAGTATCTTTCAGTGAAGCACGGTTCTGTGATCAGTAGTAAATCTCCATCCGAAGGCCAGAGGGCGCTCTCGTGCTGAAACTCCAAATACGCCTCAGAGAAGAAACCCAGGAAATGCCTATAGCGGTTGCTGAATAAACAGAAGATTTAAATGCTTTCATGATTCAATGTGACTAATAAACACATGACTACGGCAATATATGGTTTATCTGAGTTCTTATTATTATAATTTTCATTATAAT
Source organism: Sinocyclocheilus anshuiensis (assembly GCF_001515605.1). Taxonomy (NCBI): domain Eukaryota; kingdom Metazoa; phylum Chordata; class Actinopteri; order Cypriniformes; family Cyprinidae; genus Sinocyclocheilus; species Sinocyclocheilus anshuiensis. The sequence goes on along the minus strand of NW_015539472.1, from coordinate 202,418 downwards.
AAAGTATATCTATAATGCAATGCTAATCGACATAGCCTTTATATGTTGTTTGCCTTATTCTGTGTAAGAAGCCACATCATCTCACAGAAGGATTTATTTCAAACACTCGGCTGACATTATGAAGTGAGTTTGGAGTAAAAACATCTTATTAAGTGTGTTATTTTCACGTGCTTTCAGGTCACGGGATGACCAAACGACAGACACAGTGGGTGTGGCATCAGGCCTCGGAGAGGCTTTTATTAACAAAATAAAATATACAACGTGTCCAGGAAAAAGGGGAATCAAGTGTCCAAAATAAAACAGGGGATCTGGTGTCCTCGTCGTGCTGCGGGGTTCGTGCAGGAAAGGGCAGTGGTCAGGAAGGACGGGTCCAGGTAAGGGGCGGAGTCCGGCGGCCGCACGCGCTCCCCTCTCCAGTCCGGGGCGCGAGGGGCGGCGGCTTCTTCCAGCGGCTGCATCCTTCTCGCCTTGGCCCACGGCGCTTGAAGGGACTAGACGGCCCGGCCTCCTAGCCCGACGGCCGTGTAACAGGTGCGGTTCTCGTCTGGACCCTGGGTCCGGTAGCTCACGACTTTGGCGGCACAGGAGTCCCTCTACTCACCCTTCATTTAGCCCTATGTGACGTCTGTTTTTATATTGTTTGTCAGCACACATAGCCTAAAGGGTTAGTTCACCCAAAAATGAAAATTAGCCCATAAATTACTCACCCTCAATGCATCCTAGGTGTATATGACTTAATAACATTTTTGGGTGAACTAACCCTTAAGTTACTATGTATCTGGATCAACTAGCCGTAAAAGATTGTATGTAAACATGTATTTCCGAAACACAGTTTCAGTTGCCTTGTCCAGTACTTTGTGCTCTAATTTACAGGCCACCAAATTACAATAAGTATTTTATTCAGGACTTTGCTGGTTTTCTGTCAAACATTGTGCCTTCTACGGACAGTCTTATTATTCTTGGTGATTTTAATATTCATGTCTGCTGCCCCTCCAAGCCAATGGTTAGGGACTTTATTCAGCTCATTGACTCTGTTAATCTTACACAGCATATTTCTGGCACTACTCATGACCATGGCCACACACTGGATCTGATCTTATCTTATGGCATTTCTGTACATAATGTTGATATTTCTGATTTTTGTGTATCTGACCATAAGCCTATTCTTTTTAATATCACAATGTCTGGTCCAGTTCAGAAATCATTTTCCTCACGGTCTGTTTCTCGTGTTGTCACTTCTGATACAGCCAGTCTTTTCTCTGAGGCCTTCTCTTCTCTGTCTGAAAGTGTGTTAAAACTTCCTGACTCAGATCTTGGAATAGAAGAGATGATAACGCTTTTTAATAATGCCTGCTCTTGTGTTTTAGATTCTGTTGCTCCTTTTAAAGTTTCAAAACCCAAACGAAGGTCAGAACCTTGGATAAATAGTAATATACGAGTTCTCAGACAGGAATGTAGGAAAGCTGAGCGCAAATGGAAGAAAGACAAACTGCAAGTGTCTTATGAACTCTTGAAAAACGCTCTTTCTGCCTACCAGCATTCTGTAAAAAATGCAAAAACTGAATATCTTTCTGAATTAATATCTAAAAATTCACACAATCCAAAAATTCTGTTTAATACGTTAAATACTATTTTTTCTCCTGCTAACACTTCTGGTCTGGACAGTACTCCAGAGACCTGCGCAGCATTCCTACATTCTTTTATGGGAAAGGTGGACGCCATACGGTCTACTGTTACAATGTGCAGTCATGACCCTTCTGAACCACTCACTTGTCATGCTTTTTTTGAACGGTTTGAACCAATATCCCTTTCTGAGCTTGGCGATAGAGTTCACAAGATTAAGCCTACCACTTCTCCTGTTGGTGTTATCCCCACCCAGCTCTTTAGAGAGGTCCTGGATACTATCAGCCCGCTCACCTATGGGGTACCTCAGGGGTCCCTCTTGGGGCCTGTCTTATTTTGTTTGTATATGCTCCCCTTGGGTTCGATCATGAGGAAATATAATATTTCATATCATTGTTATGCTGACAATACTCAGATCTACATTCATCTCTGCTCTGATCACTCTTATTCTGACCTTTTTAATTGCTTTGAAGATATTAAAGGCTGAACTGGCAGAAACTTTCTCCAACTAAATGAGAGCAAAACTTAGATTGTTGTCTTTGGATCCCCAGGTGCTGTCTCTTATATCACTATTAATCTAGATTCTATGTCATCAAACATTCATCCTTTTGCTAAAAGCTTAGGTGTGATTTTTGACACTGATCTAAATTTTCAAAAACAGATAAGTGCTGTGGTGAAGAGCAGCTTTTTTCAACTAAGGCAAATAGTCAAATTAAAATCTATGCTCTCGTTTAAGGATTTGGAGATAGTTACTCGCGCCTTCATCACTTCCAGACTTGATTATTGCGATGCGCTTTATATGGGTCTCAATCATTCATCGCTGAATCGCTTGCAGTTAGTCCAGAACGCAGCCGCGAGGTTGCTGACTGGTACTAAGAGGAGAGAAAACATTTCTCCTGTCCTAGCATCTCTTCATTGGTTACCGGTGCAGCATAGGATCCATTTTAATATTATTTGTGTAGAGTGCAAACATTTGGGCGGTGTTATGCAAATCTTCCCACATCGTGACGTAGACATGTGGGGGCATGTTTAAACGAGGTGTTTTAGGAGGGCGTGGACAAGTCTTAACTTATATAAAGAATATCTCTTTGGGTTTGAGACTTTAGTCTTTGCAACTTTAGGGATCTTATCTATGCACGAACAGCTTGTAACACTCCAAAGAGAAAGGAAAATTTGAAATTGCATCATATGACCCCTTTAAAATGGCCGACTCCCTGATCAGTGCCCTGACTACTGAACAAGGGAGCTGATTGAGACTTAGCACCCTAAGTTAGAGGATTATTAATAAGATAGCACATGCAGCCCAAATATCCAAGTCTGAATGCTTCACAACGTCTTTCAAGAAGTTTTGTATACATTCTAAATAATCATCTTAAAGATGTTTTCTGTATCTAGCCTATCCTTCAGATGAACGCACTTCAAATAGACGCCTCCATGAAATAAGTGTTATATAAACACATAAACCCATACATTTTATAAAGATGTTACAATCGAAATTATTAACGAATAAATGCCATTTTATTCAGTTACTTTTAATTTGATAAGTTAACACCCCTTACGAAAAAGGTGTAACGTTTTTTTTTTTGACATTGATTTACCATTTGTATTACTACAGCTTTACTACAAATACCATGGTTAAACTATGGTTAATATAAAACCATGGTTAATTTGCATGGCTTAACTATATTAACCATGTATTTGTGTTTGTTTGTTTGTTTGTAGTAAAACCTTGGTTAATTTTCATAAAAAACATCCATGCAACTAAGAATACAGTATTTCTTCAGTAATCCATCAGATGTTTCCACCGCTGAGCACAAGCAGGCATCGTTCGTAACCACGGTAACCACTCTGCTTCTGCATTACACACCTTCTCGTGTGAAGGAAAAGTATGGAAGACATGCTTATAATTTATCATTTATGTTATTTAATAATATTATAAACTGCACTTTGTAGTTTACACAGACTTTAACGAAAACAAATGTTTTGAAGAACGTGCTGTGTTCTCTCATGTACACGGCTTTAACCAGCGTTAAATCGTGCCGCTCCCTTCTGCTCCACTGCTTGGCACCAAAGACTATAGAGCAGGGTTCCTCAATTAGTTTTCGCCGAGGGCCGAATTCTGCCAACAATACCAAGCCAAGTGCCACTGACCTATATATATATATATATATATATAATTGTCATTATTATTACAGTTATTATATTGTTGTTGCTTTTGTTAAAATAATCACAAGATGGTCACAAGATGAATATTGAGATTTTTTCCCCGGTAGTCTGTTTTATTCAAACAATTATAACAATTTTTGCATTTAGATACAGAAGAACTTTGCCTGTTGAATATTAAAAACAAATGAACAAACAAAAAATCTGGATATTCATGTCTACCATGCAAATCAACTGTTCCTGCTCATTCCCAGACTGGATCTCTTCTCTCCACTTTCCCTAATTGCAGATTCAATTATTAAATTTGTCAGTATTAATATTTTTATGCTTAGATTTGTTTGGGGGGATCAAACTGTAACACCGTGTGTCCCAACCAGACACGATGCAATAACAAGTATCTTTCCTTGTAGTTTTTGTCCTAACCACCCGCCACAGCGACACGTGACAATAAGCGAGGATTCTATTTTAGGAACGTTTTTTATTTTCTGCGACGTCGCGGCAGGAACAACATACAAAATATGACAGTGATCATCTCAGGTGATTTTGTGCTTTATTCAATGTTAAAAGTGTCTAATGTGAGTTTGAATATTATTTTGCGTGATCTTTATAGCCATAGTGAAAGCAACAATAAGCTAGATATTTTACCTCAGATCTTGAAAATAAATTAAAGCAAACTTGTAC